>NC_134816.1:16347959-16350459 GCF_046742065.1 Oratosquilla oratoria
TGCAGATATATGGGATAGGAGGAAAGCTGTTATGAGCAGTCAAGAGTTTTTATGAGAGTAGTAGAGCTTGTGTCAGGATTAGAGATGGAGAGAGTGAATGGTTTGAGGTAAAGGTGGGACTTCGTCAGGGGCGTGTTATGTCGCCCAGGCTGTTCAATCTATACATGGATGGGGTGGTGCGAGAAGTGAATGCAAGGGTAGTGGGTCAGGGGTTGGAGATGATTAAAGAAAATGGAGAAATGTGGGAGGTGAGCTAGCTGTTGTTTCCTGACGACACTGCGCTTGTAGCAGGATCAGAGGAGGGATTGAGGAAGTTAGTGACAGAGTTTGAGAAGGTGTGTGAAAGAAGGAAGCTAAAGATAAATGTGGGCAAAAGTAAGGTGATGATATGTACAAGGGGAGAGGGTGACAGGAGGCTGGAAGTGAGCATTAAGGGTGAGAAACTGGAGGAAATGATAGTTTCAGATACTTGGGTGCAAATGTGACAGGAAAGGGAGGAGTGGGGTGGAGGTAGAATGTAGATTGAGAGAAGCGAGTAAATGCCTTGGTGGATTAAAAAGTGTAATGAGAAATACACATCTGGGAATGGACGCTAAGAGGAGATTATATGAAGGAGTGATTGTGCCGACAGAAATGTATGGGGCAGAAGCATGGAACATGAGAGGGGAAGAGAGAAGGAGTATGTGTTTGAGATGAAATGTTTGAGAAGTATGATAAAGGTTACTAGGCTAGATAGAGTGAGAAATAAGGAGGTGAGGAGGAGAACAGGGGTGGAAAGGGAGCTGGGAGATAGGGTTGATGAAAGAGTATTAGGATGGTTTGGACACATGGAAAGAATGAGTGAAGAAAGATTAGTAAAAGAAGTGTGGAAGGCGGAGGTGGAAGGAGTGAATATGAGGGGGCGTCCTAGGATGAGATGGATGAATGGGGTGAAAGGGGCTTTACAAAAGAGAGGAATGTATGTAGAGGAGGGACGAGAGAGGACAGAAGATAGGGGTGAATGGAGAAGGGTTGTGTATAGATGAGGCTGTGATGCCTGAGGGGGAGTGGGTGGGGGATGGGGGGTGAGGAAGTATGTATGAGAAAAAATTTGACGCAGCCCAAAGGGATTTCTCCCGTCTTCTCCTTTCCTGCATGAGGGGACGGAGAGGGGGATCGCCGAATTTATGAAGCGGCCTTGCTGTGGGTGTGCTGTGTCTTGTAACACTGCTTCTGACCCAGGGCAGTGGACAGGATGCAGGGATGACCCGTCATCCAGGAGGCGCCAAGATAGGAGGGAGGGAGGAGGGAGGAGGGAAGTGGTATATATGGGAAATGAAATGGGTGGGAGTGATTTTCTATGCCTTTTTCTTCTTGGCTACCCCCCGTGTAAAGGGGAAAAAGCCTTTGCGATATGTATGTATGTACCTTTCTCTTTAGCACTTTGTATTTCTTTTCATTTTTTGTCTTTGTATTTTCTTCTCTCTTCCATTAATTCATGAATCCCATCTGTCATCCATGGTTTATTATTTCTTCTTTCTTTTGTTGGTATGATTTCTGACCCCTCTTCCATGGCCTTCTGTAGTGTCGTCCATTGCCACTGAGCTGATCCTATCTCTATTTCGTTTGCTACATCTAGTATTGCATATCTGTTTTTGACTTCTAAACGGAATTGTTTTCTGATTTCTGTGCTCTTTGATAGTTTCAACTGTTTACTTATACTATGAAATCTTTTTGATGGTTTCTTTATTTTCATGTTAACTGTTACTACTACCGGAATATGGTCCGAGTTTCCATCTGCCCCTGGATAGGTTTTTACCTGTGTTACTGTGTTTCTGAATCTTCTATTTACTGTTATGTAATCTATTTGGTTCTTATATCTTTCTCCTGGACTTTTCCATGTATTGTGATGGTTTGGACACATGGAAAGAATAAGTGAAAATATACATACATACATACATACATATACCAAGGCTTTTTCCCCCTTACAAGGGAGGTAGCCAAAAAGGAAAAGGCATAAAATCATTCCCACCCATTCCATCCCTGAATACACTCCACACCCCTCCCCGCTCCCTCTCATCTTAGCACCTCCCGGATGACGGGTCATCCCTGCACCTTGTCCACTGCCCTGGGTCAGAAGCAGTGTCGCAAAACACAGCACATCCACAGCAAGGCCGCTTCATTAAATTGGCGACCCCCCTCTCCGTCCCCCCATGCATAAAGGAGCAGACGGGGAGAAATCCCTTCGGGCTGTGTCAAAATTTGCTCACACATACTACCTCACCCTCATCCCCCTGCCCATTCCACCTCATGCATCACAACATCATCCATATACAACCATTCTCCATTCACCCCTGTCTTCTGTCCTCTCCCATCCCTCCTCAACAGACATTCCCCTCCTCCCCAAAGCCCCCTTCACCTCATCCTAGGACGTCCCTTCATGTTCACTCCCTCCGCATCTGTCTTCCATATCTCTTTTACTAGTCTTTCTTCACTCATTCTTTCCATGTGTCCAAACCAT
>NC_134816.1:16355459-16365459 GCF_046742065.1 Oratosquilla oratoria
TCTTCTTGTAGGCATCACCAGTTGAGGGTGGGACGAGCATGGCGGTATCCTCCTGACCTAGTGCACCCCGTTTAGCCGCTTTGTCGGCTTTTTCGTTTCCCTCGAGTCCTACGTGGGCGGGTACCCATTGGAACAGGAGGCTAGTGCCGAGTTTCGCTATTTCTGTCGAGACTCGAAGTATTTCTTCACTCAGCTCTGGTCTGGATGCGCAGAAGCACTTCGAGGCTCGAGCGAGAGTCCGTCAGGATTGTGACCCTTGGAGGTGGGTGGGGGAGGGCGATGATTTCCCGGAGGGCTTCCCGTATGGCGAGTAGCTCAGCTGTAAGGATGGTGGCGGGCGTTATTTTCCTGGCGATGGTCTTTTCTGTGGGTTCCAGGTAGACGCCTGCACCCGTACGGCCGTCTTCCATAACCAATCCATCGGTGTATATCCGGAAATCGTTTGCGAATTCCATCGCTAGGAGTTCCCTGGCGTGAGCGATCAGCAGGTGGGGGTTTGCCTTTTTCCCTAGTCCTCGTATGTCCGTCTTTGCCTCTGGCGGGAGGAGGTCCCAGGGGGGAAAGGGGTCTACTTGGCACTGGGCGATGAGGCGGCGATCGCTGACTTGGAGTCCAGCTCGGAGACACAGGTCTTTAACAGAACCTGGCAGGCCCTGGGTGGGCTCGCCGTGCGGTGCCGAGATCCATCCTTCATAGAGTTCCTCGTCCGTGGAATTGGGTACCTTTGCTGAACTGAAGAGGTACCGGCAGGTATCCCTCCTGACCCGGGCCCAGAGAGGTAGTATGCCAGCTTCGTTGTATACTTGTTCGTGTGGTACTGACTTCTGGAGGCCGAGTGTCACACGTAGGGCTTGGCATTCTACCCTTACCATGCAGAGCAGCTTCTCTCTGGGTAGGTCGTGTAGTACTGGGGCTGCGAAGAGGAGCCTTGTGCGAACGAGGCTTTGGACGATGGGAATAAGAGTTTCCCGGTGTTGCCCCCAGGGTTCCTTTCGGATCGCTCGAACTAGGTTTAAAGCTCTCTGAGCATTGAGGATGGCTTGCTGGATGTGGAGAGTCCATTGGCCGTTTCTCTGGATCGTTACTCCTAAGTAGCGGACGGATTTCGCTGGTTCAACTGGAGTACCGCATATATGTATCCTATTCCAGCTCGGATATGTGCCGCTGTTGTAACCTGCCAAGTGCACTGGCATGTAGACAGTCTTCTTTGCCGAGAGTGTGAACCCTAGGCTGTTGAGTTGGGCCACCACGACGTCTACTTGCTCTTGAAATCTTCGGAGCCTTGTGCTGAGCCAAGTTCTTTTTGGGCCGCCGGTGCCTGGACTTCCTCCAGAGGGCTATGTCGTCTGCGTATGCGGTGACGACCGTATCACCCCGTACTCCTTTGCCCACTTCTGCTAAGAGGAGTGTGAATAGAAGAGGGGACACGACTGAGCCTTGGGGGACACCCATGTCGACCTGCGTCCTTCTACTCAGGACACCCTCTCTCCTCACCTCGATAGACCGGTTGGAGAGGAAGGACCGGATGAAGTTGTACATGGCTGGAGACACGCCTATGGCCTTCATCTTGAGGAGGAGCTTCGCGTGCCAGACCGTGTCGAAAGCCTTGGCTATATCCAAAAAACAGGTGTGTAGGATCCTCTTTTGTCTCTGGGCTCTTCTAATATGCTCAGAGAGTCGCACGACGTGATCCACAACGCTTCTTCCTTTCCTAAACCCCGCCTGGAGTTTGGGGAGGGCTCCCTTGGAATCCACGTGCGTTTTTAGTCTGGTAAGGAGAATCCTCTCGTAGACCTTACCTATATGTGAGGTAAGGGCTACTGGCCTGTGGTTTTCGATCTTGGTGCAGGCTTTGACTCCTTTGGGGATGGGGATTACGACAGCGTGCCTCCATGCCGTGGGGACAGTACCTTCTTTCCAGCACTTGTTGAAGAGGGCGAGGAGGGTTTTTTGCATTGAGGGGGGGAGGTTCCTTAGGAGTGGATATGTAACCTGGTCGGCGCCGGGGGACTTCTTGTGTCCGCTTGTTGCCCTCTCAATACACCCACCTACATAATTAACCCAGGCAAGCTACAAGGCATATTTTAACTAAAAGACAGTCCCTTAATCGGCGGAGGCCGCTGGGACTCAATACAAGCAAGAAAAAAAACCGAAGGTCATCCAGCGTCAAGATGTAACCGCGAACCATTTACATTAAGGAAATCATTCACCTATAAGGCATGTAGTAGTAATTTAATTTTTCGTCAAATTTAAAATGTAATTTTACTGTGTTAAACTTAATTGTAATTCTAAACCGTTTCATTTGTAAATATAATCTTGTATATGTCCAAACATTAATGTAATTTAAATTCCAACTTGTAATAATACAAATATCTATTGTATCTTTACAACAGAAATACCAGAAGATGTCTTAATAAAAACGAAATGTCGTGTAATAAAATGGAAAACTATAGGGAATTAGTTTATGCCCCCCACCCCATTCATGGGAAGAGTATAAATAGAAAGATCGAAAACACAAGAAAGAAAATAAATAACTTCCAGAATGCTATCGTTTTTAATCAAACCTGTATTAAAGAAAACCTGCTCCCAAAATACACACACACACATATATATACTGTATATATACACATATATTATATCTATATATATATATATATGTATACATACATACATATATATATATATATATATATATATATATATATATGTATACATATATATATATATATATATGTATATATATATGTATATATATATATATTTATATATATCACTGGGAGGAAATTTACTAGCATGTTTGTGAAACACATGTTGAACCCAGAGTCGGAATTAAAAAGGAAACTAATAAGAAAGTTAAAATTCTATATTTTGGCTAATAGCTATAACCATCTTCAGAAAAGTACAAGATACAAGAGTTGTTTGAGAGTTAAATACTATTAAGATGAAAGAGGGGCAGGAACACGGGTAGCATGATGGGCAACATTGCGTTACTCAGGGTGGGGTCAGAAGAAAGAGGGCTGCGAGGTCAGAAGGGGTAAATATGTGAGGTCAGAGGAGGGAGGAGTGCAGGGTTGGAAGGGGTTGGGAGCGGGGTCAGGAGGGTGAAGATTCTTAACCAAACGACTCAATGCTAAACGTGAGGTTATGTTCGGAAATCGTTGTCCTTTGAAGATGTTCAAGTTCGCACATTCTTAAATTTAGTTGGATTAAAAAAAATCCTCCTATAATCTCAATTAGACCTTAACACTAATTTAGTCTTATCCCAATCAAAACAATGATTTTTGTTACTGACATTTTGAAACATAGCCGAACATACTTGGACATATCTAATGGGTCTTTTGTGTTAAGATAATCTGGTATTTATATCCCTGCCGGTCTGACCAAGGTACACTAGATCACAATCCCGTAACATGCTTTGCGAAGGGCTTGAGCACAAAGGTTGGTGAAGGTCGAATCGTTGGGGCAAAACAACGATTTTTGTTGATGACATTTTCTCAGCGTGGGATGACAGGCGGGGTGCGTTTGAAGTATTCCTGGACAAGTTAAACCAATTGTCCTTTAACATTAGATCAAAACCGAATGGGAAGTAGGTCACCAGATCCCATTCATAGACATTTTAGTGAGAAGGATTGATGGTAATTTATTTTTCACAGTTTACAGGAAACCCACCCGACAAAGTCAAGAAGAATGTTGCCTCTGGTCTTTTTCTGAGAGCTTTAAGGAATTGTAGTCCTCATTTCGTGAACCAGGAGATTGAAGTCTTCAAAAGTAAATTATTGGAGTTGGCATATCCGTCCTGGCTCCTGGATCAAGCCCTCAGTAAGGCTAGAGCCAGCTACTATAAAATTTCAGCTCCCACCTCATAACCCTTTTACAAAGCTATTTTAAGAATCCCTTTTTGTAACTCCACCAATCGTTCTATTAATTTAATCCCCAAGAACCGCCTCACGTTTGCCTATCATTACACTAACACTGTACATAAACAATTTCTCAATGTCCAACAAAGGTTAAAGGGAGCCGAAGCTTCCGGAGTTTATAGCTTACCCTGTCGGGAATGTTGTCTAGTCAAACCGGCAGGGACCTGAATACCAGATTATCCGGACACGAAAGATCCATTAGAAATCCCCAAGTATGTTCGGCTGTTTTCCAACATGTCAGCAATAAAAGTAATTTTTTGATTGGGATAAGGCTAAATTAGTGTTTAAGTCTAATTGTAGTTTTAGGAGGAAAATTGTTGAATCCACCTTAATTGAAGAATGTCCGAAACTTAACATCTCCAAAGGACAGTGGTCTCCGAACATATCCTCACGTTTAGCATTGAGTCGTTTGGTTAAGAATCTTCACCCTCCTGACCCCGCTCCCAACCCCTTCCAACCCTGCACTCCTCCCTCCTCTGACCTCACATATTTACCCCTTCTGACCTCGCAGCCCTCTTTCTTCTGACCCCACCCTGAGTGACGCAATGTTGCCCATCATGCTACCCGTGTTCCTGCCCCTCTTTCATCTTAATAGTATTTAACTCTCAAACAACTCTTGTATCTTGTACTTTTCTGAAGAGAGTTATAGCTATTAGCCAAGATATAGAATTTTAACTTTCTTATTAGTTTCCTTTTTAATTCAGACTCTGGGTTCCTTGTGCACACACACACACACACACACACACACACACACGCACACACACACACGCACACACATACACACACACACAAACACACACACACATATATGTATGTATATATATATATATAATATGTATATATATATTTATATAATTTATATATATATATATAATTTATATACACACGCATGTATGCAATATGCTATAATATCTTTCAAGAAAGTTATTTATTTTGGTACTTTGGTATCTATATCTATTCTTTATATGTTTGTTCGATTGCTTATATATCTGATATTCTACATTCAGTATTACGCAGAGGTGCCGGTGTTCCTGTATGAGGGGTATTCATGGTTGGTCGAGATAGAAGACTAGAGGAAGATAAAAGCAGTGACAATTAATCTGCAGAATACACTTAGACGAATCTCTGCCAATTTCAACACAACCACTCTTAAAATGTTTGATCATTTTTAGGGGAAGCGATTTTGGCCACTGTCGTGATGAAGTCCCCGACTATTTTTTTCTTGCTTATAGATAAACAGATAATATATATATATATATATATATATATATATATATATATATATATATATATATATATGTATATGTATATATGTATATATATATACATACATATATTTATATGTATATATATATATGTATGAATATATATATGTATAAATATATGTATATATATATATATATATATATATATATATATATATGTATATATATAAATATATATTCTTTACTAAAGCCCATGAAAGCCCTGATACATTTTTTCTTCTTCTGCATTCCCCAAGACGTACACCACCTCCTCCCTCGTCACCTTCGCCCAAACTCCTGAAGGAAGAGAACGCCTAGAAGGTTCTTCCGGTCCTAACAGTGCCCTCGCCTACATCGACTCCTACACGCCTTGCCTGGACATCACAGGGTGCCCCTGCGGGACCGAAGGGCTCGCCTTCAAGAAAATTTGCGAAATTGCAAAGAAAAAATGTCCAAAACCAAATTGTGCAAAGCCCATCAAGCCCGTTGGATTCTGCTGTCCGGCGTGTGGTGAGCAGCAAAACTTTCGTGCCCCCATGACTTATTGCACACCAACTTAAGTGTCGTACTTGTAAAGAATATATATATATATATATATATATATATATATATATATGTACAGTATATATATATATATACAGTATATATATATATATATATATATATATATATATATATATATATATATATACAGTATATATATATATATGTGAGTGGAAGGGCGGTGAGCTAAACACAGAGAGCAGTTAGAGTTTTATTCACTGACGTTTCGTCCTTACCAGGACATTCTCAAAGTACATACAGTCTCAGAAAATTAACAGCTTATATAATCCATCCTTGCCGTGTTCCTCTCCCTCCATACTCTCATCCCTAAATACTCTCATCCGTCCTCATGTGACTCCGACCATGCCACTTCTCCCTCCGTTCTCAATTGTCCTTTTTACCTCCTTGATAATTAGAGTACCTACCGCTCCTGCTAATTTTATAAACCCTTCCCTATGGATGATGCAGGGGTGGGAAGTAATGTACATTACTTCCCACCCCTGCATCAACCATAGGGAAGGGTTTATAAAATTAGCAGGAGCGGTAGGTACTCTAATTATCAAGGAGGTAAAAAGGACAATTGAGAACGGAGGGAGAAGTGGCATGGTCGGAGTCAAATGAAGACGGATGAGAGTATGGAGCGATGAGAGTATGGAGGGATGAGAGTATGGAGGGAGAGGAACACGGCAAGATGGATTATATAAGCTGTTAATTTTCTGAGACTGTATGTACTTTGAGAATATCCTGGTAAGGACGAAACCTCAGTGAATAAAACTCCAACTGTTCTCTGTGTTTAGCTCACCGCCCTTCCTCTCATTTGTCTTCCATACTTCAATATATACAAAGGAACACAAAGGAACACAAAGGAAGAACAAACAACAGCAGGTCTACTGGCCCTAACGAGGTTGTTTGTGTTAACTAAACTACACTACAGTTAAGAAAACAGGGCAACTAGGCGATAGAAGATGAACTAACACTACTGCTATCACTATCCTATCCAATTAATCCAATTGCGATTAAATGTCTGGTTGTCATATCTTTTATTGCAAAGGATAATATTTTATTTGCGGATTAGATTCCAAGTATTTATCTAAGCGATTTTTAAATGTTGTTATCGTGTTACTTTCAACGACTGTGGAAGGTAACGAGTTCCACACGTTAACAACCCGGTTAAAGAAGAAGTGCTTACTTTCGTTCGCAGAGAATCTTTTGCCAATTACTTTGAAATCGTGGCGTCTTCTTGTATTTGATTGGTCTAATAAGAAGTAATCTTTGACATTAATGTTGTCAAAGCCTTTGAACATTTAAAAAACCTCAATCAAATCTCCTCGCATTCTTCTTTTTGAGAGTGAGAATAAGTTTAGATTTTTTAGTCTTTCTTCATACGGCAGATTTCTCAGCCTTGGTATCATTTTGGTCACTCTCCATTGTACTCTTTCTAGTTTGTTAATATCTTTCTGGTAGTATGGGGACCAAAATTGTACACAGTATTCGAGATGGGGACGGACCAAGGAATTATAGAGGTTTAGCAATATTTTTTCTGATTTATTTTCGAAGACTCTTCCGATGAAGCCAACTAATTTGTTTGCTGTTTTAACAACTTCTGAGCAATGTTGACTTGGCTTCAAGTCATTTGATATTAAAACTCCTAGATCTTTTTCTTTGGTTACTGAATCCAGTATTTCGCCATTCATTTGGTATTGGATGTGATCAATATTTCCTCCAATGTGCATGACTTTACATTTGTTAACGTTAAATTTCATTTGCCACTTGCTAGCCCATTTTGATAATTTATCTAGATTGGATTGTAGAGTTTCTTTCTCTTTGGTGGTTGTTACTTTACCAGCAATTTTTGTGTCATCAGCAAATTTTGATACTTTCCAGAGGAGGCCGTCATCTATATCATTTATATATATTAAGAACAAGACGGGTCCCAAAACTGATCCTTACGGTACGCCACTTTTAACGTCGAGCCAGCTAAATGATGCCCCGTTAATTACGACCCTCTGTTTTCGCTCTGAGAGCCAATTTTTAATCCAGTTGTGGATATTGCCAGAAATACTGTGCATTTTTAATTTGTCGAGCAATCGTTTGCGGGGAACTTTATCGAATGCCCTCTGAAAATCTAGATAGATTATATCAACAGATCTACATTCCTCGTATTTGTTAAAGACGTCATGAAAGAAGTCAAGGAGATTAGTTAGACATGAGCGTTTGCTACGGAAGCCATGTTGCGAATCTTTCATAATCTTATTTTCCTCTAAAAATTTTACTACACTGTCATGGATAATTGTCTCTAGCAGTTTGCACACAATCGAAGTCAGGCTAATCGGTCTGTAGTTGCCTGGTTGTGATTTGTCTCCTTTCTTGAATATTGGTGTTATGTTAGCACATTTTCAATCTGATGGGACTTTACCGAGTGCTAATGATTTGTTGAAGAGGATGCACAAGGGTTTACTGATTTGATTTTTGACTTCTCGCAGAATTCTAGGTGAAATTTTGTCAGGTTCCGGGGCTTTATTTATTTTGAGCTTATCAATCACTTGTACGACATCCCTTTCGGTAATTATGAGTTGATTTAAAACGTTTTGGGACATTTTATGTTCTGGTGGCTGATACACTGAGCAATCTTCGTCTGTGAAGACGGATGCAAAGAAATTATGAAGTATTGAGGCCATCTCATTTTCATCATCATTTAATGGTCCAATGCCGCAGGTAAGCGTTTTCTTCTTATTCGCATAACTATAGAATTCTTTAGGGTTCGACTTGCTTGCCTCAGCAATATACTCTTCAAGATCTTTCTTACTACGCTTTATCAGTGTTTTGGTTTCGCGGCGAATTCTGTCTAGTGTTAGTTTATCGTCTTGGCTTTTAGTTGATAAATACTTTTTGTACGCACTCTTTTTACGAGAGAGGTTGTTACTAATTTCCCTATTCCACCACTTTGGTTTATTTGTTACCGGACGTCTCTCACGATAGAGAACACACAGATTTACAGCATTGTTTAGGTCCGTGGTGAAGTTTTCCCACGCTTTATCAATATCAATCTCGTTCGAAGTTGTACTCCAGTCTAAGTTTTCTAGTAATGATCGGAGTCTATTGAAATTAGCTCTACGGAAGTTGGGTACTTTTTCTTTGCTGGTCTTAGATAAACTGGCTTCCATTTTAATTTTGAATGTGATGGTACGATGATCGCTAGTGCTGAATATTGGGCCGATATTTACTTCGTTTACAAGATTTTCTGTTGTAGAGAATATTAGGTCAAGGATATTATCTCCTCGGGTAGGGCTGTTTACGTCTTGGTGGAAGCCACTTTCCAGTAAGTTACTATACAAGTCTCGTCCTGTATGCGAAATCAAATCTTCACCTCATCTCTTCACCGGTAAGTTAAAGTCTCCCATGATGACTGTCTCGCAGCGTTGGTTAGTCTCTACGATTAAATCGAATATATAATATATATATGTACATATACATATATACATATATATATATATATATATATATATATACATATATATATATATATATATATATATATGGGTAATTCGCTAGTGAACAGCGACATCAATCAGATAATTTTTATGATCGTTGCGCAGAGAATTCGAACCTAGTGCTCTGGCGCCAGAGCCTCTTGGCGCCAGAGCAGTAGGTTCGAATCCTCTGCCCAACGGTCATAAAAATTATCTGATATATAGATATATATACATATATATCTTTTTCAACCACATATCACTTTCAATTCCATACCATCGCAAACGAGACTGAGAGTCGCTCGTAGGAGGCATCCGTTGGAAATTGAAACGTGGAAGAGCCGAGGATTCGAACCCAGCTAACCCGCAACAAAGTTACATTGACGTAAACCAATACGCTATCAAGAGAGATATAAGTTGAGTACGACTTTCTTATATTTGTATGCTCGAATTACATACACCTACATGAAATATCGCGTTCAACTCATCTCCACCATGATAGAGCATTGGACGTATGTGCGCGTGGGAAAGTTTATACATACACACTGAATGGTTCCCAGTGATCGATTAATATATTTTTCTCGTTTGCGATGGTATGGAATTAAAAGTGATATGTGGTTGAAAAAGATATTAATTGATCACTGGGAACCATTCAGTGTGTATGTGTACATACATACATACATATATATATATGTATGTATATATATGTATATATACATATATGCTGTATATGTATATATACAGTACGTGTATGATTATATATATATATATATATATATATATATATATATATATATATTATATATGCGAAAGAGGGTAACAAGCG
>NC_134816.1:16375459-16625459 GCF_046742065.1 Oratosquilla oratoria
ATTTTTAAAACATTCGGAAATCCCATTTAATAAAAGCCCCTTTAAGGCAGGTTTTATTGAATGGGATTTCCGAAATGAAATACAGTTATCCAAGTACCTGGAGTGATAGGGTATCAGAATATGTATGGTTATGGGGGTCTATCTCTAAAACCCTAGGAGGAGTTCGTGTACGAACAAACAAATGAACAATCAGACAAACACAGGCTACTACTTTATTATAACATACACACACACACACACACACACACACATATATATATATATATATATATATATATATATATATATATATATATATATATTATATATATATATGGGAGGGTCTTGGTTGAGGGGATTAGGAGGGGAGCAGAGGGGGTGATTAGTGGGGAGCGGTGTGGTTTTGGGACAGGTAGGGGTTGTGTAGATCGGATTTTTGTGGTGAGACAGATATGTAAGAAAGCTATAGGAAAAGGTAAGGATGTTTTTTTTTATGAATCTGGAAAAGGCTTACAACAGAGTAGACAGGAAGGCACTGTGGGAAGTACTGCAGATATATGGCATAGGAGGAAAGCTGTTAAGAGCAGTCACGAGCTTTTACGAGAGCAGTTGAGCTTGTGTTAGGATTAGAAATGGAAAGAGTGAATGGTTTGAGGTAAAGGTGGGACTTCGTCAGGGATGTGTTATGTCACTCTGGCTGTTCAATCTATACATGGATGGGGTGGTGCGAGAGGTGAAACCAAGGGTAGTGGGTCAGGAATTGGAGATGGCTAAAGAAAATGGAGAAAAGTGGGAAATAAGCCAGTTGTTGTTTGCTGACAACACTGCACTTGTAGCAGGATCAGAGGAGGGATTGAGGAAGTTAGTGACAGAGTTTGAGAAGGTGTGTGAAAGAAGGAAGCTGAAGATAAATGTGGGTAAAAGTAAGGTGATGAGATGTACAAGGGGAGAGAGTGACAGCAGGTTGGAAGTGAGCATAAAGGGTGAGAGACTGGAGGAAGTGGATAGTTTTAGATACTTGGGTGCGAATGTCGCAGGAAAGGGAGTAGTGGGGGTGGAGGTAGAATGTAGATTGAGAGAAGCGAGTAAATGCCTTGGTGGATTAAAGAGTGTAATTAGAAATAGAAATCTGAGAATGGATGCTAAGAGGAGGTTATACGAAGGAGTGATTGTGCCAACAGCACTGTATGGGGCAGAAACATGGAACATGTGAGAAGAAGAGAGAAGGAGTTTGAATGTGTTTGAGATGAAATGTCTGAGAAGTATGATAGGGGTTACTAGGCTGGATAGAGTGAGAAATGAGGAGGTGAGGAGGAGAACAGGGGTGGAAAGGAAGCTGGGAGATAGGGTTGATGAAAGAGTATTAGGATGGTTTGGACACATAGAAAAAATGAGTGGAGAAAGACTAGTAAAAGAGGTGTGGAAGGCAGAGGTGGAAGGAGTGAATATGAGGGGGCGACCTAGGATGAGATGGATGGATGGGTGAAAGGGGCTTTACAAAAGAGAGGAATGTCTGTTGAGGAAAGACGGAAGAGAACAGAAGATAGGGGTGAATGGAGAAGGGTTGTGTATGGATGATGCTGTGATACATGAGGTGGAGTGGGTGGGGGATGGGGGGTGAGGAAGTATGTATGAGAAAAAAATTGACGCAGCCCGAAGGGATTTCTCCCCGTCTTCTCCTTTTCTGCATGAGGGGACGGAGTGGGGGGGGGGTCGCCGAATTTATGAAGCGGCCTTGCTGTGGATGTGATGTGTCTTACGACACTGCTTCTGACCCAGGGCAGTGGACAGGATGCAGGAATGACCCGTCATCCAGGAGGTGCCAAGATAAGAGGGAGGGAGGAGGGTGGAGGGGAGTGGAATATATAGGGAATGGAATGGGTGAGAGTGCTTTCTATGCCTTTATCATTTTGGCTCCCCCCCCCCCTTGTAAGGGTGAAAAAATCTCTGGTATATGTATGTATATATATATATATATATATATATATATATATATATATATATATATATGTGTGTGTGTGTGTACACATATATATATATGTATATATATATATACATATATATACACACACACACATATATATATATATATTTGTGTGTGGTGGCCATACCACTGAGTCATAGTCCAATCTAGGACGAATCAGGTTTTCGATCATCTTCATCGTGTCTGTCCATGTAGTGGAATATTGCTTTGATGGTCTTCAACAGAGTATGAATATCTCCAGTGATTATTTTAATGCGTGTTTCTGGTGACGATCTTTTTATTATTATAACTTCCAATTCTTTTTTTTTTCTTCTCTAGCGTTGATAATTAAATCACTACCCGTACTATAGAGTAGTGAAGACCTTTTCACACTTATAACTACTTCCACTATATTACATTTCTTCACATAGGAGTTAATTTCTCACTCCCGGATCCACTCGGATACCCTGGCAAGATCACGTAGCAACCTACAATCCTCAGTGTTCCTTACCTCCTCCTGATCTTTGTACCCATCATATCATTAACTTAATACCAAGGACATCATTGGTCCTAACACTGATCCCTGTGTTGTTAACTTCCCACCATCCCCACATCCTTCACCACTGATCTCACTGATCCGTTCTTCAGAAAGTCTTTAATCTATTCCAGCAAATTTCCTTTAAGACATCCTATATGTTCCAATGCCTGTGATTATTCTTTATGAGGTACCTTATAAAAAGTTTTTTTTTCTCTCGGAATACAATGGTTACTCTTGAAAAAAGTAAATAAAGAGGAAACACATAATCTTTGTTTCCTGAAACCGAATAGGTTTTCCACTAAGATTTTTTTCTTCCAAATACTTACACCATCTATCTTTCATATATTCTAGTTACCACACTGTTCAAAGAAGCTGGTCTATAATTTAGAGTAATTAGTCTCCACCTTCATAAATTGGTATGATATTACCCAGTTTCCAATCATTTGGAACTTTTCCTTCTCTAAGTGACGAAAAAAAAGATCGTGTATCTTGTCCAATAGTTGTTCCCAATATTCTTTGAGTATTCAGGTAGAGATCACCTCAAGCCCTGTGGCTTTGCTTACATCCAGAGCCTCTTTTTTTTTTTTTTTTTTTTTTTTTTTTTTTTTTTTTTTTTTTTTTTTTTTTTTTTTTTTTTTTTTTTTTTTTTTTTTTTTTTTTTTTTTTTTTGTAACTTCACTTATATGTCGTATAACGCCCGCCATCAGAATAACTCTCCTTACTAAATACGGAGTGGTGGAGCCTGCTGATCAATGTTTTTTCTTGACTTCGGGATCTTCATACATAGTTCCACTTACTCTCAACTTAGGAAAACCTTCCCTGTGCTTCAATTTATGATTAAGAAGTAGATAGAACACTTTTCGGTCGTCCTTACAATTGTCAATTTACTTTTTCTAAAAAATCCTTTTGTTGCAAGAAATGCCTGTAGATTGTCATTGATTCATTCTATACTAGCTTGCACACGTGCACGCGCATGCATTAGCTAAACGACGTCAGATCTTGGTGGTATCAGCAAGCTTCAAGTTGGTTTGACCTGAGGTTCAACCGCCGAAAACTCCTGCATTCTCAACCGGCAGATTCAACCATATAAATTATATTAGTTATCATAATTCATCACTTCTTGTATATACAAATTCATATAAAGTAAATACTGAGTGTCCATACTCAGTCCCCCTATCGTATATAAATGTAAATAAACAGACATGTTACAATAACAAGTGTAAAAATATATTGTTGGCAACCGCCACAATTTGAATTCTAAGTGTAAAATATATTATTGGTAACCGCCGCCATTTGAATTCTAAATGTAAAATATATTGTTGGTAACCGCCACCATTTTCTTCATCACCTCCTTGGTTAGAAACCCCAGTTACGGAGGCGACGCAATAAAGAGAAGTACCAAAAAATAATCTATCTCCAACGCCTCCAACCAATGTAGAACAACACAAGTACATTTTCTTCTCGTTTTTTTTTTTTTTTTTTTTGCATATTAATTCCTGGATCTCTTGTACTCTTTCCTTGATATAATATTTTCTCCCTTTTTCCAGCTACACCATTCCTTATCTCTTCCTTTTTGGAGAGGCACATCTTTGGTATAATTTATATTTTCCCCGACATTCTTTTCATTTCAAATCTGGTACGTACTTTCCATTTTTATGTTGCATACACTGTATTATTAAAAGTGTCTCATTCATACTGTGTGTATTTAGATTCTCGGAATTCTTTCCAATCCATTTCTCCTTAAAACATTCTCAGTCACATAAAGTTTGTTTTTCCAAAGTTATATCTTCCCTGCCTAAACCATTCATCTCTTGTTCTGGGTTTCCCACAATCAAATGGACTAGACACAACATTTCAGATTTCTTCCTCCCCATTTAATAAATTATCTCGAATCTAGCTGATTAGCCATCTGTATCAGTATATGCCATTTTCAGGCTCCTTTCATTGCCTTGCTCTTTTCCTTTACCAACATTTGCAGGTACCATTTCTTCAGCTTCTGGTCTATTATATAAGTAAAAAATAAACTGACCCTTCGCGTTTGGTGGTAAATCGGTAACACCGCCAACTACGGTGAAGAAGAAGAACTCGAAGAAGAAGAAGAACACGAAGAAATCGAAGAAGAAGAAGAGGAAGAAGAAGAAGAAGAAGAAGAAGAAGAAGAAGAAGAAGAAGAAGAACTCGAAGAAGAAGAACTCGAAGAACTCGAAGAAGAGGAAGAAGAAGAACTCGAAGAAGAAGAAGAAGAAGAAGAAGTAGAACTCGAAGAAGAAATCGAAAAACTGGAAGAAGAAGAACTCGAAGAACTCGAAGAACTCGAAAAAGAAGAACTCGAAGAACTCGAAAAAGAAGAACTCGAAGAACTCGAAAAAGAAGAACTCGAAGAACTCGAAAGAGAAGAACTCGAAGAAGAACTCGAAGAAGAAGAACTCGAAGAAGAAGGAGAACTCGAAGAAGAACTCGAAGAACTCGAAGAAGAACTCGAAGAACTCGAAGAACTCGAAGAAGAACTCGAAGAACTCGAAGAAGAACTCGAAGAAGAACTCGAAGAAGAACTCGAAGAAGAACTCGAAGAACTCGAAGAAGAACTCGAAGAACTCGATTTTGATATTTTGATATTTTATTTTCCAAAAAAGGGGCGTAGCCCAGGGCGCGCAGGGCACGCGCCTAAGGCGCAGCGCCGCAGGCCAAGGCCCCCGGCGTAGCCGGGCCGGCGCAGCCGGTGGGCTTGTCATTCTCTAATAAAATTATTTTCTCTCCGATTCGTACGTTCGCCGTTTCCTGCCCGTTTCATTGACTAAATTTCTAATTTTTGCCCTTTACTCCACAATAGTCTCTTCCTGTCCAAATACTTTAACTTGTGTGTATTTACCTAATTGTAGTATACACGAAAGGAACAACGCTTCTTGGGTCCCGTCTCCTACTCTCCAATTTATCATAGCTAGCCTCAAATTCATATACAGTTCCAACTTATTCTATATCCTTGATTTTCTATTATCATATTTAGGTTTAATAAGTATTGTTCCAGTTTGGCTTATATCTCCTAAACCATTCCAATTATTTATGCATCTATATGGAAACATGTATTTCTTCACATCCTTCAGATATGTAGTCGTTCTGAATTTCTTCTTATGACCTCTTAAATCCCTCCCATCCTTGTGAAAAGATTTCTTCTGTCATTGTAATCAATTACTTTTAGTGACCTCAATACTGTAATCATATCTCCTCTATCTCTTCTGTCGTTCAAAGTTGGCAGACCCGGTACTTTTAGTCTTCCCTCATATGGTTCATCTGTGTGTATGTGTGTGTGTGTGTGTGTGTGTGAGTGTGTGTGTGTGTGTGTGTGTGTGTGTGTGTGTGTGTGTGTGTGTGTGTGTGTGTGTGTGTGTGTGTGTGTGTGTGTGTGTGTGTGTTGTGTATGTGTGTGAGTGTGTGTATGTGTGTATGCGTGTCTGTGTGTGTGTGTTTGTGTGTGTGTGTGTGTGTGTGTGTGTGTGTGTGTGTGTGTGTGTGTGTGTGTGTGTGTGTGTGTGTGTGTGTGTGTGTGTGTGTGTGTGTGTGTGTGTGTGTGTGTGTGTGTGTGTGTGTGTGTGTGTGTGTGTGTGTGTGTGTGTGTGTGTGTGTGTGTGTGTGTGTGTGTATCGATTTACCTAGTTGTATTTACCTAGTTGTATCTTACGGGAAGGGGAGCTACGTTCGTGGTGTCCCGCTTTTGTATCTCGCAGTCTCTAGTTAGCTCTTGAATTCGTGTATGGTTTTTGCACACACCACTGTTTCGTCCAGTTTGTTCCAAGAGTCCACCACTCTGCGGAAAACTTTTTTTTTCAGATCTCTTCTATACCTATAATTTTTTCCATGTCCTCTTGTGTTTTCCCTTGTCCCAATTTAGTAAGTAACTCTCTATCAAATAATTCCGTGCCTTTCATGATTCTGTAGATGGTCAGTAGGTCGCCTCTTTCTTCTTCTTTTTTCCAAAGTCGGCAATTTCAATTTAGCCAGTCTCTCTTCATATGACAAGTTTGAAAGTGCTGGGGCCATTTTCGTGGTTGCTCTCTGGATTCTTTCAATTTTCTTTACATTCTTTTTGGTACTGGGTGACCATAATGTCGCAGCATACTCCAATCTAGGCCTTATTAATGTGTCTGATATTTTTTTTTAATAATTTCTTCGTCGAAATAGGTAAACGCCACTTTTATTAAAGAAGGGAGTTGTAGGATTCTCCAACAATTTTGTTTGTTTGTTTATCAGAGGACAAATGGTTTGAGATAATTACTCCCAGGTTTTTTTTTTTTCAGATCCCACTTTCTTCACTTCATTTGATCTAATTGTATATTGTCCTGATATTTTTCCAAACTCCATTATGCTACATTTCTTAACGTTAAAATCTATTTCCCACTTCTGACTCCATTTCCAAACCTTGTTTAGGTTTCTCTGTAATGATTCACAGTCCGTTTCGTTTTTCACTTTCCTCAATAATTTAGCATCGTCCAATTGTATATTGTCCTGATATTTTTTTTTCTAAACTCCATCCATTATGCTACATTTCTTAATGTTAAAGTCTACTTCTCACTTCTGACTCCATTCCCAAACCTTGTTTAGGTCTCTTTGTAGTGATTCACAGTCCGTTTCGGTTTTCACTTTCCTCAATAATTTAGCATCGTCTGCAAAGAAGCTCGTGTAAGATTCCACATCTTCATCCATGTCATTCACATAAATAGCGAACATTATTGGAGCCAATACAGATCACTGTGGAACTCCACTAATCACCTCCTCCCAACCTGAACATTTTTCTCTGAGCACTACTCCCATTTTTCTACCATGCAGGAAATCCTCTACCCAGTTTAGTAGGTTACATTGTATCCCTCCTATGTTTTCCAATTTTTTAAAATAATTTTTTGTGTGGTACTTTGTCGAAGGCTTTTTTGTAAGTCTAGGAAAGCACAATCAGCCCATCCATCCCTTTTTTGTAGTATATCTATTAGTCTTGAGTAGAAACAGATCAAATTTGTAGCACATGATCTTCCGTGTCTAAATCCAAATTGTCTCGGGTTTATTATATTGTTTTTTCCAGGTGTTTTACCCATCTATTCTTGATAGTTTTCTCACAGCTACAGTGCTTGTTATGGAGATCGGTCTGTAATTAGTTGGTGCTTCCTTGTTTCCTCCTTTATATATTGGTACAATGCTGGCATTTTTCCAGTCCTTTGGTATTTTTCCTGCTTTGAGTGAGCAACATATTGTGTTGTACATTTTGTCCATTAGTTCTTCTTTGCATTCTTTTAGAATCCAGTTTGTAATTCCGTCTGGGCCATGCGATTTCCTCACGTCAAAGTTCGCTAATTGCTCCATTATTTCTTTTTGTGTTATTACTATTTCCCTCATGAGGGGGAGATCGCACTTCACTTCCTTCGTCCCAATGCTGTACTTTTTCTCTAGTGAAAACCGACTAAAACTAATTGTTCATGACTTCAGCCATTTCTAGATCTTCTGTGTATTTTGTATTTCCTTGGCATATTTTCACCGTTTCCTGTTTATTTTTAAGTTTACCATTCACATATCTATAGAATAGTTTGGATCGATATTTACATTTTTCTATTATGTCTTTTTCGTAGTTTTCTCTCTCTCTTTCTCTCTCTCTCTCTCTCTCTCTCTCTCTCTCTATCTATCTATCTATCTATCTATCTATCTATCTATCTCTCTCTCTCTCTCTCTCTCTGCTCTCTTTTACATATTAACTTCTATAGTTGATATATATTTATCATTTTCCTTTTTTTTTTATATATATATCTTTTCTCCATCTTTTCCAAGTTTTGTCTCTTCTATCTTTTGCCTCACTGCATCCTCTGTTGAACATATAATGTGAACCTTCTCTTGTTTCTGTCTTGGTACATATTCACTCCTTCATTATAGATTTCCATCAAGATCGCCCATTTCTCTTCCATTTTTGTCTCTTCAATATAGAATTTTTCTAAGTTTCCCAAAGTCCGTTTTGTTTCTGTATTTTCAATTTCTCTCCATGTATATTTCTTCCTTTAGTTCAGCCTCTATTAGTATGTGGTCACTTTCCAATTGGTGTCATGTATTCAATTTTATCCACAATTTTCGGTTCTGTTGTAAATATTAAATCCAGTCTCGACGGTTCTTCATTACTTTTGTACCTGGTATTTTCATTGACCCATTGTGTCATTGTATGTTCCATGGTTATGTCCAGTAATACATTTCCCTATAGATCGTTTCCGCCCTTCACTGTCCTCTCCTCCCAACAGATTTCTTTGCAGTTAAAATCCCCCATATGTACCAGGTTACCCCCGTCCTTTAGTATCTCATTTAATGAATGTCTTGTATCATCTAACGTTTTTGAATGCTAGCTCTCTTTCCAAGAGTCCGTTTTTGGAAGCACATAAATCACTACAAACTCTCTACTTTTCATGTCACTGTCTTCAACTTTTATCATGATCATTTCCACACTGTTTTGGCCCCTAGTAACCTTCGTCACATTTAAGTTTTTCTTGGCCAAGAACATGATTCCTCCTCCACGTTTCTCGTTTCTGTTTTTAATCCAATAATTGTAAAACCCGTGTCCAACACTATTGGGTGGCATTGGACCCCTTAATTTCGTCAATACAATTCCTATCATAGGTAGTCATTTAGTTCATTCAATCCTGAGATTAATCCGTCAATGTTAATATAGGCCATTTTTTTCCTGTTGTCTTTTTTTTTTTTTTTTTTTTTTTTTTTTTTTTTTTTTTTTTTTTTTTTTTTTTTTTTTTTTTTTGCTTACTTTGATGTACCATTTGCTCAGCCTCATGTCTATGACCCTCCAATAGAACTCCTTGCTTTCAGTCTCTGTTCTCTTCGAGTTTTTTTTTTTTTTTCTTTCCTCAACACTCATTTCTCTTTTTATCCATATTCTGTTGTAATGTTCGCTCTTTGCCAATTTACTTTTTTTAATATATTTTTTTACTACCATTTGCGATCTAAGTTTTATCTTTAGGTGCCGATTTCTTTCCTTAGAATATTGTCCCATTCTATACACTTCTTCTATATCTTTCTCTACTTCCTGGTCACCATCTTGTATTTCTTTTAGAATTGATATTGATATTTCTTTTTTCTGTTTTTTCTCCCATGTACCTCACCAGACCATGTTTTTCCTTTAGTCCCTAAACCACAATACAATTTTTCCTATCCACTGTATCTGTAACCCAATTTGCATTTTCTTTGATTACTTGAATGATTGTATCTTTTGCACTTTCCTGCATCTGTTGTTGTACAATTTCTTTAAAAGCAATTTCTTCGTATTATCTGCTTTCATTCCATTTCTTAATATTTTGCAAATTTTCCTCATCTAGCTTTTCTTCAATTCTTTCAGACTTTGCCTGTATTTTTTTTTATTTCACTCTTTTTCTAAGTTCTCACTATTAGTAGTATAATTAATTTTCATCTTCTCATTTTCACGTTTAACTTCCATTAATCTTTCAATCCCTTAAGCTCCTTTTTTAGTTCAGAATTTGTTTTCTTCAGATCAGATATCTCATTGTTAGCTTGGGTTAAACATTCCGCTAATTCTACAATCTCCTTCCTTAGTTCTATGAATTCGTTCTCCCACCATTTTCTATTATTACTCATCTCCCTTTCCATGTCTAAGATTCGACTCAAATTTCTTCTTTCGTACTTACCAAAACCAGAAAAAGTCTTCATTATACAGTCGGAATCTTCCTGGCGATTCAAAGCCTCTGTTTACATTAGACCTCGGCGTGGCACCCCTAGATGGCTCTGCTTTTGAGTCGACATTCGGCTCAAAATCATCGTTTTTATTTTCTTGCATTTTCTCTCATTAAATCAATTTAACACTGCAGAGAAATAATTTTGGGTAACCACAATTGCTCCCCCTCCAATTCAATACATACCAGCCCTATTGTTTTCCTTTGGACTATTGAAATTTTTCGTCTTATTCGGCAGACTTCGAAGCTCAAGTTGATAGGTGTTGACAGCTCGGAAGCTCGTGTGTGTGATTCACCACCATGGTCTTGGACCGCGTGTTGGACTCGTGATCGACAACTATTTCCCTCCCGAAAGAGAGCTCAGAGCTCATATATGACCGATCTATGGGTAACGACTCGAAGCGCAGCGATACTGAAATTATTTCGGCCCTGGGCGGGATTCAAATCCGGACTGCCGTAGTGGCAGCCGGGAACTCTACCAACTGCTCCACGAGGTGTATTTACCTAGTTGTATTTACCTAGTTGTATTTTACGGGAAGGGGAGCTATGCTCGTGGGGTCCAGTCTTCATATCTCATTTTATCTAAACTATTTTTAAATTCATGTATTGTTTTTGCACACACCACTTTCTCATCTAACTTGTTCCAACTGTCTATTACTCTGTGAGGAAAGCTGTTCTTTTTCAAATCTCTTCTATAGCTGTCTTTTTTTATTTTCTTTCCGTGTCCTCTTGTATTTCTGTCATCCCATTTTATCAGATTCTCTCTATCAGTAATTTCTATGCCTTTCATGATTCTGTAAATAGCTATCAAATCTCCTCTCTCTCTTCTTTGCTCTAGTGTCTGTAGTTCAAGTTTTTCTAGTCTCTCTTCATATGATAGTTTTGAGAGTGCTGGTGCCAATTTTGTAATTGCTCTTTGTATTCTTTCAAGTTTTTTTATACATTTTTTTGTACTTGGTGACCATATCGTTGCTGCATATTCCAATCTTGGTCTTATCAGGGTGATTAGGATTTTCTTCACCATTTCTTCATCCAGGTATGTAAATGCAACTTTGATTGTTCTTATTAAATTATAAGTTTCTCCAAAAATCTTATTTATATGTTTCTCAGGTGACATATTATTCATAACAATGACTCCCAGGTCCTTCTCATTTTCTACTTTTTTTATTCCTTCTTCTCCCAATTTATATGCTCCTGTTATTCTGTTTTTGCTTTTTCCAAATTCCATTATACTACACTTTTTTGTATTGAACTCCATCTCCCACTTCCTACTCCATTCTTGTACTTTTATTTAGATCTCTCTGTAGTGATTCACAATCTTCTTCAGTTTTCACTCTTTTCAGTAGTTTTGCATCATCTGCAAAGAAGCTCATATAGCTTTCAATTCCTTCATCCATATCATTAATATATATAGCAAACATTATTGGGGCCAGAACTGTTCCCTGCGGAACACCGCTTATTACTTTATCCCATTTTGAGTGCTGGTTTCTTATCACTACTCTCATTTTTCTTTCTTGCAAAAAGTCCTCCATCCAATCTAGTAGTTTGCCCTGTATTCCTCCTTCAGTTTCTAATTTCTTAAGCAACTTCTTATGTGGTACTTTGTCAAAAGCTTTCTTTAGATCTAAAAATGCACAGTCCGCCCATCCATCTCTTTCTTGTATTATATCTATTAGCCTTGAATAGAAACATATTAAATTGGTGACGCATGATCGTCCTTGTCTGAATCCAAATTGCCTTGGATTTAACACTTTGTTTTTTTCTAAATATTTTACCCATCTACTTTTGATAATTTTTTTCACAAATTTTTGCTATTGTACTTGTTAGACTGGTCTATAGTTGGTAGGTTCTTCTTTATTTCCTCCTTTATATATAGGTACTATATTTGCTTTTTTCCAATCTTCTGGAACTTTTCCTTCTTTTAAGGAACTGCTTATTATGCTATGTATTTTGTCTGCCAGTTCATTCCTGCATTCTTTCAGAATCCAGTTTGCTATTTCATCTGGCCCATGCGATTTTCTGACATCAAAATTACCCAAGTGTGTCAATATTTCATTCTTTGTTACTTCTATTTATTCCATAGGGGGGACTTTTTCTTTCCACTCAATCTCTTCAGGTTGTATATTTTCCCTTGTAAACACTGATTTAAAATGTTTGTTCATAATTTCTGCCATTTCCATTTCCTCAGTGTATTCAACTCCTCCTTGTCTTAATTTCTCCAAGTCTTGTTTGTTTTTCAGTTTATTGTTTACAAATCTGTAGAATAGTTTTGGTTGATCTTTACACTTTTCTATGATATCTTTTTCATATTTTCTTTTTTCCTCTCTGCACTTTTGTACATATTCATTTCTATAACCAGTATATATTTTCCATTTTTCAGGTCTTCTGTCTTTTTTCCATCTGGTCCAGGCTTTGTCTCTTTTGTCTTTTAACTCCCTACAACTTTTGTTGTACCAGCATTTTACATATTCTTTTTCTTGTTTTTGTCTTGGGACATACTTTTCCACTCCTTTTTTGTAAATTTTTGTCAAAATATTCCATTTCTCTTCCACTGATGTTTCTTCTTTGTATATTTCTTCCCAGTTTTCTTGTTGGAAGAATTCTCTAATTTTATCAAAGTTTGTTTTTTCATACATCATTCTTCCTTTTCTATATTGTTCATTTCTTTTCATATATTTTTCTTCATTAAGTTCCAGTTCAATCAATATGTGGTCACTTTTACTTATTGGTGTTTTATATTCAATTTTGTCCACTATTCTAGGTTCGGATGTAATTACTAGGTCTAGTCTCGATGGTTCTTCTTCATTTCTATACCTAGTGTTCTCCTGTATCCATTGTGTCATTGTATGGTCAGTAACCATCTCAAGTAGAGCGTTTTCCCATGAGCCGTCTCCACCCTTTACTGTCATTTCTTCCCAGCAGATTTCTTTGCAATTAAAGTCGCCCATCATAACTAATTTTCCTCCCTCTTCCATTATCTTGTATAATGTTATCTTTGTGTCCTCTAACACACTTTTATGTTCACTCTCTTCCCATGAGGCTGTTTTCGGGGGCACATAATTTATCACAAACTTTCTGCTCTTCTTATCTCTGTCTTCTACTTCCATCATTATCATCTCTACTGTATTCTTTCCATATGTGACACACTTCACGTTTATATCCTTCTTAGTCAGGAACATAACTCCACCCCCTTCCTTTTTCACTCTGTTTCTAATCCAATAATTATATGCATCATGTCCTACACTGTTGGGTGGTAGTGGACCTTTTAATTTTGTTTCTACAATTCCCATTATGTCTGGTTCTTTTTCTTTCAAATAATCATTCAGCTCATTCAATCCTGTTATTAATCCATCTATATTTGTGTAAGACACTCTTAGTTTTCTGTCACTTCCATTGTGTTCTCTGTTTCCCTTTTGTTTTTCTCTTGTATGTCGACTTTCTTTAGTTTCATATTCACTACTCTCCAATAGAATCTCTCTTTTTCTGACTCCGTTCTTATCTCGTTTTTTTCCTTTGCTTCAAGTCTTTTCTGTTTTTCTTCCTCTCTTTCCTCTTTATTCATTTCCCTTTTTATCCATACCTTTTTATATTGTTCACTTGTTGCTAGTTTCCCTGTTTTGGATAAGATATTCTCAGCCGTAGTTTGTGACCTGAATTTAATCTTAATTGGTCTGGTCTTATCTGTACTATATTTCCCAAGTCTGAATTTCTCTTCGAGTTGTTTCATTATTTCTGGTTCATCTTCCTGAACTAATTCTAGTAAATTTCTTACTTTTTCATTTTCCTCTTTGATTCTTGTGGTTCTATCTGGGTTATGTTTCTCTTCCATTCCTAATATAATTATATATTTCTTTCTGTCTGCTAAGTCTCTTACTATATTCTCCTTCTGTCTCATCACTTTAATAACTGAGTTTTCAGTTTGTTCATTCATTTGCTGTCTGATTATGTCAATGAATGCAACTTTGCTATTTTCTTGAATTTTTTTCCAACCCTCCTTGTTCTCCTTATTATTCTCCTTTAAGACTTTATTCTCATATTTTACTTCTTTTAACTGTTTTTTTAATTCTTCAATTTCCTTAGTTAAGTTTTTGTTCGCCTTCTCTAGTTCTTCCAATTTTTCAACTCTCCGTATAATGTTGTTTACATGACCGAACCTACGCTCCAAGTCCTCGATCATCTTATCGACCTTCTCTTCTAGTCCCCCCCACCCTCTTTAAATCCCTGGAAAATATTCTCATCACTTTCTACTGTATTGCTCTTATCTATACTTCTAATCTTTACATTTTTATTAGACATTTCATCGTCGCTCAGCTGGTCGGGGGGTCGTTTGTTTACCTTTCGCCTGTCTGCCTGGGCCAAGTCCTCTCCTTCCTCATTTCCTTCCATTTCCCTCAGCAATCCCTCCCCTTCTCCTCTTTCCCTACTTTCCCACTACCCCACGAGCAATTTCCCCCCACCCTGTAAATACAATAGGCACTTCTCTTTGCGTTGGGATCCACGAAACTTCAATTTTCTTCAGAACGTCTTCTAAGCCGTCCGTTCGTTGAAGTGTGTGTGTGTGTGTGTGTGTGTGTGTGTGTGTGTGTGTGTGTGTGTGTGTGTGTGTGTGTGTGTGTGTGTGTGTGTGTGTGTGTGTGTGTGTGTAGGTACCTGTTGACTTTGTCAAATATATCATCTGATGATAATGTCTCTCAGTTCATAACTACAATGGCATACAAGATCACTGGTTCAACTTTTTCGCTTGTGTTACAAGACATTTGCATATAGACTTTGAAAACATCATAACCATCAAATTGTGAGGTTTTTAATTTGAAATATATATTATATATATATATATATATATATATATATATATATATATATATATTCTTGACCTTTACGAAATTTCTACCTATTACAAGATAAACAAATCATTCAAACAGAATGTGAATATAGATAACTAGATAAGTAAATGTAGATAAATGAATAAATGAACAAACAAATCAGTAAAGTAAATAAATAAACTAAAACAAACAGATGAACATAAGATTCCATTATAATGCTTATATGTCAACCTTATTAAAATAAACGACGAAAAAAAAAACGTTGACCGTCAACTAAGGCTACAATAGGAAAGGTGAACCCAAGTCTTAAATTCTAAATTGTAAATCTTGGGCGAGCCGACAGCCAGGCCGTTAATAAACATAAAAGAATTTAAATATTTCCCAAAGTTTCCCTTTCCCGACTTAGATAACTTCCGATGAAAATCCATGTGAACAAGTTGTATAGACACGGTAAAGGAAACATGGACTGGAGGTGAAGCTTTATTCCTGACGTTTGAGAAAGTCGTTAGACGAAACGGCAGGAATAAAGCTTCACCTCCAGTCCATGTTTCCTTTACCGTGTCTATACATTAGATAACTTCCGCAGGATGCTTCGGCCTTGGACGCTTCTGTCTCAGGACATGGTCGACCCAGGGCCTTTCGGCCTCACTCATAAATAACAGGGCCAGATGCTTACATTGGGCCCTACTCCAAGCAGAGTTTTGGCCTCCTCCCCTTAAATAAATTATAGAGGATCTGAACAATATGATGTTTTATTGAAGCATCAGAATGCATTGATGATACAAAATATATACTTGTACAGATTTCTGGGATTCCCATAAATCATAATGTGGGTGAGTGCTCAATTACGGGTCGGGTCTATCAGGTTTGAGGGCCCCTCAGTGCTTGGGACCCTACACCATGGGGATAGAATTCTATTTTTGCAACTAATATCGTTCGGCTGAGGGTTACTCTCCACTCCAGCATGACTCTTATCTTCTCTAACAAATAAAAACATGTGAACAGAGCTTTTAATCAGTTCAATTACTCTAAAAGTCGTTAGCAGCACTTCCCGCCACCCCTGAAGCCGTTGATGACTACGAAGTGGACGAAAATAAAGATGCGGAATGTGAAAGGGAAAACCCGATGTACACTGCTTACGAAAAAATGTCGCCAGAAGAGAAAGAGGTAAGGTTAAGCCACATCCTAATATATATGACCAAATCCCGAAGGGCCATACATATTTCAATCAATTACAACTGGACATCAATTAAAAATGTAATTAGTTTTTATTTGTTCTACCTTCCTCAGAGCAATCTTGAATCTTGAAATAGATTCAAGATATCTGAGGAAGTTTCCACTCTTGTCTCGCCATGGATAGGACCACTTTCACATTTTCAAACAATTAAATCAAAGACTGTTCATTAGAAAAATATAATAATAAGAAATAGATAAAAATGGCTCCGTCCAACAAACTGACGTGTCGTTCGGTGATTGGACTGGATTATATTCAAAGCAGAGGCAAAAAAGTCATCTTCCAGTATCATTACTGATTTTGATATGAAGATATTTCGGCCAAGGTCGGGAACAGGTGTGGGGAAATTCCGACATTACCTGATAATGAACAGAGCGTAAATGAAGTCCAGAGCCAGCTAACCTAGGGATCCTGGAAAAACTTTAGTTTTTGGACATTTTCATACAATCCCAACTGAGCTTGCTTAACCTTTACTCGTCTACATAAAGTACATGTAACAATGAAAAAGGGTCCGATCATTCCAAAATTAATCAATTTAATAGTTTCTATATTCGTTCGTTCTTTGAATATATAAAATGATAATAATATAAGGGTCCCTAACAGCTGGTGGAAGGAGGGAGATCCTACTTTATTTGCTCATAGATTGGGGTAACCCTGTTTCCATCCAACATATTTATTGTTCTCTCCCTTTTATTTTATTTTATTATTATTATTTTTTTTCTGTAGAAGGCTGACGAGCAACTGAAGGCCCGAGATCGAATCATGTCTGCTGCTGCTGGTCTTGCTGCAGCTGCTGAAGAAATGTCAGCAGCCGCAGTTTCTCTAAAAAAGGATGACCAAATAATACCACCTCAGAGGACAGAAGTTTACATAGAGCTTGCAGGCAAAGAGACCGATGACAGTCAGCCTTCTGGTACAGAAAATGCTGATAAAGACTGCAGATCAAGTCTTCAGTCTCTAGAGGATGTAGCTGAAACTACTGAGGAGCAAGAGCCATCTGATGATCCTTTGGGTTTGATGAAAGCTTTCGATATTGGATCAGCAAAGTCAAAGAGCAATGCCGAAGAAAATCTGCTTCCTGGGCTAGGTGATGATGAAACTCTTCTCACTGACATCGGAGGACATGGGGATATCGGAGACACATTTGAAGATATCACTTCTTTTCCGGAGCCACTAACTGATGCGAAACTGGAAGCCATTTCAGAAACTCTCGAGGAGGCGGAGGAAAAACCTTTCGAAGTTCCCTCTCAGGTTGAGCCCTCATCAAACTATTCCTCTTCTTCAGACTCTGATGAGGACCTAAATATGTCCAGTATGGGAGGGATTGAACCCCATGAGTTTGGATTCAATTAGTTCACTAATAAGGTCTCATACAAATCGACAAGGGTATTTAAGCGGAAGTCAACTAATCCATATTGATTTCTGCAACCTCTTTTATCATTTACTCTCTCTGGAACACTGTTTCTCTAACACTCAACCTCCTCTTTCCCTCTCTGGGACTCAGGAACCACTGAAAGGTATCACGCCTGCTTAGGGGTGGTCCTATGAGATGAGCATCGGAGAGGTATCCACATTAATATGTGAGGGCACAAACAACCATTTCTAGTTACTGTGGTACTGTGAGTGAAACACGAGGCAAGTTATATTGTAATTGCACCTCTCCTAAGTACTGCATCACCATAGTTGTATTATTCTACAAAGAACAGTTTCAGAGTAAAGCATAAGGAAACTAGTGAAATAAGACATTACATAAAATAAAAAAAAGTCCACAAGTGATTTCGATGTCTTCGCTAAATAGGTTAATGCATATTGTTGACATCCTATATACATTTTTGACAAACACTATATTACTCAATCTTGTTGCCCATTATCTCCCTTCCCATAAGAATTTAATTATCCTTTTCCGAAAGTACTTGTATATATTTTTCTTATTTTCACTGCCTTGATTTCAGTTTTTATGCGCTACCACAATATCATTGACAACATAATATTTTCCGTAGAACTGCTTTTAAGACTTCTTAAAATATATTAATTCTAGAGTGTGTTTTATTTCCAACTATTTCATGATTATTAGTGACTGCTTCGGTTTAACAACCCAAATTCCTCCTCTCGGAGAGGGCTAAGATGGTGCTTCTTTACAGGATAGTTTTTGAAACGTGATTTAACGTAGTTTGCTTTTACTACAAACTCCCTTAGCCAGAAAACTTCGCTCCGCCTCAGTCCAATCTCGTGCCCAAGCAATGGCGCTTTAAACCGCTCAGTCAGCGAGCATCGCTATTCATCTACCTATATAATTTCGGTGCGACTATAGCGTGAGGTCTTCTACCGCCATATGTCGCCTTAGTACCCAGGTGCAGCCTGAGGTCCACCGCGTGACCAGCGTTCTTCCGAGACGCTCCCCGCACCTGTCCATTAAACATGTGCCCTGTCCAAATATATAAAAAACGTGACCTCTCCACGTGACCTGACCTGACCTAACCTAAGCTAACCTATTTGTGTCATTCTTAGAAGATGTACGAAGTGTGTATCGCTAGAATAAATGTGTGGAAATATATGATAACATGTTTATTTTTACACTTTTTCCTTTAATATGAATGTAATTAGAAATAGAAATATCTATCTAATCTATCCTAGGATATGTACAAAATATGTGTTTATCGCTAAACTAAATGTATGGAAATGGTAGACCTCACACTATAATGCTAACGGGAGGTAGACCTCACGCTTTAGTGTGGTATACCTCACGCTATAGTGTGGTAAACCTCACGCTATAGTGTGATAGACCTCACGCTATAGTGTGGTAAACCTCACGCTATAGTGTGGTAAACCTCACGCTATAGTGTGGTAAACCTCACGCTATAGTGTGGTAAACCTCACGCTATAGTGTGGTAAACCTCACGCTATAGTGTGGTAAACCTCACGCTATAGTGTGGTAAACCTCACGCTATAGTGTGATAGACCTCACGCTATAGTGTGATAGACCTCACGCTATAATGTGGTAGACCTCACGCTATATTGTGGTAGACCTCGCGCTATAGTGTGGTAGACCTCACTCTATAGTGTGGTAGACCTCACGCTATAGTGTGGTAGACCTAACGCTACAGTAGCGCCATAATTTCTATCTAGCGGGCATGACCCGTTCTCTTCCTGTGTATTTTTGGTATACAGTTCTGGACACTAGATGTTATTTGATACGTGTTTGTTATCTGCAAGGTTCCTATTTGTGCAGGTACTATCACCGACAGCTCACTAGCACTTATATACTTATGACAATATGGCGCTGTCACAGTAATATTAAGTTATTTGGAAATTCGTTAACAAAAGTGGACAGTGAAAAAGATCTCGGCGTAATTATCAGTAACGACCTCAAATCATCCAAGCAGTGTATTTCAGCCTCTGAGAAAGCAAATAAGATTCTGGGATTGATTGCGCGATCTTTTGATTTCAAAAGTCCATCACTCATTAACAAGCTATATAAATCGTTAGTTCGTCCACATTTGGAATATGCTGTTTCCGTATGGTCACCGAATCTCATTAAAGACATTGACAGACTGGAAAAAGTACAACGGCGAGCCACAAAACTGATTCCAAATATCAAAAATAAATCATACGAAAATCGACTTAAGCACATGAATCTGTTTTCCCTAAAAAAGCGTAGACTCAGAGGTGACTTGATACAGGTCTTTAAGATTTTAAAGGGAATTGACAACATCAAAAGTGACCAAATTTTCACATTGAATGAGAATCAGACAAGAAACAATGGTCTCAAACTGTCCGGAAATAGATTCAATTTGGAAGTAGGTAGAAACAACTTTGCCAACCGTGTAGTTAATGAATGGAATAAACTTCCTGCACAGGTAGTGCAATGTAGTTCAGTTCGAAGCTTTAAGAATCATTTAGATAAATACCTAAGTAAGATGCTGTAATTATTATAATTTATGTTATATTATTTGTTTTTGTTTTGTTATAATTTGTCTGTCTGATTTTCATTTATTATTAGTTATATGTCAATTTATTATCATTTACTATTTACCTGTTTGTTTGTTATTCAACTATACCAATGCATTTATTTATGTATTTTAATTGTTATTTTCATTGTTATAGTTTTAATTTACTATTAATATTATTTTTTTTTTTTTTTTTTTTTTTTTTTTTTTTTTTTGCATCCGACCTAGATATGGATCAAAAGGTCTCCTGTCGGCATGCTTTGCCTTTGTAATCCTTTGTAAATAATGTTGGTTTACCTAACAGAAAGTAAAATATACAGGAGTATTCTCAAACAATGACAATACTGATTTATCATGTCAGAAGGTTTATATCCTGGGGAACAATTACAGTTTGGAAAGGAGTCCTGTCTTTTGTAGAAAAATGCTATGAGATGATTACAAAGGAGATACAAACAGCAACAGACCCATCAGTCCTTACGGGGCTGCTTGCAAATTAAAAGGGGGAACAGTAGAAATGGTTAAGAACCAGTGACTTGATTTCTTAAGTGTAAGCCTATGAGCTTACGATGCTGAGAAATAAGTTAGATTGAGTTTGGATCTCATGTATTACTTGGGTGCTTTTCAAGTGTGTATTAGAACTTACATGAACAATTTGTTTGTTCCAGACTTTTGCGATGCGGTTAGAGAAAAATAAATTATTCATTGGTGTTTCGATCTACTATAGACTATTTTGTAACCATTATTGCTTGTGACACTACCACAGTCCACAATGAGATAATCATATATTTTCATATTAACAAAGCCATGGAACATATTAAAGACCAATTAAATTACCTCGTACTCTACGTTCGTTCACTCAGACGCTCTTCATAAGGTTTATTATGTAAACGAGGAATCATTTTAGTGATTTCTGATTTGTCTATATTTTTATAAGATATGGGGGCCAAAACTAAACACAGTATTCGAGATGAGGTCTTACAAGAGTAATTATTACTTTTCCAGTCTTGTGTTCAAATATTCTTCCAATAAATCCTACTATTCGCTGAGCAGTGTTTGCAGGTTTTGTACGTACACTGGACGGTCGGTTTTAGATCTTTAGATACAATGACACCTAGGTCTTTTGCTTGATCTGATTTCTGAAGCTTACCGCTCATGGAATAATCATTACTTTTTTTTTTCCTATGTGCAAAACCTTATACACTGTTAAAATCCATTTATCATTTATCAGTCCACTCAACTAAAAGAAATCCATCACATCCGGAGATGTTCCAAGAGAATGGAAGCTAGTTAACGTTACTCCCATATTCAAAAAAGGCGACTAAAAGAAACAAAATAAATACAGGCCTATAAGTTTGACTTCAATCGTAGGAAAAAATATGGAAACTATCATCAGAGATGCTATCGAACATCATTTAGAAAGTAACTGTTTGATAAATGATAGCCAGCATGGTTTCAGACGGAAACGTTCTTGCGTGACTAACTTGCTCGAATTTTACAACACAGTTATCTCGAATTACAATATGACAAAAGAGACAATATAGATTTAATATATCTAGACTTTGCAAAAAATTTTGATACCGTCCCACACGAAAAACTACTTACTAAATTAGCTTCACACGGAATAAGTGGTAGCCTAATAAGTTGGACTAGTAATTGGTTGAATGATCGAAAACAGAGAATTGTTTTAAATGGCAAAACTTCTGGATGGAAAAATGTTACGAGTGGAGTTCCTCAAGGTTCCGTTCTTAGGCCACTTCTATTCATAGTATATATAAATGATATTGACCACGGACAATCTATTGTTTCCAAATTTGCTGATGATTAAAAAATGTACGGAATAGCAAATAATCACTTAAACCAATTAGATATTCAAGAAGATTTAGATAAATTACAGCAATGGTCTGAAAAGTGGCTAATGAAATTTAACACAAGTTAATACAAGGTAATGCACATAGGTAAAAATAACAACATGATTACCAGTTATTTAGAAATTCGCTAACAAAAGTGGATAGTGAAAAGGATCTCGGCGTAATTATCAGCAACGATCTCAAATCATCCAAGCAGTGTATTTCAGCCTCTGAGAAAGCAAATAAGATTCTAGGACTCACTGCGCGATCTTTTGATTTCAAAAGTCCATCACTCATTAACAAGCTATATAAATCGTTAGTTCGTCCACATTTGGAATATGCTGTTTCCGTATGGTCACCGAATCTCATTAAAGACATTGACAGATTGGAAAAAGTACAATGGCGAGCCACAAAACTGATTCCAAATATAAAAAATAAATCATACGCAAATCGACTAAAACATATGAATCTGTTTTCCCTAAAAAAAAAAAAGAGTAGACTCAGAGGTGACTTGATACAGGTCTTTAAGATTCTAAAGGGAATTGATAACATCAAAAGTGACAAAATATTCACACTGAATGAGAATCCGACAAGAAACAATGGTCTCAAACTGTTAGGGAATAGATTTAATTTGGAAGTGGGTAGAAACAACTTCGCCAACCGTGTAGTTAATTAATGGAATAAACTTCCTACAGAGGCAGTGCAATGTAGTTCAGTTCAAAGCTTTAAGAATCATTCAGATAAGCACCTAAGCAAGACGCTGTAATGAATGTCATTTATTTCATATTATTTGTTTGTTTGTTTTTGTTATCATTTGTCTGTTTATTATTATTTGCTTGATGCGCATATATTAATAGTTAAATGTGAATTTATTATTATTTACTATTTACCTGTTTATTATTTAACTATATGCATTTATTTTTATTTATTATTATTTACTTTATTATAGTTTTTATTTATTCATTTATTTATCTATTTGTTTATTTATTTATTTATCATTATTATATTTTTTTTCGCATCCGACCTTGATATGGACCAAAAGGTCTCCTGTCGGCATGCTCCGCCTTTGTAATCCTTTGACTGTGTTTGATCCATATCCGCTGCATTATTGATTTTACTAACCATTTTTATCATTTACATACCACACCGGAAGTTTGTTTAAAAAGTGAGTTGATGATAGCTAACACAGTCTTCAAGAGAGTTAAGCATAAGTACATATGGTAAAGGATTGTGGATGGCCAGATTGTTGATAAGGCATTAATGGACTATGCAGTGATATCTAAAGGAAGGATAGGAAGCTCTGTATGTCCATGTGTTAAGGAAAGTAGGGGAATGTCAGACCACTTTTTGATGGAAGGAAAATTAAAAGTGGAGGACGGGTGGATGAAGAGGAAAAGGGCAGAAAGTAGAGAGGTGCTTAGAGTAAATATTTTAGATGATAAAGAAAAGGACCAGGAATACTAGGAAAAGCTGAGAGAAGTGTGGGAGGTGAAGGATAGAGCAGAAGTGGGAGTAGAAGAGGAATAAGTTTGTTTCAATGAGGAAGTGACAAAGTGGGCAAAGATGGTATGGGTGGGAATAGAAGAAAGAGTAGTGAATGGTGAGATGATGAAATGAAGATGATAGAAGAGAAGAAGTGAATATTTAGGAATTGGTTGAAGACTCAGGAAACATATGGGAGATACAAGGAGAAGAGAGGAAAATAAAATATAAAATAAAGAAGGCAAAGAAAAGAGCAGATGCAAAATGGTGTAGGAGTGTAATAGAAAAAAAAATCAAAATAATAGAAAGATGCTTTCGAAGGAAGTTAAAAGGTTGAGGGGGTGAGTCAGAGAGGAAAAGGTAAAAGATGCAGATGAATAGATGTTAATAGAAGGATAAGGGGAAAATAAGTAGAGTATTTTGCAGAGTTGCTGAATGTGGTTGATAAGGAGGGATTAATTATGGCAAAAGGGAGACGTTAAGAAAATAGCTATGACGGGAAAGGAAAAAGGAAGAGATATAAGAAAAAATTAGCTTTGAAATTTACCAAAATCTGGCAAGTCAAGTGGGTCGGATGGGTGTCATGAAGAGTGTCTAAAAAAAGGATGTACAGTTCTTGTGGACTGGTTAGTGAGATTATTTAATGTGTGCCTAAGGGAGGGTAGACTGCCGAAGGACTGGATGAATACCTGTATAGTTCCGCTTTACGAAGGAAAATGGGATAAACGTGATTGTAGTAGTTTTAGAGGGATCAGTTTATTGAGTGTAGCTGGAAAGGCTAGAAGCGTTTCAATTGAGAAGATTAGGAGAGGAACAGGAAATATTTGATATTTGCGTACATAATTTTTTTGTGGTAAGCCAAATATGTGAAAAGGTTTTGGTAAAGGGTAAGAATATGTTTTCGGCCTTTATGAAGTGGGAAATGATTTCTGACTAGGGGAGGGCAGTCAAGGACAGTCAAGATTTTTTTCAAGAGTAGTAGAGGCTGTATTAGGATTGCAAGTGGAGAGAACGAGTGGTTTGAGGCAAAGGTGGGCCTATGTCAGGGCTGCGTCATGTCGCCATGGCTGTTCAATGAGTACATGGATGGGGGTAGTACGGGAGGCAAATGCGAGGGTGATGGGCAGGGGATTGGAGGTGGCCAGAGAGAGCGGAGTGAAGTGGGAGGTAAGCTAGTTGTTGTTCACGAACGACACTGCGCTTGTGGCAGGATCAGAGGAGGGACCAGGTGGTTAGTGACGCGACTTTGGGAAGGTATATGATAGGAAAAAGTTTAAGGTAAATGTGGGTAAATCTAAGGATGGCAGCGAGTTGGAAGTAAGACTTAGAAAAAGTGGATAGTTTTAAGTACTTGGGGTCACATGCAGTAGTGGGATTCAGCCGGTTCTTACCTATTCGCTAGAACCGGCTCACGCAAATTTGTCAGTTCGGCGAACCGGCTAACTGCCGAACCGACTAGTTGCTCAGCTGGTCAGTGTGGTCTTCTGCATCTCATCTGATAAGTATCGGGACGGTATGTTTCGTAACTTTCGTTAGTGATTTATTGCATGGTTTATTTACACAAGTGGTTACCAGTTTTTTTCATGTATATAGTGCTTGGTTTCTCTGTATATTTGTGTTATTAAACTACATTTTATTATAATTATGGACATACATACATACACGCACTCTCATACACACTCCTTAGGCCTACCCACACAAACATGTTTGTTTATAAATAACACAAATGCATTGCACACATGCACACACATACTCATGTACATGTACACATATGCACACGTGTAAGCACATACATAGCCTACACATGCACACACTACCCCCACACAAACATGCGTCCGTAAAAAAATAAATACACCTGCACTAGGTTGCCCAAATCGAATTTTTTGATCACGACTCCACGAGACTAACTATAGGTTGGCACCCAGGTCTATACCCCATTTTTTTTTTCCACCTGACAATTTTTCAGGTTTTTCGTATGTAAATATTTGAATATTTTTTACGTTTGGCAGCCAGAGATGCATTTTAAATATAATATTGTTAGTTTTCCATATTTCTAGTTAGAATATTTAATTGATAATAATAATATAAAGAAAATGTGGCTAAGAAGTGGTTGCAAATTAGTGGTTGCAAATTAGAACCGGCTGACGAAAAATTTGAATCCCACTACTGGTCACATGTGGTAGGAAATGGAGGAGTGAGGGTGGAGGTAAAATGTAGATTGAAAGCAAGTAAATATCTTGGGGGATTGAAAAGTGTCATGAAAAACAGGCATCTGGGAATGGATGCAAAGAGAAGATTATATGAAAGGGTGATTGTGCCAGCGATATAGTATGGCGCGGAGATTTAGAATTGGAAAGAGGCAGAAAGGAGAAGTTTAAATGTGTTTGAGATGAAGTGTCTGAGAAGTATCTTAGGTTGGATAGTATGAGAAATGAGGAGGCGAGTGGGAGGGCGAGGGCGGACAGGGAGCTGACAGACAGGGATGATGAAAAATTGTTGGGTGGTTTGGACGAATGGAAATGTAATTCCGGGATTCCGGGGTCTGTTAATTGTATACGTATGTTTATAGGTTTATGAGTATATCAGGTATCAAGGTAATCATAAATATAATGAGACGTAGGCCATGGGTCGTACCACCCCTATGTCACCTTTCACAATCTACGGACGTGCCGTTACCATGGTGACATGGACACCCTTTCCCGACCCTACCGCATCATCCAGGGTTGCGCGGGAAAGGAAGGTATACACAACTCGTCCGGATCTATCAAACAGAGTTTAGACAGGGATCATGACCAAAAATCCTACATTTTTAAGTGTAAAACTGGGAGAGTGGGGATAATCAAATAACACGGGAAATGTAGACAATTAAAAACACCCGATGAGAGTAACTCGATTAGGATAGGTGACGACGCACAAAGGATTAGATGGGTGAAGCCGTTGTCAAGAATGAGTAATGAGATGACGAATCGGGTAGAGCTTGGAGCCAGTCGAGGAAGAGGTAGCCATTCTAAGATGAGACTCTTCTCATCTTAGTTATCCATCCCCGTTCACCAATTTCCCTGTGTACGAGAATTCTCATGCCCCTCAACCACCCCCTCCTCCTTCCACTATCCAGGGATTTCAGGACAATATATGTGAAATTTTCTCCGCGTGAAATCCAGGGACACGAGGACGTCGCTTGGGTCCCTCCATTCCGGACAATGAAATCAACCAAATCCGGGATCATCCGTCGCTTCCTTTTCCATTAAGAGGCTCTACCAAGTCAGCACTACATCCTCAGGATGGAAAGTGTCGCTATGTGAGATACTCTTTCTAATTCAGCTTTAGGGACTAGAGCGCAGGGTCAGTTTAGGATGGATGTCTCCAACCCTACATGTGTACATCATCGTGAATTTAAAGTTTATTACTAATTTATTGAAACCTAAGTGTTTGTGGAAATTTTGTGTTGCATCAGTAATTTATTTTGTGGAGATACCTCAATTGCAATAAAGGATTGAAACCCATTTAAATGTTTGTAAACCTTCCTTCAGTGAAACAGAATTCGCAAATATGTGTAACGCGAGTTTTACTCGCTTAAGGTCCAAGTAATAGATTAGGACTGTGCTTTACTTCGTGAGTTTCGTCATCCCCCTCCCCCTTTTTTCTGAGTATTATTTCTCTGGCTCTTCGAGACGACGTGCTTGCTGTGGAAGGGACAAGCGCGGCCCCGACTTGTTTCCGAAGTTCCTGGATCTTGGCTTCCAAATGCAGCTATCCCCTTCCCCCAATTTCCCAATGTGAGAGAAATTCTCACGCCCGTCAACCTCTTTCCTTCTCCCACTGTCCAGGGATTTCGGGACACAATTATCTCCAGTGACCAGAGGACTAGGCCTTCCAGGAAACGCCCGAACACCTACTCGGACAATGGACCTCGCGCTTCCCGACTGCAATAGAGGCGTCTCCTGTCATCCTCGCCAACCGACGCGGCAAATATTTTCTCCGATCAGTATATGGCATCACTGTAAATAAGATGTATAAAATATTTATTTTGGAGAGTGCTGGACTTGAGACTGAAAAAAATGATACATCAAAAAAATGGAAACTCAAACCAAAAAAGAGAAGAAAATATTAAACTAAAAGTGGCATACACAAATATTGATGGCATGATCTCTGGAATTAATTAACTAAATGACTCTCTAGAAGTAGAGAAACCTGACATTATGGGAATTGTGGAGACAAAACTGAAAGGACCTCTGTCAACAAGTAGAGTGGGACAAGGTCTATACAACCACTGGATGAAAAATAGAACAGACAAGCAGGGAGGTGGTGTCATGATATTGACCAAAAATGGTTTAAATGTGACAAAGATTAATGAAGGCAATGGCTATGTAGAATTATGATCAAAATTGTAAAAAAGATGAAAAGCAGAAAATTTGTAGCAGTGTATGTACCACCAAAAACACGGGCTTGGTCTGATAGCGATCATTCTAAATTACTGGAAGACAAAATGAATGTGCTAAACGAGTTAGTGAAAGAGGGTGGTAACATAGTAATCAGGGGCAATTTTAATGCAAAGGATATAATCTGGGAAGAAATGATAGTAAAAGGGGAGAAGAACTTTGGAGCAACATTCTACTGGATATGACCATCGAATACACCTTAACACAATGGGTTAAGGAAAATACCTTAACACAATAGGTTAATATCAACTTCTGAACCAGATATTGTGAACAAAATGGAGTATAAATACCAATTGGAAAGAGTGACCATATACTAATAGAGTTTGAATTAAAAGAATAAAACAATGTAAGTAGGAATGATAAACATAGAGAAGGAAGATTAATGTACAACAAAACGGATTTTGTAAAACTAAGAACATTTTTCCAAAACACAAACTGGGATAAATTCTCCAAAGAGGAAACACAGATGGAAGACACATGAAACATATTCAAAGAAAAGTACAAGGAAGGAATTTATAAATATGTACCAAAGAAGAAGCAAAAAGAGATTTATATAAAGTGTTGGTATAACAAAAGGTGTAGTGAGGCTAAAGACAGAAGAGATAATGCCTGAAAAAAATGGAAAAAAGACAAAAAACATCCAAATGGCAAACATATATAAAACTTAGGAACGAATATGTGAATATATGCAGGAAAGAAAAAAGAAATTATGAAAAAGATATTATAGACAAATGTAAGGATCAACCTACTGTAAACTCTTTTACTGATATATAAATGACAAACTAAAGGATAAACATGAAATAGTAAAACTGCGTGAAGGAGATAAAGAATATATAGATGACACAGAAATGGCAGAAGTTATGATCAGACATTTCAGGTCTGTTTTTACAATTCAGAGCTCACAATTTTGGGGAAAAGGACAACAAGAAAGATCCCCTAAAATGAAAGAAATAAAGGTAACACAGAAAGAAATAAGAGACCAAATAAAAAACCTAGATGTTAGGAAATCGCATGTGCCAGATGGAATTGCAAATTGGATACTGAAAGAATGTAGAGACAAACTGACAGACAAATTATACAAGATAATAGACTTCTCACTCAAAGAAGGAAAGGTACTGCAAGATTGGAAAGATGCAAACATAGCACCAATATACAAAGGAGGAAACAAAGAAGATCCTACAAGCACAGTAGCAAAAGTATGTGAAAAAGTCATCAGAAACAAATGGACCAAACACTTGGAGGAAAATAAAATAGTAAACCCTAAACAATTTCGCTTTAGAAGATCATGTACCACAAACTTAATATGCTTTTACTCGAGATTAATTGAGATAATACAAGAAAGAGATGGCTGGGCAGATTGTGCCTTCTTGGACTTGCAGAAGGCATTTGACAAAGTACCACATAAAAAAATTAATAAGAAAAATTGAGATAATAGGAGGAATACAAGGCAAGCTACTGGAATGGATGAAGAATTTCTTAATTGGGAGGAAAATGAGAGTAGTACTTAGACAAACATTCGAACTGGGAAGATATGATAAGTGGTGTCCCGCAAGGCTCTGTATTGGCTCCTTTAATGTTTGCCATATATATAAATGATAGGGATGAGGGAGTAAATTGTTACATGAACTTCTTTGCTGTCGATGCCAAATTACTCAAGAGGGTAAGCACAGAAGAAGATTGCAGATTGCTACAAGAAGACCCAGACAAAATATGGGAATGGAGTCAGAGATGTGAGACGAACTTCAACATTAAGAAATGAGTTATAATGGAATTTGGAAAAAAAAAACAAAAATAGAATATCGGGTCAATATAAAATTGAAAACAAGGAAGTCAAAAAAGTCAATTCAGAAAGGGACCTGGGAGTGATCATCTCAAGTGACTTGACACCTGATAAATATGTCAATAAAATATTTGTAGAGACTTTTAACTTTAGATAAATGAAAGTGGCCTTCAACTACATGGATGGAGAAATGGTAAAGAAAATAGTGGTTACACTGATAAGACCTAAACTAGAGTATGCTGCAACACTATGGGCACCTAGCACAAAAAAGAATATAAGAAAATTTGAAAGAATCCAAAGAGCAGCGACAAAAATGGCACCTACACTATCAAATTTGACATAACGAACAAAGATTGGAGAAATTACATCTATCAACACTGGAACAGAGAAGAGAAAGGTGATTTGTTGGCCATTTACAGAATTATGAAAGGGATGGAAATTCTTGATAGAGACGACTTATTAAAATGGGACAGAAGAGAAACAAGACAACACAAAAGGAAGCTAAAGAAGGACAGTTACAGAAGAGACCTGAAAAAGAATAGCTTTCCACATAGAGTGATTGATGTTTGGGACAAACTAAACGGAGAAACAGTGAGTGCCAAAACTATACACGATTTTAAGAATAAACTGGAAGTGGAGAGATACGAAAACGGGTCACTACGAACATAGCTCTCGTCCTGTAAAATACAACTAGGTAAATACAACTAGGCAAAATACATTCAAACTCCTTCTCTCTTCCTCTTTTATGCTCTATGTTTCTGCCCCATACAGTGCTGTTGGCACAATCACTCCTTCATGCAATCTCCTCTTAGCATCCATTCCCAAATGTCTATTTCTCATTACACTTTTCAATCCACCGAGGAATTTACTCACTTCTCTCAATCTACATTCTACCTCCACCTCCAATCCTCCCACAGTGCCTTCCTGTCTACCCTGTCATAAGCCTTTTCCAGATCCATAAAAGCCCAAAAAACATCCTTACCTTTTCCTATAGCTTTCTCACATATGTCTTACCACAAAAATCTGATCTACACAACCCCCACCTGTCCTAAACCCACACTGTTCCTCACCAATTACTCCCTCTGTTCCTCTCCTAATCCTCTCAATCAAGACCCTCCCATAAGCCTTCTCAATTATACTTAACAAGCTGATCCCTCTGAAACTACTACACTCACACTTGTCCCCTTTTCCCTTGTAAAGTGGAACTATACAGGCACTCCTCCAGTCCTCCGGCACTCTTCCCTCTCTTAAACAAACATTAAATAACCTCACCAGCCAGTCTACCATAACTGTACCTCCCTTTTTCAGACATTCTGCATGGCATCCATCCAACCCAGGTACCTTACCTGCTCTCGTCATCTTAACAGCTGCTTTCACTTCATCTTTCTCTGTTTCTCCTCATTCATCACTCTCATTTTCTTAGCACTTCCCACTGCAACTACCTTTCCCTCCCTATCCTCCTTCACATTTAGCAACTCCCTAAAATACTCTGCCCACCTTCCTCTCACTGCCTTCTCTTCCATTATCATCTCTCCATCTGCACCTTTTACCTTTTCTACTTGATTTGCCTCCTCTTCCTCTTTTAATCTCTTTCCAATTTTTTTTTATTACCTTCAAAATTTTCTGTCATACTCTACCCCATTTCATGCCTGCTCTCCTCTTTGCCTCCTTTATCTTATGCTTTACTTCTCTTCTCTTTACTTTGTACCTCTTCTCCTTTCTGCCTCTCCTAAATTCCAAATCTCCACCCTATATGGTGTTGTCTGCACAATCACCCCTTCATGTATACTTCTCTATGCATGTACTCCCAGATACATATTTCTTATAACACTTTTGAATGCCCCAAGACTTTACTTGTTTCCCTCACTCTACAATTTACCTCCACCCCCACTCCTCCATTTCATATTACATGTGACCCTAAATACTTAAAACTATTCACCTTCTCTAGCCTCCGTGATTTATTTCTAACTTCCTCCCATCCTTTCCCATTGTTCATCTCATCACCTTGCTTTTACCCACATTTACTTTCAACTTCCTCCTATTGCATACCTTCCCAAACTCCATCACTGCCTTATACCCACCTCTGACCCCACCACAAGTGCAGTGTCATTTGCAAACAAAGACTGGCTTATCTTCCACTCCCTTCCACTATCTCTAACCATCTTCAACTGTCTGTCCATCACCCTCACATTCACCTCTTATACCACCCCATCCATGTATACAATGAACAGTCACGGTAACATGACACACGTCCTAAATATTTCAATCTTCCAATTGAACAATTCTACCTTGGATACATATCTTTATATTCATTCTTTTCTTTTGATTTCCATAATTTTTGTATTCTTGTATAATTCTGTATAACCTTTGTCCTGTTCACCCACAAGATTCCTGTACAGAAGTCACTCGTTATTGACAGGGGTTTGGTACCAAAGATATCGGTTATTACCCAAAACTGTCAATACCAACTTTCACTTGATAAGTGTTAGCTGGTATTATATTCTATTGTTATATGCAACTTCTTTCACCATTTTATTGGAAATATATTTGTTAAATCATTCACAAACTTTGACCCTATGTACAGCAGTGGCGTAGCATGCCAAGGTGCCACCCACCAGCTATCATTGTTCGATCACTTGTATTATATCTGCCACCTATCCATGCTGTGTCATGTCTTCATAACAATTTTCTAAGGTAAACAGAGTGGAATTTCCACACATGGCTCAGTAAGGAGCAGTGCAAGACATAGGTAAATCCAAATATAAGCATGTCACCAGTGGGATCCACGTAGCACAGGCTATATGTGGTGGGGCGGGGGGCACCACTGGGGGGACTGGTGGTGCAAGGAAACAACAGTAAACATGGCTTATTTTTTGACACCCTACATCAACAGTTATCATGAAAAAGTAGAGTAAAATAATGACCATCTTGTAGAGTGGCATGCTCATGATGTTCGTTGATGTCTGATGCTGAGGGATGCATTGTGTTTATTATTACTGTTTTGTGCTCCTGGCTTTTTTGCTCCTCTTCACCACTGCATATACTTTGTGCCATGCAGGGTTTGCTGGTGGTGTGTTTATATTTCGTTTTGCCCATGTCTTCCATCCCAAATAATGTGAGTCACATTAGTACTGTATAGCAATGAAGATGAATGGGAATCCGGTGGAAATGATTATGAGGATGTGATGCAGTGTGGATAAGTGATGGATATTGTTTGAGTGATCAAATAACAATATCCATTGAGAAGCATTTCAGCATGCTATGCCACTCATTGGTATGACTTTGATAGCGATATATTCAATAAATAGCATATAAATAAGGCCTATGCAATTTTAATTCAGTTGTTTATATTATTCATATATATGATAAAATCTTCAAAATAAAATAACATGTGACTAAAAATTAGCCCAACTTGCTCATTGTAGCCCAGTCTGGCAACCCTGGTCCTCTCCATTGCGACTGGTCACCTCTGTCATAGTCATTTATCTCACTCCATCTCACCTCATACATTTGGGCCCAGGACATAAACCTACTTTGGAAATTGGTGGTGTTTTATGTTCTCGGCCAATTCCCAAAGTAGGTTTATGTCCTGGGCCCAAACATCCACATAAGTGGTGGTTGGTGAGTGTTGGATTATGAGACCTAGGTCTTTATACAATTATCATGCCAGTTACTCAGGACAGAAAGGTGAGGAAACTTGTGAGAAAAGGCACAGGCAAAAATTGAATTATTTTTGCTTACAGAAATATATAATTACCCACTGGTAGAAAATCTATCAATAATCAAAGCAGTCTAAAATCCATTGGTAATGGGGGCCTGCTGTAGTTGGTTAATCAATCTCTGGAGTTTCTTTTTAGGGTCTAAAAGCAATGTTGTATCATTAGCATTTTGCATGCCATTCTCATTCCTTCCTCTTGATTCCATCGATCTCCTCAAGTTCCTCTATGATTTTTTATTACATAATAAAAATATACTAGGTGAGAGCATGACCCTGTCTAATTCTTCCATGTATTTCCATCAAATCATATCAAATCTTCACACCAACCCTTTGGTCCAAATACATGTTATATAATAATCTTAAGTCCTTTCCATCTAATACAGTGCCCTTCAGTATCTTCATCCTTGGCTTACGTCTCAGTGTCAAAAGCCTTCTTAAAGCTAGTACATGTGTCTTTCTGCATCTCATTGGTTCTATAATAACTTTCAATGCAAATGTTGACCATTCTTATACCCTACCTGAATTCATACTACTCTTGAACACAGCTGTCTAATTTATATTTTATTCCGTTTCCAATCTATCTATATAACAAGGGCCTCTTTCTCCTTATTAGGGAGGTAGCCAGCTAAGGCATGCACCCACTCCCACCTATCCACCCCTTATTGTTTCTCTCTCATCTTAGCTTCTCATGGATGAAGGGTCATCCCTGTCTCCTGCCCACTGCCTGGGTCAGAAGCAATGCAGCAAGATACAGTATATCCACAGCAGAGCTGCTTTATTTACATGGTGATCCTTCCTCCTCATCCCAACATGTGGAAAATAGAGAAGACAGGGGGAGATCCCTTCAGGCTGCATCAGAAATCATCCATACACAACCATTCTCCACTCACACCTATCTCTTGCCTTCTCCCTTTTATGCTCAACAGACATTCTCCTCTTGATCAAAACCACTTTCACCCCATCCATCCATCTCATCCTCTGTCTTTCCCTCAAGCTTACTTCATTCACCTCTATTTTCAAGATTATTTTTGCTAATCTTTCTTCACTCATTCTTTGCATGTGCCCAAATTATCCCAATAATCTTTCATCAGCCCTATATGCCAGTTCCCTTTCTACTCCCACTCTCCTCCTCACCTCCTTGTTTCTCACTCTATCCAACCTTGTAACCCCTACCATACTTCTCAGACATGATCCCAAACATATTTAGACACTTCCTTTCTGCCTCTCTTAAATTCCAAGTCTCTATGCCATTCAGTGTCACGAGCACAACCACCCCTTCATACAATCTTCTCTTCCATTCCCAGGTCCCTATTTCTCATGACACTTTTCAGTCCCTCCAAGACATTCACTTGCTTCCCTTACTCTATAGTTCACCTCCATTCCAACTCCCCCATTTCTCTCCAAGACTTGCTTCCAAAAAACCGCCACCCTCTCCCCTTATACTTTTACCTGTATTTACTTTCAACTTGCTCCCATCACTACTTCCCATCCCTAAGGATTTCCAATCACCCTCAGAATTATCTTGCCAAGTTGGTTCCTTATATTAGTAATGTGATGATTCTCACATTCCATGGTGCCATATTTTTTCTGAATTGCAATGAAGATTGATTCTCTCATATTTTGTTGTATATAAATTGTATCATACATCTCATTGTCTACCTTTATCACTTTTTCTATACCACATACACCAATCAGTTAAATAATTTCCACTAAAATTTTATTTATCCCAACAGCTATGCCTTTGATTGTATTTTTCATCTCTTCCTTTAGTATATTGGATACATTTCTTCTTTTAGTTCCTAACCATTTTATTTTACATCATTATTATAGAGCACCATTATATATTCTTTTCATTTAGCCAAAATTTCAGAGTCCAATAATGTTTCCGAGTCCCTTCATTACTAAATTCTCTATTTCCACACAATTCTCTTATTTTCCAAAATATCTGTTTAGCATTGATTCTAATTGTTCCACCTCATGCCTTGTTCCATTAACCACTCCTTTCTTTCTCTCCACCCTTTTTTCTCTACCCTTTACTCAATAGCTGTCTGAGTCCCTTTTCAAAAATATCTCATACAATTTGCTTTGCTCTCTCTCTTCAGGTACAAATTTTCCACATCATCCTCATCATCACACTGGAATACACTAGATGTATCAAATATATCTGCAAATTATCTGCATTTCTACAAAATCTGTGTCAGCATCTGTAATGTAACAGCCACATCATCCACTCTTTTAGAATGAGGATATGAGAATATCACACAACATATTAATGCACAGAATGTTAGAAATAACAACAAAAAATATTAATATGCTAATAAAAAATAATTACAGTAAGATGCCTAAAACAATATCCACTGACAACAGTGCAGCACATGCTGTATTTACATATTTAAGCATACATATATCAACAGCTTTTTCCCCCTTACAAAGGAGGTAGCCAAAGTCAAAGGCATAAATCCACTCCCACCCATTTCATCCCCACATACTCCACTCCCATTCACCACCCCTCCCTCCCTCTTTTCTTGGCTCCTCCTGGATGATGGGTCATCCCTGCATCTCACCCACTGCCCTGGGTCAGAAATAATGCAGCAAGACACAACACATCCACAGCAAGGCCACTTCATTTCATCGGCAACCCCCCCCCCCCCACTCCGTCCTCTCATGCAAAAAGAGAAGATGGGGAGACATCCCTTCAGGCTGCATCAAAACATCATTCACACATACTCCCTCATCCCCCACCATCCATTCCCTTCCTTGCATCATGACATCATCCATACACAACCATTCTCTACTCACCCCTATCTTCTGTCCTCTCCCTTCCTTAACATACATTCCCCCCCTTTCCCAATGTCCCTTTTACCTTATCCATCTCATCCTTGGTTGGCCCCTCATGTTCATTCCATCCATCTCTACCTTCCACACCTCTCTTCATTCTTTCCATGAGTCCAAACCATCCCAATACTCAACCCTATCTTCCAACTCCCTTTCCACCCCTGTTCTCAGTGTTACATGGTTAAGTTTGAATATATTCCAGGTGGGAAGAACATTGTAGAAGATGCATTATCTAGGAATATTAGCCAACCAATGACAGGGTTGATAAATCTCATCTGTCATATTAATGAACTAGTAACATTAGATGAAGAAATGATAATAAGGGAACAAAGAAAAGATAAGACTTGGGGAAAAGTAGCCCAATATCTGATGAACTCATGAGGTATTCCTCATGAACTGTTGTATAGAAAAACAGTTGTAGGTGGAAAGAATATGTCTAGGGGCCAAGGTATTGAAATTATTTCATGAAAGTGATTGTAGTTCTCATCCAGGAAAGGATAAAACTTATGGACTAGTACAACTTAAATCATTCTGGCCAGGTAAGAAGACATTTATGAATGTATATAAAATTGCTTGAAATGTGCCGAGGCAAAAGGAAATACACATAAACCTGCTCTTATGCTGTCATATCCCATACCACAGAAACCTTGAGAGAGTTCACTTAGATACACTGGAGTTACCTCAACAAACTGATCCCTCTGAAACTACTACCCTCACACTTGCCCCCTTTTCCCTTGTAAAGTGAAACTATACATGCACTCCTCCAGCACTCTACCCTCTTTTAGATAAACATTAAACCTCATCAGTCAGTCCACCATCACTGTTCCTCCCTTTTATAGATATTTCACATGACAACCATCTAACTCAGGTACTTTACCTGGTCTCATAATTTTAATAACAGCTTTCATCTCATCTTTCCTTGTTTTTCCTCATTCCTCACTGTCATTTTCTTAACGCTTCCTTTGCATCCCTATCCTCCTTCACATTTAGTAACTCCCTGAAATACTCTGCCAATCTTCCTCTTCCTGCTGTCTCTTCCATTATCATCTCTCCATCTGCACCTTTTACCTTTTCTTCTCTACTTGATTTGCCTTCCCCTCTCTTAATTTCCTTCCAAAATATTTTTTTTTGCTTTCATAATTTTCTGTCATACTCTTACCCCATTTCACATTTGCTCTCCTCTTTCTCTTTTATCTTATGCTTTACTTCTCTTTTGTTTGTAGCTCTCATATGCTTCTCTTGTCCTATTTTGTAACCAATCTACTTGAAACAGCCCAATTCCTCCTCCACTCCTAGTTCTACTCTCTCCTTCACCCCTCCACTCTTGTCTCAGCTTCTTGTACTCCTTTTTTTTCTCATTTAAGCAGTTTAACCTAAGCATCTCCCTACCTTCTGTACCTTTCCTTTCTCCATCTATCCTCCACTCTTAATTTATCTTCCACCAGAAAATTATCTGATATTCCCCCACTCTTTCCTTTTGGAACATGTACATCCAAAATTCTTCCTATTCTTCCCCTAGTTACCACTATATAGTCCAATAAAGCCCTATCTACCACCCTTTCCCATGTGCACTTATGCTTGACTTCCTTCCTAAATACTGTATTTGCTATCATCAACTCTCTAGACACATCATATCTCCACTTTCAAACCATTCCATCTATTGGTTTGTCTTTTACCCTAGCACTGAGATCTCCCAATACCACTTCATTGACGTTTCTCTCTAAACCCTCTATGCACTCATTTAAATCTATCCAAAAAGCCTCCCTTTCCTTTACTCTCTTCTCACTACCAGACCCATATGCACTTACAAAGACCCACACCTCCCTTCCCAGTTTCAACTTCATCCACATTAACCTTGAAGAAACATCCTTCCACTCCACCACACGTTAACCTATCTCTTCACTTACTAGTATAGTCACCCCTTCTCTCCTGACACCCTCTCAACTACACTCCCAAACTCAAACATGCCCCTCCCTTTCAACTTAGTTTCACTCATTGCCAACACATTCATCTTCTCACAAACATATTGCCTATCTCTTTTCTTTTACTCTCATCTGTGCCACATCCATGCACATTAAAAGACCCAAACCTTAGGGTTCTGGTTGGAAAACTCCTCCCAGGCCCTTGTATGCTTTTGATCTTTTTAGGAATGTCCCTTTGGGGCTACAGAGAGGATGCCTACTATTCCTGTCCTGTTTTTGTCTCCTTTTATGATTCAAGAGGGAACACTCGGTGGCAGTATTCTTTCTCCCCTACCACAGGGTTTGGCAAATAGGGAAATGAATATTCAGAGAAGTGGTACAGGATAGTATTAAGAATGGGGGACAGCATAACAGAGGGACAGTCGCAGTATAATAAAGTATCATTTCTCTATGAAGAGAGATTTCCTCTATCACAGACAAAACATGTGGCTCTGGTCCATAGAAGCACCCCATATAAACCCTAAAATATCAGCTGCATGCTACTGAGCAGTTTTAATCCTCATAATAACATACAGCCAATACCCCAGACAGGGACCTATTTGTAGTATATAGGAAAGGAACAATACTCATGGAGTCATCTCTTTCTGATTAGCTTCAAATTCATGTATGATTCTAACTTGGTCTATATCTTTATTATCCAATTATCACACTCGGATACTTAGGGACCAATGACAGGTGGTGTTCCTGCAAGCTGGACAGCGGAGCTGCCCATTTTCAAAACTCATCAATACCCTCACCTCAGTATCTGGACCAGACCCAAGATGTCTCCCTATCAAATTTGGCTGTATTTCTTACACTTTTTCACACACAGAAAGTTGACAATCAACACCTATCCTTTACCTACAATTTTAGAGTAAGTGAAAACAATCCCACACTGATGCACCACAGATAACAGTCCAAAGTTTCTTCCCAGATGGATATGTAAAAGTTTCTGAGAACCGTTTCCAGGCACTGTGGAGTGGTCAGTTTTCCACTTAGTGAAATTCATGGCAATGATTGATATCAAATACTTTGATTCATATTACTCCAGCTTGGTCCATATTACCTAAACTATTCCAAGTATTATAACATCTGTTGGGAAAAAAAATTCTTCACATCCTTTAGATACTTAATCTTTCTAAATTTGTTTTCATGACCTCTTAAAATTATATTTTCATAAATAAGAATTTGTTTTCTTGACAAAAGTTTTGTCATGTGTTTATATATCTGACCAACCTTTTGAGGTACATTGTACATTATGAATACAGTAATCAGCCCATGGAGTTTTTTTTTTCATAAAAAGATATATGTTTCAATATTCTTTATTAAGAATGTTCAAATTCATAAACTATGATGGCAACAAATTTATTACAGAAAAATCATTGTCGATCCAATACCACACACAATCTTCTCACTGCTAGTACCAGCTTCTGGGTTCCTTCTTCACTGTTGTCCTTATCCTCTGACTGGCTAGGCTGCACACTCGATTCTTGCAAATAATTTGCCAAAGGCTCATTTTGCCAGGATTCCTCAAAATACTTCTTTTTCTGGCCCAAGATACAAATTTCATCTTGTTCAGTAATGTGATCCTTTAGGTTTTCCATGAGATATTGCCAGTCAATAAAGGCTTCAATCTGTATCAAATACAAAGGAAAAATATCAATAAAAGTGAAGAAAGAGAAATGTTAAAATACACAAACTTTATGCCATCATTTTAAAACTGAAAAAAAAAAAGCCTATCCTTTCTTAATTTTGATCTGCTGTACTGATGTTCCCCCAAGTGAGCACTAAAATAGATTGTGAGTCACTGCAGAGAGATCTGAACATACTTTGGGAATGGAGTCAGAAATGGGAAATGAACTTCAACATTAAGAAATGTAGTATTGGTTGCATGTTATTGTGGCAGAGTAGCATGCAGTTACTACTTTAGGGTCTATATGGGGCACCCCTACAAACCAGAGCCACACATAATTTTGTCTGTGATAGAGGAAAACTCTGTTCATAGAGAAATGATGACACTTTTATACTATGACTGGCCTTCCGTTATGCTGTCCCCCAACCCCTTGTCCTGTACCATTTCTCTGAATATTCATTTCCTTTTTTCACCTATCCTGTGGTGGGGGAAGAGAATGCTACCACCAAGTCTTTCCACTTGAGTCTTAAGAGGCAACAAAAAACAGGATGGGGGATGGGATTAGGAGTCCTACTACTACCATGGTTTGGACACATGGAAAGAATGAGTGAAGAAAGACTAGTAAAAGAGGTATGGAAGGCAGATGTGGAGGGAGTGAACATGAGGGGATGTCCTAGGATGAGGTGGATGGATGGGGTGAAGGGGGCTTTGGGGATGAGGGGAATGTCTGTTGAGGAAGGATGGGAGAGGACAGAAGACAGGGGTGAATAGAGAATGGTTGTATATGGATGATGTTGTGATGCATGAGGTGGAATGGGCGGGGGAGGGGGGGTGAGGTAGTATGTGTGAGCAAAATTTGATGCAGCCCTAGGGATTTCTCCCCTTCTCCTTTTATGCATGGGGGGACAGAGAGGGGGGGTCGCCGATTTAATGAAGCGGCCTTGCTGTGGATGTGCTGTGTCTTGCGACATTGCTTCTGACCCAGGGCAGTGGACAAGGTGCAGGGATGACCCGTCATCCAGGAGGTGCTAAGATAAGAGGGAGGGTGGAGGGGTGTGGAATGTATTCAGGGATGGAATGGGTGGGAATGATTTTATGCCCTTTTCCTTTTTGGCTACCTTCCTTGTAAGGGGGAAAATGCCTTGGTATATGTATGTATGTATGTATGCATGTACTACCTGTAGCCCCAAAGGGGACATTCCTAAAAAAAGTAAAGGCATAAGAGGGTCTAGGAGTTTTCCAACCAGTACCCTAAGGTTTGGGTCTTTTAATGTGCGTGGATGTGGTACAGATGAAAGTAAAAGGGAAGAGATGGGCAGTATGTTTGTGAGAAGAAAGATGGATGTGCTAGCTTTGAGTGAAGCTAAAATGAAAGGGAAGGGCAACTGTGAGTTTGGGAGTGTAGTTGGGAGGTACTCAGGAGTGAAGAGGGGATGAGGGAGAGAAGGGGTGGCTATACTAGTAAGTGAAGAGATAAGTAAGCTTGCAGTGGAGTGGAAGGTTTCATCAAGGTTGATGTGGATGAAGGTGAAGCTAGGTAGATGTGGGTTTTTGTATGTGTGTATGGGCCTGGTAGTGAGAAGAGCATAGAGGAAAGGGAGGCTTTTTAGGTAGATATAAATGAGTGCATAGAGGGATTAGGGAGAAATGTCAATGTTGTTGTACTGGGAGACCTTAATGCTAGGATAGGAAACATAGACGGAGTGATTGGGAAGTATGGAGTTCCAGGTAAAAATCGTAGTGGAGAATTGATGGAGATGTGTCTTGAAGAGAGTTGATGATAGCAAATACAGTGTTTAGGAAGAAAGTCAAGCATAAGTACACATGGGGGAGGGTGGTGGATGGAAAGGTGGCAGATAGAGCGTTAATGGACTATATAGTGGTGACCAGGAGTATGGTAGGAAGAGTTAAGGATGTACATGTTATAAGGGGAGAGAGTGGGGGAATATCAGATCATTTTCTGGAAGGTAAATTGAGAGTGGAAAATAGGTGGAGAAAGAGGAAAAGGGCAGAAGGTAGGGAGGTAATTAGAGTGAACTACTTAAATGAGAAAGAAAAGGAGAAGGAGTATAAGAAGAAGCTGAGAGAGGAGTGGGAGGGAGTGAAGTATAGAGTAGAACTAGGAATGGGGATGGTTCAAGGAGGGAGTCATAAGGTGTGCAAAGATAGTGTGTGGAACAAGGAGGGCAGGAGGAAATAGAAGAAATAGAAGGAGATCTCTGGGGAAACATACTACTTGATATGACCATTGAATACACAATGACTCAGTGGATGAAAGAAAATACCAGATACAGAAACAATGAGGAATCATTGAGACTAGATTTAATACTTATATGAGAACCTGAAATTATGGACAGAATTGATTACAAAACTCCAATAGGGAAGAGTGACCATGTACTAATAGAATTAGAACTAAAAGAGCAAGTGGACTTAAGAAGAAATTAGAAACATAGAAAAGGAAGACGAATGTACAACAAAACAAATTTTGAGAAACTCAAAAAATTCTTTCAAAATGCAAACTGGGATAAATTCCTTAATGAAGAAACAAAGATGGAAGACAAATTCTTTCAAAATGAAGAAACAAATAGGGAAGAGAAATACATACACATACCAAAGGCTTTTTCCCCCTACACAGGGGGTAGCCAAAAAGAAAGAGGCATAGAAACCACTCCCACTCATTCCATTTCCTATAGATTCCACTCCCCTCCACCCTCCTCCCTCCCTCTTATCTTGGCACCTCCTGGATGACGGGTCATCCCTGCATCCTTTCCACTGCCCTGGGTGAGAAGCAGTGTCGCAAGACACAGCACATCCACACCAAGGCCGCTTCATAAATTCAGCGACCCCCCTCTCTGTCCCCCATGTAGAAAAGGAGAAGATGGGGGAGAAATCCCTTTGGGCTGCGTCATATTTTTTCTCATACATACTTCCTCACCCCCCATCCCCCACCCACTCCCCCTCATGCATCACAGCATCATCTATACACAACCCCTCTCCATTCACCCCTATCTTCTGTCCTCTCCCGTCCTTCCTCCACAGACATTCTTTTGTAATGCCCCTTTCACACCATCCATCCATCTCATCCTAGGATGCCCCCTCATATTCATTCCTAATATACTAAAAGAAATTTACTGTGAGGGAATAAACAAATATGTACCAAAACAGAAGCAAGAAAGGTTATAAATAAAGTGCTGTTACAACAATAAATGTAGTGAGGCTAAGGATAAAAGATACAAAGCTTGGAAAAGATGGAAAAAAGATAAAAACGAGTAAATGGCAAACATAAATTAAGTTAAGAAATGATTATGTAAACAATAGGCAAAGATGAAAAGAGAAAAACTATGAAAGAGATATAATAGAAAAATGCAAGGAACAACCTAAACTATTTTACAGGTATGTAAATGGTAAACTAAAAAACAAACAAGAAATGGAAAAACTGCACCAGGGAAATTATGAATATACAGAAGAAGAAGAAATGGCCAATAAAGGAAATAACTGCAACACAGAAGGAAATCAGAGACCAGTCCAGATGGAATTGCAAATTGGATATTGAAAGAATGCATAGAGGAGTTGACGGACAAAATATACAATATAATTAAATACTCACTCAAAGAAGGACAGGTATCACAGGACTGGAAAAATGCAAATATTGTAGCAATATATAAAGGAGGGAGCAAGGAAAATCCAACAACTACAGACCAGTCTCCCTTACAAGCACAATAGCAAAAATATGTGAAAAAGTTACCAAAAGTACATGGGATAAACTGGAAGAAAAAAATATACTGAAAATAAAACAATTTGGATTTAGACAGGAAAGATCATGTACAACAAACCTGATCTGCTTCTATTCAAGACTAAAAGAAATAATACAAGAAAGGGATGGATGGGCAGACTGTGCCTTTCTAGACCTGCAAAAAAGCATTTGATAAAGTACCACACAAAAAATTAATAAGAAAAATAGAATCAATAGGTGGATCAAAGGAAAATTACTGGAATGGATGGAAGACTTCCTGACTGGGAGAAAAATGAGGGTAGTAATTAGAGACAAATACTTGAACTGGGAAGAAATGATATGTGGTGTCCTGCAAGGTTCAGTATTGGCTCCAATCATGTTTGACATGGATGAAGGAGTGGAGTGTTATATGAATTTCTTCACAGATGACACAAAAATACTAAAGAAAGTAAGAGCAGAGGAGGTTTGTGAATCATTACAGTTAGACCTAGACAAAATCTGGAAAAGGATTCAAAAGTGAGAAGTGAACTTCAATATCAAAAAGTTATAATGGAGTTGCAACACTGCCTCTAACCCAGGGCAGTGGACAAGATGCAGGGATGACCCATCATCCAGGAGTTGCCAAGACAAGAGGGAGAGTACAGGGTGGAGGGGAGTGGAGTGTATTAGGAATGGAATGGGTGGAAATGGTTTTTATGCCTTTTTCTTTTTGGCTACCTCCCTTGTAAGGGGGGAAAAGCCTTTGGTATATGTATGTACAATGGAGTTTGGAAAAAGTAAAAATAGAATATCAACAAATTATAAAATTGGTTAAGAAGTAAAAAAAGTGAACTCGGAAAGAGACCTTGGAGTAATAATCAGCAAAGACATGACACTGGACAAACATATCAATAAAATAGTCGGAGAAACCTTCGATCTATTAAGGTCAATGAAAGTGAAATTTAACTATTTGGATGAGGAAATGATTAAAAAAAATATTAGTTACACTAATAAGACCAAAACTGGAGTACGCAGAAACACTATGGACACCTAGTACTAAAAAGAATATAAAGAAATTAAAAATAATAGAAAGAGCAACGGCAAAGTTGGCACTAACTCTCTCCAAATTAACATACAAAGATTGTCCAAATTGGAACTACCAACTCTGGAACAAAGAAGAGAAAGAGATCTACTGATTATTTATAGAATCATGAAAGGAATGGAAATCCTAGAGATGATTTATCAAAATGGGACAATGGAAAAACAAGAGGACATGAAACACTCAAAAAGGATAACTATAAGAGAGATCTTAAAAAAAAAAAAAAAAAAAAAAAAAAATCCCCATATAGTGGTGGATTAAAAAAGAGAAAGATACCCCTAATGAAGGAAATAACTGTAACACAGAAGGAAATCAGAGACCAAATAAAAAACCTTGATGTCAGAAAATCACAGTCTGGATGGAATTCCATATTGGATATTAAAAGAATACATAGATGAGTTGATAATGAAATACTAACTCAAAGAAGGAATGGTACCACAAGACTGGAAAAATGCAAATATTGTACCAATATATAAAGGAGGGAACAAGGAAAATCCAACTAACTGCAGACCGGTCTCCCTTACAAACACAATAGCAAAAATTTGTGAAAAAGTTGTCAAAATTAGATGGGTTAAACATCTGGAAGAAAAAATATATACTGAATCCAAAACAATTTGGATTTAGACAAAGATCATGCACAAAAAACTTAATCTGCTTCTACTCGAGACTAATAGAAACAATACAAGAAAGGGATAGATGGGTAGACTCTGCTTCTCTAGATCTACAAAAAGCATTTAATAAAGTGATGATGATATGGTTTGACATCACACACTCCCCCTTTATTGGGAGGCTGGGATGGTGCCCCTCACAGAGGGCTTTGTAGCATGGAATTTAATGAACCATGCCCTTGGTTCAACTTCGCTGGTGGCAGGATTTGAACCACCCTCACCTCGACCTTCACCGCAAGTAACAACACCCTACCACACAAAAAACCATAAAGAAAAATGGAATCAACTGGTGGCACTAAAGAAAAATTATTGGAATGGATGGAAGACTTCTTGACTAGGAATAAAATGAGGTAGTAATTAGAGACAAATACTCGAATTGGGAAGAAATGATAAGTGGTGTCCCATAAGGTTCAGAATTGGATCCAATCATGTTTGCCATATATGAAAATGACAAGGATGGTGTGGAATGTTATATGAGCTTCTTCATAGATGACACAAAAATACTAAAGAAAGTAAGTATAGAGGAAGATTGTCAATCACTACAGACCTAGATAAAATCTGGAAATGGAGTCAAAAATGGGAAGTGAACTTTAACATCAAGAAGTGTAGTATAATCGAGTTTGGAAAAAATAAAAATAGAATATAGAGAAATCATAAAATTGGTGAAGAAGTAAAATAAAATTAACTCGGAAAGGGACCTTGGAGTAATCAGCAAAGACATGTCACCGGACAAACATATCAATAAAACAGCCAGAGAAACCTTCAACCTAATAAGGTCAATGAAAGTGGCACTTGACTAGTTGGATGAGGACATGGTCAATAAAATATTAGTTACACTGATAAGACCAAAATTGGAGTATGCTGCAACACTATTGACACCCAACACTAAAGAGAATATAAAAAAATTAGAATACAAAGAGCAACGACAAATATAGCACCAACTCTCTCCAAATTTACATATGAACAAAGATTGTCCAAATTGGAACTACCAACTCTGGAACAAAGAAGAGAAAGAGATCTACTGACTACTTATAAAATCATGAAAAGAATGGAAATCCTTGATAGAGATGATTTATTAAAGTGGAACAACAGAAAAGCTAGAGAACATGAAAAGAAACTCAAAATGATTAATTATAGAAGAGATCTGAAAAGAATAGCTTCCCACACAGAGTGGTGGATACCTGAAATAAATTAGATAAAGCAACAGTGTATGCAAACACTATTCAAGAATTTTAGAACAAACTTGATGCTAAAAGATACAAAAACAGGTCACTATGAGCATAGCTCCCTTCCTGCATAATACAACTAGGTAAAATACAAAGGCTTTTTCCCCTTTACAAGGGAGGGAAAGGAGAGATTTATGGAGGACAACACAAAGGAGGGGAGAGCAAAAGTTAAAATGCTGCTCAGTATTTCTTTATGAGTAGAAATTAGTTTCTGACACAAAAGAATGCTGTGTGGCTCTGATCTGCAAGGGTGTTCTCTTAAGTCCCTGCTTATATCTATATCAACAAAGGCCCCATTTCTGAACATGTATGAACATGTGCATCTTACCTGCTGTTTGAGTACATCTGGATCGAAAGCTACTTCTCTTATTCTTGATTTTACACACAAGTTAAATGCTTTCTTCATGTACTGTAAACTGTCAGCCACCAAGTTCAACACTTCAGCAATAGTAGGTAAAGGTGAGTTAGCAAATGCCTTTGGCAAGATATACAAGAGGCATGATATGAAATCCTTCACCATTACAAGTGGAAGGACTTTCACTCCTGTTACTTCTGGACTGGATGTTACAGACTTTTCTTCTAACTCACTTTCACTTTGCTCATCATCACCACTGTCACTACTACTATCATTACTGTCATTACTTTCACTGTCACTTTCTGATGTGTCTTTATCATTATGCATCCCATTTGTTAATTTTGGCTTCTTTAACGGTTTTCCAGAATGTGTTCTTTTCCTCTTTGCACTTCTACCCTCATTTACACTGTCTTCTGTTTCAGCCTTGTCGACTACTTTGACTCTTTCAACACTAGTAACAAATGTGGTCCATAGAGCTTGAAGCACTTTTACAATGGCTTCAATCAACAAGCTCAGAGACTGTGATGAAGGTGATGCTTGCACAGTACTGATGAGCTGAGGTAAAAAGGTGAGAAGACTATGTTTTCTTACCAACTCTGCAGCCCCAAGAAGAACCTTACACATTGCTTCCAGTACAGCAAGACAATGAACCTGAAAAAAAAAAAATGTATCAAGTAAACATATATGATGCTCTACTTGAATAAAATTTAATGACTAAATATTTCTGAAAATTTCAATTTGACGACCTGCTGTGGAAAAACTGCAACTTTTTGCATTGCTTTTGACACAAGCAGTATCACAGGGGACAGAAAAACCCTTCATCTCACAGATGTTAAGATGGAAGAGATAACTAAATATTATTTACTTGTTAATCATGCAGGGATGTGCTTTGACCTTGCCACTACTCTTATATTGTCGAGATAACTTTTGTTACATATTTCCAGATAAGGTCTTTGCCAAACCACAAAGCAGCAGCATTTCCCCACCTCCACAAGGAGGTCAGGCCCACAGAGGCCCAGAAATTCACTTAGTTCACCCTACCACTTCTATCCAAATACTGTCCCTTTCTTTATTCCTGTTTTTTTGCACCTGCCCTCCTACACCTCTTGTTAATGACCAGAGACATAGAAACCAACCCATGACCAACATGTGCAAAACCAATAAAACATTTACACATGTTCATCAAATGCAATGCATGTCACTCTTGGTCCCACATTACACTGTCCAAAACAAACTATCTATATACCACAGACATTCTTATAGGGAAGGTAGCCAGCCAAGGCACACACCCACTCCTACCTACCACCCATTTACTTCCCTCTTATCTTAGCTCCTCATGGATGAAGTCCCTGTCTCTTGCCCACTGCCTGGGTCAGAAGCATTGCAGGAAGACACAGCAGGGCTGCTTCATTTACACGGCAAACCTCCCTCCTTGTTCCCACATGCATCAAAATATCATTACAGTACACAACCATTCTCCACTCACACCAATCCCCTTACCTTCTCCATTCCCTGCTCAACAGATATTCCCCTCTTGCTCAAAGCCCTTTTCACCCCTACCCATCCATCACATTTTTGGTCATCTCCTCAAGCTCACTCCATCCACCTCTACTTTCCACATTCTTTTCACTAATCTTTCTTCACTCATTCTTTCCATGTGTCCAAATCATACCAATAATTTTTCATCAGCACTATCTGCCAGCACCCTTTCTACCCTCACTCTCCTCCTCATCTCCTCATTTCTCACTCCATCCATCCTTGTAATCCCCACCATATGTATCAAAAGCTAATGCAAACTAGTTTAAAAAATGGAGCTGCAACCAACACACAACAATATATGTGCCCAAAAATGTAATAACCCAACAACACACAAAACATACTACAAATAAACATCAACAAAATCACAAACACACACAGCTACTGTACTTCCTACATGAACACAACATACACATACATCTAATCCTAGAACCAAAATTGGCACCACAATCTGCACCACCACCCACATTCACTGATTACACAAGAGAAAGGGAAGACTACACCTAACACAAAGGTGGACTTTAACACTAATACATAACAGCATACCCTTTTCCAACAAGAAAATCCAAACAAATGTTGACAGACACCACAAGAGAAATAACTACAGTCCAAACTCTAATAAAGAAAACTATCTTTCTTCACTCATTCTTTCCATGTGTCCAAACCATCCTAATACTCTTTCATCCACCCTATCTCCCAACTCCCTTTCCACCCCTGTTCTCCTCCTCACCTCCTCATTTCTCACTCTATCTAGCCTAGTAACACCCATTATACTTTTCAGACACCTCATCTCAAACACATTCAAACTCCTTCTCTCTTCCTCTCTTATCTTCCATGTTTCTGCCCCATACAGTGCTGTTGGCACAATCACTCCTTCATACAGTCTCCTCTTAGCATCCATTCCCAAATGTCTATTCCTCATTACACTCTTTAATCCACCAAGGCATTTACTCGCTTTTTTCAATCTACATTCTACCTCCACTTTCACTCCACCTTTTCCCGACACATTTGCACCCAAGTATCTAAAACTATCCACTTCCTCCAGTTGCTCTCCCTTAATGCTCACATCCAGTCTGCTGCCACTTTCACCCCTTGAACATCTCATCACCTTTTACCCACATCTATCTTTAGCTTTCTTCTTTCACACACTCTCCCAAACTCTGCCACCAACTTCCTCAATCCCTCCTCCGATCCTGCCACAAGTGCAGTGTCGTCCGCAAACAACAGCTGGCTCACCTCCCACTTTTCTCCATTTTCTTTAACCATCTTCAATCCCTGACCCACTACCCTTGCATTTACCTCTCACACCACTCCATCCATGTACAAGTTGAACAGCCAGGGCAACATAACGCATCCCTGACGAAGCCCCATCTTTACCTTGAACCACTCACTCTCTCCACTTCTAATCCTGACACATGCTCTACTACTCTCGTACAAACTCTTGACAGCTCCTAGAAGCTTTCCTCCTATTCTGTATATCCACAAAACCTCCCACAGTGCCTTTCTATCTACCTTGTCGTAAGCCTTTTCCAGATCCATAAAAGCCAAAAAAACATCCTTCCCCTTTCCTATAGCTTTCTCACATATTTGTTTTACCACAAAAATCTGATCTACACAGCCTCTACCCGTCCTAAATCCACACTGTTCCTCACCAATTACTCCCTCTGTTCCTCTCCTAATCCTCTCAACAATATCATCCCATAAGCCTTCCCAACTACACTTAACAAGCTAATCCCTCTGAAACTACTACACTCACACTTGTCCCCTTTTCCCTTGTAAAGTGGAACTATACAGGCACTCCTCCAGTCCTCCGGCACTCTATCCTCTCTCCAGCAAACATTAAATAACCTCACCAGCCAGTCCACCATCACTGTACCTCCTTTTTTTTAGACATTCTGTATGGCACATCCATCCAGACCAGGTGCCTTACCTGCTTTCATCATCTTAACAGCCTTCACTTCACCTTCCTTATTTCTCTTCCATTTTCCTCATTCATCATGGTCATTTTCTTAGCACCTCCCACTGCAACTATCTTTCCCTCCCTATCCTCCTTCACAATGAGCAACTCCCTAAAATATTCTGCCCATCTTCCCCATGCTGCCTTCTCTTCCATTATCATCTCTCCATCTGCACCTTTTACCTTTTCCTCTCTACTTGATTCGCCTCCTCTTCTTCTCTTAATTTCTTTCCAAAACATCTTACATGGAGAGGGTGGTGGATGGAAGGGTGGTAGATAGAGCATTAATGGACTATGTAGTGGTAGATAGGAGTATAATAGGAAGAGTTAAGGATGTACATGTGCTAAGGGAAGAGGGTAGAGGAATATCAGATCATTTTTTGGTGGAAGGTAAGTTGAGAGTGGAGGATAGATGGAGAAAGAGGAAAAGGACAAAAGGTAGGGAGGTGCTTAGAGTGAACTCTTAAAATGAAAAGGAAAAGGAGAAGGAGTAAGCTGAGAGAGGAGTGGGAGGGAGTAAACGATAGAGTAGAGCTAGGAGTGGAGGAGGAATGGGGATGGTTCAAGGAGGGAGTCACAAAGTGTGCAAAGATGGTGAAAAATAGAAAGTATGCAGTGATTTATGTCCCGCCTAAATCTCACACATGGAATGAAAGTGAATACTCCAAAATGCTGGAAGACACAAGAAAAACACTAAATGAAATACTAAGGAAAGAAGGAAATCTGGTAATTATGGGCGTTTTAACTTCTTCAGTACGGGCCAAAATCTCGCGGGCAGCATTAGCTGCCAGACGAACGATGTGTCGTAATAATACTCGCATCAAAAAATATAGTCACCACTTATATCGATCGTTCTCTCTTTCACCCGTGAATTTTGATAACCATAGAAAATGTGATGAAGACAGTTTAGAGAGTATGTCATTACGCAGGGGCAACTACAATAAATATAATCAAGACACCGATATGGCAGCCTCGCGTATCCACTTGCTCCTCATGCCGCCTACGTATGCAGCACCGTATGGAAGGGGTTAATGAAGCGGCCTTGCTGTGGATGTGCTGTGTTTTGCGACACTGCTTCTGACCCATGCCAGTGGACAGGGTGCAGGGATGACCCGTCATCCAGGAGGTGCTCAGATAAGAGGGAGGGTGGAGGGGTGTGGAGTGTATTCAGGGATGGAATGGGTGGAAATGATTTTATGCCTTTCCCTTTTTGGCTACCTCCCTTGTAATGGGGAAAAAGCCTTGGTATATGTATGTCCGTCAAGGTAACAGAGAATACACAGAAGATATAGAAATGGCAGATATTATGAACAAACATTTCAAATCTGTATTCACCAAAGAAAAAGAAAATCAACAAAACTGTGATCAAAGAAATGAAGTAAGATTTCCTCCAATGAAAGAATTAAATATTACTCAGAATGAAAGTGGGAGGTGAGCCAGCTGTTGTTTGCGGACGACACTGCGCTTGTGGCAGGTTCGGAGGAGGGACTGAGGAAGCTGGTGGCAGAGTTTGGGAGAGTATGTGATACAAGAAAGCTAAAGATAAATGTGGGTAAAAGTAAGGTGATGAGATGTACAAGGGGTGAAAGTGGCAGATGACTGGAAGTGAGCATTAAGGGAGAGCGACTGGAGGAAGTGGATAGTTTTAGATACTTGGGTGCAAATGTGTCAGGAAAAGGTGGAGTGAAGGTGGAGGTAGAATGTAGATTGAAAGAAGCGAGTAAATGCCTTGGTGGATTAAAGAGTGTAATGAGGAATAGACATTTGGGAATGGATGCTAAGAGGAGACTGTATGAAGGAGTGATTGTGCCAACAGCACTGTATGGGGCAGAAACATGGAAGATAAGAGAGGAAGAGAGAAGGAGTTTGAATGTGTTTGAGATGAGGTGTCTGAGAAGTATGATGGGGGTTACTAGGCTAGATAGAGTGAGAAATGAGGAGGTGAGGAGGAGAACAGGGGTGGAAAGTGAGTTGGGAGATAGGGTTGGTGAAAGAATATTAGGATGGTTTGGACACATGGAAAGAATGAGTGAAGAAAGACTAGTAAAAGAGGTATGGAAGGCAGATGTGGAGGGAGTGAACATGAGGGGACGTCCTAGGATGAGGTGGATGGATGAGGTGGATGGATGGGGTGAAGGGGCTTTGGGGATGAGGGGAATGTCTGTTGAGGAAGGACGGGAAAGGACAGAAGACAGGGGTGAATGGAGAATGGTTGTATATGGATGATGTTGTGATGCATGAGGTGGAATGGGTGGGGGGATGGGGGGTGAGGTAGTATGTGTGAGCAAAATTTGACACAGCCCAAAGGGATTTCTCCCCGTCTTCTCCTTTTATGCAATGGGGGGACGGAGAGGGGGGGTCGCTGATTTAATGAAGCGGCCTTCCTGTGGATGTGCTGTGTCTTGCGACATTGCTTCTGACCCAGGGCAGTGGACAAGGTGCAGGAATGACCAGTCATCCAGGAGGTGCTAAGATAAGAGGGAGGGTGGAGGGGTGTGGAGTGTATTCAGGCATGGAATGGGTGGGAATGCTTTTATGCCTTTTCCTTTTTGGCTACCTCCCTTGTAAGGGGGAAAAAGCCTTGGTATATGTATGTATGCAGAATGAAATAAGGAATCAAATATCAAAGCTTGATGTTAATAAGTCACATGGCGTGCACAGAGTTGCAAACTGGATAATAAAGGAATGTATAGAAGAACTAACAGAAACAATATACAAAATAGTTGAATCCTCACACAAAGAAGGAAAACTACCAAGAGACTGGAAAAATGCCAATATAGTGCCAATATATAAGGGGGGAAATAAGGAAGACCCAACAAATTATAGACCGGTGTCCCTAACAAGTACAATAGTTATAATCTGTGAGTGGATCATCAAAGATAGATGAACAAAATATCTGGGGGAGAACAAAATACTGAACCCAAGGCAATTTGGATTCAGACAGGGAAGATCATGTACAACTAATTTGTTTCTATTCAAGATTGATATATTGCAAGAAAGCGATGTCTGGGCAGACTACGCCTTCCTGAACTTACAAAAGGCATTTGATGAGGTACCACACAAGAAAATTGCTAAATAAACTGGAAACAATAGGAGGCATACATGGAAAACTATTAAATTGGATGGAGGACTTCCTATATGGAAGAAAAATGAGAGCAGTGCTCAGAGACAAATATTCAAAATGGGAAGAAATGAGTAGTGGTGTCCCACAGGGGTCAGTGCTGGCTCCGATAATGTTTGCTATATATATAAAGGACATGGACGAAAGTATTGAATGTTACATGAACTTCTTTGCAGATGACGCAAAGTTATTAAAGAGAATAAACTCCAAAATACCTTGTGACTCATTACAGAGTGATCTGAACAAAGTCTCAGAGTGGAGCAAGAATTGTGAGGTAGAATTCAACATCAAGAAATGCAGTATAATCGAATTTGGGAAAAGCAAGAAGAGAATATCAGGACAGTATAAAATTGATGGAAAAGAAGAAAGTAAATTCTGAAAGGGACCCAGGAGTAATCATCACCAAAGACATGTCGCCAGAAAAACATATAAATAAAATAGTCAGAGAAACATCCAATTTGTTGAGATCAATAGAGGTGGCCTTTAAATACCTGGATAAGGAAATGATTGAGAAAATATTACAAACACTGATAAGACCAAAACTGGAATATGCATCGCTGATATCACCCAGTACAAAAAAGAATATAAGAAAATTAGAAAGAATACAAAGAACAACGACATAGATGGCCTCAACACTTTCAAACCTGACATATGAACAAAGACTGGCCAAACTGGAATTGCCAACCCTGGAACAAAGAAGAGAAAGAGGGGACCTACTAACCATCTACATAATTATGAAAGGAAAAGAATGCCTTGATAAAGAGGGACAGAGGAAAAATAAGAGGACATGCAATGAAACTCAAAAAGAACAACTACAGAAGAGACCTGAAAAAGAACAGCTTCCCACACAGAGTGATAGATCTATGGAACAAATTGGACAAAAAATAGTATATGCAAACACAATACAAGAATTTAAGAACAACTTTGATTTTGCAAGATACAAAAACAGGTCACCACTAGCATAGCTCCCCTTCCCATGAAATACAACTAGGTAAATACAAATAGGTAAATAATGTCCATACTATAGCCCAGAGGTGGGCAGTCCAAATGCGGAAGTCCAATTATCCAATTAATTGGATCTGCATTTTTGAATTGGACAACTGAATCAGACTAACCCCCACCAAACAAATCGGATAATTGCAATCAGACTGCCAAAAATCTAAAGTGATTTGCGATTAATCAAGGTCGACGTCATCTTTGTTTTTCACAATAACAGTTTCTTATTAATAAATTTTTCTACATTTTTCTCAAGTAAATATTTTTAAATTTTATTCTATTCTATTCACAATTTCATATTTTCTCTATAACATAATGCATAAAATATCATTAGTTATTAAATCGTATAATAAAAAGGTTATATTTTACAAGTATAAAGAAGGTACAATACATGTTTAATTTTAGTTTTTCATACGTCTCAAATCAGTTAAGTAATATGCAGCACCGGTTTAGAGCCAGTCATCATGAGAGCAACCTGCTGCTGCACTGCTCCCTTACCACCACTTGTGAGTGCTTCAAAGTAATCCTTCTGCTTTAATTTTCCTGCTATTGCAGAACCCAATGGCAGTAAGTTGCACCATTAATATATGCATTTAGTATTTCTATTTTGTTCTAATAGTATTCATATCTAGACTATTAGTTTCATAGAGTAACAATAAATCAAGCTTAAAGGTCGTGAGTTAGCTATTTCATACAAGTTTCATCATGTAATCGCTAATCAGATAATTAATTGCTTATTGGACTTAGATTTTTGGCAGCCAAATTGTATAATCAAATCAGACTTGACGAGTTGGCGAATCAGTAATTGCTCACCAGACCTCAATTTTTTTAATAGCCACCTCTGCTATAGCCTTGTCCAGGGAACAACACAATATCTAGTGTATACAAGGCTTCAGATAACAATGATATTTACAATGTTCTTTACTTTAACTTTAGTAATGCATTGAACAAAGTGCCCCATCAAGAACTACTAAATAAAGTCAAAGCCCATGGCATAGAAGGAAAAGTATTTGAATGAATCTGAGCTTGGATCAGTGACAGAAAACAGTGGGTCATCATAAATGGTGTTAAATCTAAATAGGGGAGTGTTACTAGTGGAGCTCCCCAGGGCTCGGTTTTGGGTCCCTTATTGTTCATCATATATGTAAACGACTTGGACAATGGGATTAATAGTGATATTAGTAAGTTTGCAGACGACACTAAAATAGGATACCTAATTAGGTCAAGAGAAGATGCCGAGATTCTGCAGGAAGATCTTAACAAATTGTTCACATGGTTGATGAAATGGCAAATGAACTTCAATATCTCAAAAAGCAGCATGTTAAATGTAGAGTTATGGAACCCCAAAAGCAGATATAGCTTAGATAACAAATTTTAAGAGAAAACTGAGTACAAGAGAGACTTGGGAGTTCTAGTGAATGCTGACCTTAACCACTTCACTCCGGGACTTAAATCTCGCGGGCAGCAGCCAATGCCAGCCGTACGACGTGTCGTAATAATACTCGCATCATAAAATATAGTCACCGCTTATATTGATCGTTCTCTCTTTCACCCGTGAATTTTGAAAACCATAGAGAATGTGATTAAGGGCAGATTAGGGAGAATGTCAAAACGCAGGGGTGACTACAATAAATATAATCAAGACGCCGATATGGCAGCGTCGCGAATCCACTTGCTCCTCATGACGCCTATGTGTGCGGCACCGTATGGTAGGGGTTAAATTCAGGAAACAGTGCATTAGTGCCAGGAATAGAGTTAAGAGAGCATTTGGTTTCATTGTTACGAATAGAAGTGCAGAGGTAATTATCAAACTCTATCTGTTGTTAGACCCATCCTTCACTATGCGGTACAGTTTTGGTCTCCGTCCTATAGAATGGATATTAATTCACTAGAATCAGTAGAGAGGAGAATGACCAAAATGATACGTGGGCTAAAAAATTTACTGTACAAGGAGAGGCTTCTTAGGCACCTTAACTTACACTCTCTGAAAAGACACGGAGTGTGGAGGTGATCTAATAGTGTTCAAGTGGATCAAAGGCTTTAATAAGGGTGACACAAACAAGGTCATCATATTAAAACAGTAGGGCAGGACTCGCAGTAATGCATTTACATTGGACAAATTTAATTTCCGAAGGAAATAGGCAAAAACTGGTTTACTATAGTCAGCGCAACGAGAAATGACCGCTAAGGCGGGGCTAGGAGATTTCCCGGTGTTGTCACACATGGGCATCCATGGCGAGAACGTGCGAGTGTGGATATGCAATGTTTTCTGAATGCAGTGTGAGGGGGGCGGGGCCAGAGATTAGATGTAGCAGCAACGTCGCTCTCTCTTGCTCATATGCCATGTCTAGACTCGAGGAAACGAAACCTTTGTATAGAAAACACTGCTTTGATTTTTACCTCAGTGGTGGTGTGTGACAAAAAATTATAATATAATTATATGTGGCAACATTATAAAATTATAAAATAAAATTATAAAAATAAAATAAAATTATAAAATAATTATATCTGGCACCACAGGGGCTCCCAGTGCTCCGCCCTAACAATCATTTCTCGATGCAACGGGTATAACAGGGAGTTCAACAAATGGAATAGACTAAGTAACCATGTTGTGAGCACTGAAGCTATTGGTTGTTTTAAGAAATGGTTAGACAACTTTATGGATGGGGATGACAGGTGGTAATGGACATGGAACTGCCTAGTGTAGGCCTTATGGTCTCTTGCAGTCTCCTTCATTCTTAAGTTCTTATCTCTTCCTCGTATAACTTGTGGGGTCAATCCAGTGCTGTTGCTGGTTACCTAGGGGCTATGGGTCTTCTGAAAGATACCTGGGTCAATGAATTTATTGACTGTCTCACTTACCAAAAACCATTTCCCCCTTGCAAGAGGGATGGCAGTCAAATCTTGCATTCATGACATGCACATTAAAACCCAATTGACACCCATCCCCCCCTCTTACTATTATTTAATGGATGAAGACCCATCCCCATCCCCTGCCACACTGCACAGGTCTAAAGCAATGGAGTGTGGTCAGGGAATAGATATGATTCTTTATCCACGAGGTGCTCAGACAGGAGGAATGTTAAATATATATGAAATCTGATACTGATTTTTATATCACAACAAAATTATCATTTTTCTTACCTTGATATGAACATTAGCTGTGGGAGATGCAGCAAGCAACATGATAAGTTTACTTGTGTATCTTTTGCATGTTATCTTGTAATCCAGAGAATCACGAATTCCAGTAGTAAGAAAATTCAGTAGGAATAAACGTTGGTCTTTATGATTTTCTATGTTTTCAGGTGAGAAGAGTCTGTACAGCTCTGGAACCTAGAAAAAAATAAACAAATAATTAAACAAACAAATCAAATCATTGGCCCCTGGTCTCTCTTGCTGGACTATTGTTCATCTATTCACTTTCTGGAAAAGAAAAAAAAGAAAAGAAAAAAAATATATATATACGTGTTTGTCCCAATAATGTTTGCTATATATATATATATATATATATATATACATATATATATATATATATATACATATATATATATGGTGTAGAACTTCTTTGCAGATGACAAAACTACTAAAAAGGTACAGAAAAAGACTGAATCACTAAAGAGAGACCTGGACAAAGTCTGGCAATGGAGGCAAAAGTGGGAAGTGAACTTCAACATAAAGAAATGTAGTATGATAGTTTTGAAAAAGTACATACATACATATACCAAGGCTTTTTTCACCCTTATATGGGAGGTAGCCAAAAAACAAAGGCATAGAAATCATTTCCACCCATTTGGAAAAAGTAAAAAAAAGAATATCAAGACAATATAAAATTGGTACAAAGGAAGTCAAAAAAGTTAGCTCCAAAAAGAGCCTAGGAGTAATTATTAACAAAGGCATGTCACCAGACAAGCATATAAACAAAATAGAGAAACCTACAATTTACTAAGATCAATAAAGGTGGCTTTTAATTACTTGGATGAAGTAAGGATAAAAAAAAAAAATATTAGTCACACTGATAAGACCAGATAGGAGTATGCTGCAACACTATGGACACCCAGCACAAAAAGAATATAAAGAAATTGGAAAGAATCCGAAGAGCAACAACAAAGATAGCACCAACACTTTCAAAATTGACATACAAATAAAGATTGTCTAAACTGAAACTACCAATGCTGGAACAATGAAGAGAAAGAGGAGATCTACTGGCCATTTACAGAATCATGAAAGGCATGGAAGTCCTTGACAGAGATCAGAAAAAAAAACACACACACACACATAGAGTGGTGGATGTCTGGAACAAATTGGATGAAACAATAGGATGTGCAAAAACCATACAAGAATTTCAGAACAAACTAGATGCTGAAAGATACAAAGATGGTCACTATGAGCATAGCTCCCTTTCCTGTATAATACACCTAGGTAAATACACATATACCAAGAGCTTTTTCCCCCTTAAAAGGGAGGCAGCCAAAGTCAAAGGTACAAATTCACTCTCACCCATTTCATCCCCATATACTCCACTCCCATTCACCACCGCTCTCTCCCTCCCTCCCTCTTGGCTCCTTCTGGATGATCAGTCATCTCTGTATCTTGCCCACTGCCCAGGACTAGAAGCAATGCAGCAAAACACAGCACATCCACAGTAAGGCTGCTTCATTTAATCAGCAACCCTCCCTTTCTGTCCCCTCATGCAGAAAAAGAGAAATCCCTTCGGGCTGCATCAAAATATTATTTACACATACTCCCTCACCCCCCATCTCCCACCCACTTCCTTTCATGCATCACAACATCATCTATACACAACAATTCTCCATTAACCTCTCTCTTCTGTCTTCTCCATTCCTTCCTCAACAGACATTCCCCTCTTTCCCAATGGCCCTTTTACCCCATCCATCTCATCCTTGGTCGCCCTCTCTTGTTCACTCCCTACATGTCTGCCTTCCACACCTCTTTTAATAATCTTTCTTCATTCTTTCCATATGTCCAAACCATCCCAATATTCTTTCAACAACACTATCTCCCAACACCCTTTTCACCCCCACTCTCCTCCTCACCTCTTTTCTCACTCTATCCAGCCTAGTAACCCATATCATACTTCTCAGACATTTCATCTCAAACACATCTCAAACTCTTCCTCTCAAGTCATTCACATAAATAGCAAACATTACTGGAGCCCATAATGATCCTTGTGGAACTCCACTAATCACCTCTTCCCAAGTAGAACTCTTATCTCTGAGCACTACTCTCATTTTTCTTTCATGCAAGAAATCCTCTATCCATTTCAGTAGTTTAAATTGTATCCTTCCTATGGTTTCCTGTTTTCCTGATAGTTTTTTTTTTTTTTTTTTTGTGGTACTTTGTCATAAGCTTTTTGTGGGTCTAGGAAAAATCAGCCCATACACCCCTTTCCTGTATCATATCTAATAGTCTTGAGTAGAAACAGATCAGATTTGTGGCACATGATATTCCCTGTCTATATCCAAATTGTCTTTGCTTTAGTACATTGTTCTCCAGATATTTTATCCATCTATTCTTCACTTCTTCATAAATTTTGGCTACTGTGCTTGTAAGGGAAACTGGTCTGTAATTTGTTGGGTCTTCCTGGTTTCTTCCTTTATATACTGGTATGATATCAGCATTTTTCCAGTCTTCTGTTTTTTTCCTTGAGTGAACAATTTATTATATTACATATTTTGTCTATTAGTTCTTCTTTACATTCTTTTGTTATCTAGTTTGTGATTCCATCTGGGCCATACAATTTCCTGACATCAAGGTTCATTATTTGGTCCATTATTTCTTTTCGTGTTACTATTCCCTCATGGGGGGAGGATCTCACTTCTCGCTCTACATCCTGATGCTGTACATTTTCTCCAGTGAAAACAGACTTAAAATGTTTGCTCATGACTTTAGCCATTTCTGTATCTTCTGTGTATTCCATATTCCCTAGGCATAGTTTCACTATTTCCTGTTTGTTTTTTAGTTTACCATTCACATATCTATAGAATAGGTTTGGCTGATCCTTACATTTTTCCATGTCTTTTTTCATAGTCTCTTTTTTCCTCCCTGCGTATTTTTACATATTCATTCCTGGCTAAGGAAGCTCACTGGCTGAGCAGGTTATGGTGTCATTACTTGCAATGAAGGTCGAGGTGATGGCGGTTTGAATCCTGCCAGTGGCGAAGTTGAATCAAGGGCATGGTTAACTAAATTCCAAATTACAAAGGCCTCTGTGAGGGGCACCATCTTAGCCTTCCAATAGGGGGGAGTTTGTGACATTAAACTATATCATCATCATTCCTTTGATTGATATATATTTGCCACTTTCTAGGTTTTTTTCCTTTTTTCCATCTTTTCCCAGCTTTATCTCTTCTATCTTTGCTGCACCTTCTGTTAAACCAGCACTTAACATACACCTTTTCCTTTTTTTGTTTTGGTACATATTTATCCACTCCTTCATTATAGATTTCCATCAGAATCATCCATTTTTCTTCCACTTGTGTTTCTTCATTGTAGAATTTTTTTCCAACTCACTTTTTGAAAAAATTATCTAAGTTTCTCAAAGTCTGTTTTACTATACATCATTCTTCCTTTTCTTTATTTCTCATTTCTGTCTATATTTCCTCCTTTAGTTAACTCAAGAAATATGTGGTCACTCTTCCCAATTGGTGTCTTGTATTCAATTTTATCCACAATTTCTGGTTTTACAAAGGATTACAAAGGATTACAAAGGCAAAGCATGCCGACAGGAGACCTTTTGATCCATATCTAGGTCGGATGCAAAAAAAAAAAAAAATCATATTAATAATAAATTAAAACTATAACAATGTAAATAACAATTAAAATACATAAATAAATGCATTGGTAAAGTTGAATAACAAACAAACAGGTAAATAGTAAATGATAATAAATTGACATATAACTAATAATAAATGAAAATCAGACAGACAAATTATAACAAAACAAAAACAAATAATATAACATAAATTATAATAATTACAGCATCTTACTTAGGTATTTATCTAAATGATTCTGAAAGCTTCGAACTGAACTACACTGCACTACCTGTGCAGGAAGTTTATTCCATTCATTAACTACACGGTTGGCAAAGTTGTTTCTACCTACTTCCAAATTGAATCTATTTCCGGACAGTTTGAGACCATTGTTTCTTGTCTGATTCTCATTCAATGTGAAAATTTGGTCACTTTCGATGTTGTCAATTCCCTTTAAAATCTTAAAGACCTGTATCAAGTCACCTCTGAGTCTACGCTTTTTTAGGGAAAACAGATTCATGTGCTTAAGTCGATTTTCGTATGATTTATTTTTGATATTTGGAATCAGTTTAGTGGCTCGCCGTTGTACTTTTTCCAGTCTGTCAATGTCTTTAATGAGATTCGGTGACCATACGGAAACAGCATATTCCAAATGTGGACGAACTAACGATTTATATAGCTTGTTAATGAGTGATGGACTTTTGAAATCAAAAGATCGCGCAATCAATCCCAGAATCTTATTTGCTTTCTCAGAGGCTGAAATACACTGTTTGGATGATTTGAGGTCGTTACTGATAATTACGCCGAGATCTTTTTCACTATCCACTTTTGTTAACGAATTTCCAAATAACTTGTAATCGTACTTGCTGTTATTTTTACCTATGTGCATTACCTTGCATTTACTTGTGTTAAATTTCATTAGCCACTTTTCAGACCATTGCTGTAATTTATCTAAGTTTTCTTGAATATCTAATTGGTTTGAGTGATCATTTGCCACTCCGCACAGTTTTGTATCATCAGCAAATTTGGAAACAGTAGATTTTAGTCCATGGTCTATATCATTTATATATACTATGAATAGAAGTGGCCCAAGAACGGAACCCTGAGGAACTCCACTTGCAACACTTTTCCATCCAGAAGTTTTTCCATTTAAAACAACTCTCTGTTTTCGACCTTTCAACCAATTACTAGTCCAACCTAATAGGCTACCACTTATTCCATGCAAAGCTAATTTAGTAAGTAGTCTTTCGTGTGGGACGGTATCAAAAGCTTTTGCAAAGTCTAGATATATTAAATCTATATTGTTTCTTTTGTCATAATTCGAGACAACTGTGTTGTAGAATTCGAGTAAGTTAGTCACGCAAGAACGTTTCCGTCTGAAACCATGTTGGCTATCATTTATCAAACGGTTACTTTCTAAATGATATTCGATAGCATCTCTGATGATAGTTTCCATTATTTTTCCTACGATCGAAGTCAAACTAATAGGCCTATAGTTATTTGGTTTCTTTTTGTCACCTTTTTTGAATATGGGAGTAACGTTAGCTAGCTTCCATTCTCTTGGGACATCTCCGGATATGATGGATTTCTTGAAAATAATTTCTAATGGAACAACAATCTCATTTTTCATTTCCTTTAAGATTCTTGGATGCCAACCGTCAGGCCCTGGTGTTTTATTAAATTTGAGTTTGTCTATACACCTTTTAATTGTTTCTTTTGTTATATTTACCGTAGTGAGTAAGTTTACCCCAGACTTTTCACAGGTTTCAGTTTGGAATTCACTTTGAAAAGGCATAAAATCATTCCCACCCATTCCATCCCTGAATACACTCCACACCCCTTTAAATGAAAAGGAAAAGGAGTACAAGAAGAAGCTGAAGGAGGAGTGGGAGGGAGTCAAAGATAGAGTAGAGCTAGGAGTGGAGGAGGAATGGGGATGGTTCAAGGAGGAAGTCACAAAGTGTGCAAAGATGGTGTGTGGAACAAGAAGGGCAGGAGGAAATAGAAGAAAGGGTAGTGAATGGTGGGATGAGGAAACGAAGAAGGTTGTAGAAGAGAAGAAACGAGCTTTCACAGATTGGTTACAAAATAGGACGAGGGAGTCATATGAGAGGTACAAGAGAAAAGAGAAGTAAAGCAAAAGGTAAAGGAGGCAAAGAAGAGAGCAGATGTGAAATTGGGTAAGAGTATGACAGAAAATTTTGAAAGTAATAAAAAGATGTTTTGGAAAGAAATTAAAAGAGGAAGAGGAGGCAAATCAAGTAGAGAAGAAAAGTTAAAGGTGTAGATGGAGAGATGATAATGGAAGAGAAGGCAGTAAGGGGAAGATGGGCAGAGTATTTTAGGGAGTTGCTAAATGTGAAGGAGGATAGGGAGGGAAAGATAGTTGCAGAGGGAAATGCTAAGAAAATGAGTGTGATGAGTGAGGAAAATGGAGGAGAAATAAGGAAGGATGAAGTGAAGGCAGTTGTTAAGATGATGAGAGCAGGTAAGGCACCTGGTCTTGATGGATGCCATGCAGAATGTCTAAAAAAAGGAGGTACAGTGATGGTGGACTGGCTGGTGAGGTTATTTAAGTTTTGCTGGAGAGAGGGTAAAGTGCCAGAGGATTGGAGGAGTGCCTGTATAGTTCCACTTTATGAGGGAAAAGGGGACAAGTGTGTGTGTAGAAGTTTCAGAGGGATTAGCTTGTTAATTGTAGTTGGGAAGGCTTATGGGACAATCTTAATTGAGAGGATTAGGAGAGGAACAGGAGTGATTGGTGAGGAGCAGTGTGGACAGGTAGAGGTTGCGTAGATCAGATTTTTGTGGTAAGACATATGTGAGAAAGCTATAGTTAAAGTTAAAGATGTTTTTTGGGCTTTTATATATCTGGAAAAGGCTTACAACAGGGTAGACAGAAAGGCACTATGGGAGGTACTGCAGATATATGGGATAGGAGGAAAGCTGTTATGAGCAGTCAAGAGTTTTTACAAGAGTAGTAGAGCCTGTGTTAGGATTAGAAATGGAGAGAGTGAATGGTTTGAGGTAAAGGTGGGACTTCGTCAGGGATGAGTTATGTCGCCCTGGCTGTTCAATCTTTATATGGATGGGGTGGTGCAAGAGGTGAATGCAAGGGTAGTGGGTCAGGGATTGGAGATGGTTAAAGAAAATGGAAAAAAGTGGGAAATAAGCCAGTTGTTGTTTGCTGACAACACTGCACTTGTACCAGGATCAGAGGAGGGATTGAGGAAGTTAGTGACAGTATGAGAAGGTGTGTGAAAGAAGGAAGCTGAAGATAAATGTCCGCAAAGGTAAGGTGATGATATGTACAAGGGGAGAGAGTGACAGCAGGTTGAAAGTGAGCATTAAGGGTGAGAGACTGGAGGAAGTGGATAGTTTTAGATACTTGGGTGCGAATGTGGCAGGAAAGGGAGGAGTGGGGGGTGGAGGTAGAATGTAGATTGAGAGAAGCAAATAAATGCCTTGGTGGATTAAAAAGTGTAATGAGAAATAGACATCTGGGAATGGATGCTAAGGGGAGGTTATACAAAGGAATGATTGTGCCAACAGTACTGTATGAGGCAGAAACATAGAACATAAGTGAGGAAGAGAGGAGTTTGAATGTGTTTGACATGAAATGTCTGAGAAGTATGATAGGGGTTACTAGGCTAGATAGTGTGAGAAATGAGGAGGTGAGGAGGAAAACAGGGGTGGAAAGGGAGTTGGGAGATAGGGTTGATGAAAGAGTATTAGGATGGTTTGGACACATGGAAAGAATGAGTGAAGAAAGACTAGTAAAAGAGGTGTGAAAGGCAGAGGTGGAAGGAGTGAATATGAGGGGGTGTCCTAGGATGAGATGGATGGATGGGGTGAAAGGGGTATTACAAAATAAGAGGAATGTCTGTTGAGGAAGGACAGGAGACAGAAGATAAGGGTGAATGGAGAAGGGTTGTGTGTGGATGATGCTGTGATGCATGAGGGTGAGTGGGGGGGGGGGATGAGGGGGGGGTGAGGAATTATGTTCGAAAAACAAATTTGATGCAGCCCGAAGGGATTTCTCCCTGTCTTCTCCTTTTCTGCATGAGGGGATGAAGAGGGGGGTCACCGAATTTATGAAGCGGCCTTGCTGTGGATGTGCTGTGTCTTGCGACACTGCTTCTGACCCAGGGCAGTGAACAAGATGCAGGGATGACCTGTCATACAGGAGGTGCCAAGATAAGAGAGAGGAGGGTGGAGGGGAGTGGAATATGTCAGGAATGGAATGGGTGGGAGTGGAATATGTAGGGAATGGAATGGGTGGGAGTGGTTTCTATGTTTTTTTCTTTTTGGCTACCCGTGTAAGGGGGAAAAAGCCTTTGGTATATATATATATATATATATATGTATGTATATATATATACATATATACATATATATATATATATATGTATATATACACATATATATATACATCTTTTTCATCCACAAATCACTTTTAATTCAATGCCATCGCAATTGAGACTGAGAATCGCTCGAAGGAGACATTCATTGGAAATTGAAACGTGGACAAGCCAAGGATTCAAACCCAGCTAACCCATAACAAAGTTACAGTGATGTAAACCAATACGCTATCAAGCGTATTGGTTTACATCACTGTAACTTTGTTACGGGTTAGCTGGGTTCGAATCCTCAGTTCATTCACGTTTCAATTTCCAACGAATGTCTCCGAGTGATTCTGTCTCGATTGCGATGCCATGGAATTAAAAGTGATTTGTGGTTGAAAAATATATTAATTGATCATTGGGAACCATTCAGTGTGTATGTGTGTATATATATATATATATATATATATCTATATATAGATATATATATTTATATATATATATATATATATATACATATATATACCGTATTTTTCGGACCACAAGGCGCGGGAAAAATCCTTAACATCGGCCAAAATCAGGTGGTGCGCCTTATCGTGAGGTGCACCTTATGTGTGGCTTCAGTGCAAAAAAATGCCTCGGACAGTGACGTACTATTTTGTAATTTTGCTAAATCCCAACCGATTTTTCTCATTCAACAACGAAAATGTTCAGTTCTGAATGCACTCACATATGCATGATTATCCGATGATGAGACCAGGTGCGCCTTATGTAAGGACGGGGAATAGCAAATTACGGGTGCGCCTTATGGTACGAAGCGCCTTATGGTCCGAAAAATACGGTATATATATATATATATATATATATTTGTGTATTTTGGGAGCAGGTTCTCTTTTAAACATGTTTGATTGAATACGACAGCATTCTGGAAGTTGTTGATTTTCTTTCTTGTATTTTCTATTTTTCTAATTATATTCTTCCCTTGGATAGGGTGGGCATAGACCAATTCCTTATACTTCTCCATTTTATTACACGACGTTTCGTCTCTAATAAGACATCTTCTGGTATTTCTGTTTTAAAGATACACTAGATGTTTATGATACTAGTCTGAATTACATTGATTGTTGCACATTTACAATTTATATCAAATCTTACAATTACATTTACATTTTAAATTTGAATGAATAATAACACTAAAGATAATATTATTAATAAAAATAATGATAATATTAATAACTACTTCTTGCCTTAGGTGAAAAGGATGGCTGGCTACATGTTGACCCTGGGCGACCTTCTCCTAGGAAGGTGTGAGGAGATTAGCGGATTACCCGTGACCTCTGTCCTTTTAAATGGTTCAGAGACCTGATGAGGAGAGGGGGTGTGTGGAGGGGGTGGGGGAGGAGGAGGAGGAGGAGGGAGAGGAGAGGGTGAAGCTGAGGGGGAGGGGGTGGTAGGGGCGGAATATTGCAATTTATGGCTATACAAGGGGATATTAGGTCACATTGCAAATTGATGGAAGGGGCTTTTTCTCTAATGTATATAGATTCTAAGAGCTGGAGTTTTCTTGAATTATAATGGTGTCCAATGATTTTAGTATTTTTAGATATTAAATCCCTTGTGATTACTATGTTGTGGCATTTCTTTAGGTGTTCTTTTATCGCCCCCGTTTGCTGATGGTATGTTAATCTTCTGCCTAAAGTACATTGTGTATAACCAATGTAACTCGCTGGAAGTGCAAAGCCTTCCTCTGGACAAGTGAATTCATAAATTACATTGGTTCTTTGTATATATAATGTACATATATATATATATATATATATATATATATATATATATATATGTATATATATATATATATATTTATATATGTATATATATATGTACATATATATATATGTACATATATATATATATATATATATACATATATATATATATATATATATATATATATATATATATATATATATAAATATATATATATATATATATATATATATATATATATATACACCAGTGGCATTTTTCTACTTGTAAGTAGGGTGGCTGGATTGAAGCATACTTTGACTTCTCCAGGGGGAAGTTTAGAAAGAGGATTACCCAGTCTTCTCACTCAGCCCAAATAACATAATTTTTATGGCATGCATAGAAATACAGTGGTGGAAGTCTCATTCTCCCAACTACCCCTACTACAGTAGCAATAATAAAGCTAAATAAAGTAAATAAAACAAAACAAAAAATCGGCAAACACTTTTTACCTGAAAGATTTTGAAAGCTGGCCTGAGGTATAGATAGTTCAGTACAGTAGAGTACATGACATGGGAGGGCTGAGGAATGAGGTGCACACAATGAATCAGAAAGTGTGTTGTAATGGATGGCAGACGGCGATACTCTGCACGAAGAGCATGACGGATCACATTCACTGTCCATATCCACTGAAGCTTCAGTCGTCTATAGCTGTAGTTAAAAAAGTTTCTCAAATTAAGACATACATACATACATACCAAAAGGCCTCTTCCCCCTTACATGGGATGTGGGCAATTCAAAGCATACACCTACCCTTAACCCATCCAACATGCATTCATCACCCTTCTCATCTAAGCATCTCATAGAGGAAGGCTTATCCCTGTCTCCCAGCACACTACCTGGGTCAAAGGTAATGCAACAAGACACAGTGCTTCCTCAGTAGGGTTCAACAGCCAGAGCTGGTTTACCCCTATCACTTTATTATATGAGAATACCCCTCATTATGCATACATACATATACCAAGGCTTTTTCCCCCTTACAAGGGAGGTAGTCAAAAAGGAAAAGGCATAAAATCATTCCCACCCATTCCATCCCTGAATACACTCCTGGATGACGGGTCATCCCTGCACCTTGTCCACTGCCCTGGGTCAGAAGCAGTGTCGCAAGACACAGCACATCCATAGCAAGGCCGCTTCATTAAATCGGCGACCCCCCCCCCTCCGTCCCCCCATGCATAAAAGGAGAAGACGGGGAGAAATTCCTTCGGGCTGCGTCATTATGCAGTATCAAATATAAAATGGGTGGGAGTAGGTATGTGCCTTTGACCTGCCTACCTCCCTTATAAGGGGGAAAAAGGACTTGGCATATAAAGATAGAAATATAGAATTATATGCTTGGTTTGGCTGTGAAATAGATAATTACATTTGCTACTTCCATGCATTTCTAAAAAATGAGCAATAATAAAAAAATTTACTTTCATATCATTTGCACATGCACTGTGAGATGCTGTTTAAAGTATTACTATCATTATCCTCACTTTCACCTAACACACACTGGATATATTCATTAAAACTCATGAATGTTCACAGATTTTTGGCTGCCATGAAGACACCTATACTATATATACTGAAATTTTACTCTTACCACAGGCCACTCCATATTGTGGGTAATCCAGATAATAGCAAGATATACATGAGGGAGATTAATATATTTCTAATGTTATACATACCTTGAATTCTCCATCATGCCCACTAGAGTCTTCAGGAGACCAGCACCAAGGCTCCACATATCCTGCTGACGGGATGAGAGTGCTGCTAAGCCAAGAGCAAAGGCCCCAGATTCTGCTAATAGCATTCCATCTGTGCCTTGCTTTGCCAAGTAGAGAGCCAGAGGAAGCAAATAGCGCACATCATATATTTCAGGATTGTTCCCCTTTACTTCACTGGGCTGGAGAGAACATTACATATCAATCTTACAATGTGAAATGTAATTCACATGAAAAATATATAATACTGAAAAAAAATTACATCTCTATGATTTTTATCTACCTTTTCCCCTGGTTTATGTGCCATTACCCACAAAATGAGGTGGTTGTGTTTAAGCAGGGAATATCCTCATCCCTTTCACTCCTGACACATCAGTCCCTTTCACTCCTTCCCACTTAAACCACATGATCATTATATCTCATTTCCCCCCCTCAGAAATACTGGCATTTTATACCTAATAGATCCTCCTTATGGAATAGGTGGTCACCTTCATTTACACGTTCTTCTCCAATTCAATGTCACACTTATTTAACATTCTGACCATGACCTCTTATGGCCTCGTTTACTCCATCTACCCAGATTTTCCTTGGACTAACCTATGGTCATTCCACCACTAATTCATTATTCCTTTAAAGAGTAACCACGAAGTCTAGGTACAATTCTGTATTTTCTCTTTTGAAGTGTTATTTTCATGAGAAGCATGTTTAAAATAACACATCCTTGACAAAAGTCCCAATTTTACCTCAAACCATTCACTCTCTCCATTTCTTACCCTAACACAAGCTCTACTACTCTCATAAAAACTCTTGACTGCAATATCTTCCACAGTCTCTTCCTGTCTACCCTGTCATAAGCCTTTTCCAAATCCATAAAAGCCCAAAAAACATCCTAACCTTCTCCTACAGCTTTTTCACATATGTCTTACCACAAAAATCGGATCTACACAACCCCTGCCTTTCCTAAAACCACACTGTTCCTTACCAATTACTCCCTCTGTTCCTCTCCTACTCCTCTCAATCAAGACCCTCCCATAGGCTTTCCCAACTATACTTAATAAGCTGATCCCTCTGAAACTACTACATTCACACTTGTCCCCTTTTCCCTTGTAAAGTGGAACTATACAGGCAATCCTCCAATCCTCTGGCACTCTATCCTCTCTCCAACAAACATTAAATTACCTCACCAGCCAGTCCACCATCACCATACCTCCTTTTCTCAGACATTCTGCATGACATCCATTCAAACAGGTGCCTTACCTGTTCTCATTTTAATAAATGCCTTTGCTTCATCTTTCCTTATTGGTCCTCCATTTTCCTCACTCATCACGGTCATTTTCTTAGTACTTCCCACTACATCTACCTTTCCCTCCCTATCCTCCTTCACATTTAGCAACTTCCTAAAATACTATGTCCATCTTCCCCTTACTGCCTTCTCTTCCATTATCATCTCTCCATCTCCACCTTTTATCTTTTCTTCTCTACTTGATTTGCCTCCTCTTCCTCTCTTAATTTCTTTCCAAAACATCTTTTATTACTTTCAAAATTTTGTCATATTCTTATCCCATTTCACATCTGCTCTTGTCTTTGCCTATTTTATCTTATGCTTTACTTCTCTTTTCTTTGTACTTCTCATATGACTCATCCTATTTTGTAACCAATCTGTGAAGGCTCACTTCTTATTTTCTTTTCTACAACCATCTTTGCTTCCTCATCCCACCATTCACTACCTTTCCTTCTATTTCCTCCCGCCCTCCTTGTTCCACACACCATCTTTGCACACCTTGTGACTCCCTCCTTGAACTATCCTCATTCCTCCCCCACTACTAGTTCTACTCTATCTTTCACTCCCTCCCATTCCTCTATCAGCTTCTTGTACTTTTTTTCTTTCTCATTTAAGCAGTTCACTTTAAGCACCTTCCTACCTTCTGTCCTTTTCCCCTTTCTCCATCTATCCTCCACTCTCAACTTACCTTCCACCAAAAAATTATCTGATATTTCCACACTCCCCTTAGAACATGTACATCCTTAACTTGTTTATATCTTTTGTTATTATTTGTCCGTTTGTTTATTATTATTTGCTTGATTCTCATTTATTATTTTTATATGTCAATTTATTATCTTTATTTACCATCTACCTGTTTGTTTATTATTTAACTATATGTTTGCATTTGTTTATGTATTTTTTTTATCATTTACATTATTATAGTTTTTATTTATTTGTTTATTCATATATCATCATTATGAGTTTTTTTTTTGCATTCAACCTAGATATGGACCAAAAGGTCTCATGTTGGCATGCTCCGCCTTTGTAATCCTTTGTAACTCTTCCTAATATACTCCTGGTTACCACTATATAGTCCATTAATGCTCTACCACCCTTTTATCCACCCCCCTCTCCCATGTGTACTTATGCTTGACATTTTCCTAAACATTGTATTTGCTATCAGCAACTCTCTTTCGAGACACATCTCCACCATCAACTCTCCACTACAATTTTTTCCTGGAACTCAACATTTCCCAACCACTACATTGGTTCATTTCCTACCCTAGCATTAACGTCTCCCAGTACTACTACATTGACATTCCTCCCTAATCCCATTTTTAGTCATCTCGTACAACTCAAGAGCGAAGACTTGGTGGCAGTATTTTTTCCCCCCACCACAGGGTTAGGTGAAGAAAGGAAATGAATATTCAGAGAAATGATACAGGACAGTAACAAGGGGTGGGGGACAGCATAATGGAGGAACAGTCACAGTATAATAGAGTATCATCATTTCTCTATGAACAAAGATTTCCTCTATCACAGACAAAATTATGTGTGGGTCTGGTCCATAGGGGCATCCCATATAGACCCTAAAGTATCAGCTACATGCTACTTAGCCACAATAACATGCAGCCAATACTCCAGACAGGGTACACAACTTCAATTTTCAAAGTGGTTACACTTTAAGGATATCTACTCCCATCCATTCTACTATGGCAAAAATCACCTCACATTGGCTTCCTTTACTCCAATCCAATCCATTCTCCTGCAAGATGGGCATTGAAGCTACCCATTATCAAAACCTGTCAACACCTTACTGCCATTAAAAGGTGCAGCCCTGAGGAGCTGACACTCGGAATCCATTGTGAGCCTAAAATCATTCTCTATTAATTTCGTTTATTATAAATTGTTTATCATTATCTAATTATCAATATCAATATATTCATCATCAACTCAAGTGTATTACACTTTTCACACACAAGTGACTGCTTCCCTTACCACTTTCAACTTGTGACAGAAAAAGTTCTACAGTAATACAACACAGACAACATCCCAAAGTTTCTTTCCAGAGAGATTTGTGAGTTGCCCCATGGACCATTACCAGCCACTGTGTGGGCTGCAGGTTTTCTACATGATAAAACTCAAGGCAACAATTAATTTTGTCACATTTCATACCTCTATGCAAAGCCCTCATACATCTAATTTCCCCAGACTCAACATGACTCTTGTCTTGCATTCATGTCCAAGGCCTCATTTCCATACAGAACAGCAGCTGGCCCCTTAACCTCTTTAATACGAGTCAAGTACTCACACACACATTAGGCTGCCTGATGTACAATGACGCATCACAATAGCACACTATAAAATATAAAGTTACAGTTGTTATACTCATTCACTTTCATCCAGAATGTTTATATCCATAGAAAATACGATAAAGCCTGTTCACAGAATACAGGGGTCAGTCAGCTACAACTGCAAAAATATAATCAAGACACTGACACTGGCATCCTCGTATACTCACATCTCATTACACCTATGTAGGCGTCATCATATTCTCAGGGTTAAGAGAAGAGTCCAGTACATAGCTGTCGTTAGCTTTCTTGTGCTGTGAGGTTCTTACCCACTTCAGTATGACTCAAATTCTCACATGTAGCACTGGCTGCCATATATAAGTTGCATTACACTAGTCGCATTATAAAACACACTGTCACTGCCGTATTACTCGTTCTCTTTTACTCTGAGTAATAATAAACACAGAAAATGTGATCAAACCAGTTCATAGAATCTGGGGGTAACTCATGTACAACTACAAAAAAACATATGTAAACAAGACGCTGATGCTAGCATCTTCATGTACCACTTGTGCCTCATGACACCTATATGGGCATCATCGTACTGAAGTGGTTAAGAAGGGGAAGCTGAAGCAACAAATCAGTCACTACTAACATTTTCACTGCTACTGATTCATACATTTATTCCGTCTGTTGCACTATGAATTTATTCAATGGTCCAGCATAGTAAAATGTGTTAACCCCATCCCAATTAACTCTCTCACTATTAAGGATGTCAACACGCATATATTGAAATAGTTAAGCAGGACTGATTTCATCATCAACATTATTTTTATTATTACTATTATTATTATTATTATTATTTATTTATTTATTTTCTTTTTCTTTTTTTTAATTGGTAGACAGCATAAAAAATATCTGTGCCAGCTGTTCTAACAGGGGTGGAAAGGGAGTTGGGAGATAAGGTCAATGAAAGAGTAGTATTAGGATGGTTTGGACACATGGAAAGAATGAGTGAAGAAAGACTAGTAAAAGAGGTGTGGAAGGCAGATGTGGAAGGAGTGAATATGAGGGGGGCAACCTAGGATGGGATGGATGGATGGAGTAAAAGGGGCTATGGGAAAGAGGGGAATGGCTGTTGAGGAAGGACAAGAGAGGACAGAAGACAGGGGTGAATGGAGAATGGTTGTATATGGATGATGTTGTGATCCATGAAGTGAGGGAGTATGTATGAGAAAAATTTGATGCAGCCTGAAGGGATTTCTCCCCGTCTTCTCCTTTTCTGCATGAGGGGACGGAGAGGGGGTATCACCGATTTAATAAAGTGACCTTGCTGTGGATGTGCTGTGTCTTGCAACACTACTTCTGACCCAGGGTAGTGGACAAGATGTAGGTGTGACCCGTCATCCAGGTTCCAAGATAAAAGGGAGGGAAGTGGTTGGAGGGGAGTGGATTGCGATGGGGATGGAATGGGTGGGAGTGGTTTTTATGCCTTTGTTTTTTAGCTACCTCCCTTATATGGGGGAAAAAGCCTTTGGTACAGACGCTCTTCAACTTACGTTTTAGCTACATTCCGAACGGCCGAACGTAAGTTGAAAATGAACGTAAGTTGTTACTGTACTATACATCGGTAAATTCTATTACCGTATCTTATAAAACACCCCTAAATCATTAATTAAACATATAACATTGTAAAATAATAACATTAATTTCAAATAGATTAAATTCAAACAACATAAATTGAGATGGTGGAGGAGGAGGGGGAGAAGAAGGAGGCAAGGCATTTTCAGTTTGTCGTCTGCGCAATGTAAACAATGGACGCAGCATCGTGCGCAAGTATCGTTTGAACTACGGAGAGCGCGGTAAACTAAAAAATTCACTCAAAAAAATTTTTACATTATTTTTTACCGTCAGTTCAAACGTAAAATTGAAAAAACGTAAAACGAATGAACGTAAGTAGAGGAGCGTCTGTATATGTATGTATATATGTATGTGCCATCTCTTATTGAAACCCATTAAAAATACATATTTTTCTTATATCTTCTATGTATCTTAGTAACTAACAGAAACTGTGATCAGTTGATTTTTCTTTAGGGAACTATAAGATTGTCTTGTTAACTTAATCTATCTCTAAGGGTAACACCATATTAGATTTTTCTTTGTGAATACCCAAATTTCGTACAAAAATTTGTATAATTGTATTGCTAAAACCAATAAAAACATGACATATGAACATAAAATGAAGGAGACTGCAAGAGACCATAAGGTCTACACTAGGCAGTTCCATGTCTATTACTACCTGTCATCCCCATCCATAAAGTTGTCTAACCGTTTAAAACAACCGATAGTTTCAGTGCTCACTACATTGACCACCATTAGTGAAACAGTTCTTGCCTATTTCCTTCTTAAATCTAAATCTGTCCAATTTAAATCCATTACTGAGAGTCCTGCCCTATTGTCTTAATATGATGACCTTGTTTGTCACCTTTGTTAAAGCTTTTGATCCACTTGAACACCTCTATTAGATCATCCCACACTGTGTCTTTCCAGAGAGTGTAAGTTAAGGTGTCTAAGCCTCCCCTCATGAGGTAAATTTTTTAGCCCATGTATCATTTTGGTCATTCTCCTCTATACTGATCCTAGTGAATTGATGTCCATTCTAAAGGATGGAGACCAAAACTGTACCGCATAGTCAAGGATGGGTGTAACGATAGATGGAGTTTGATAATTACCTCTGCACTTCTGTTAGTAACCATCCTAGTAATGAAACCTAATGCTCGGTTAGCTTTATTACTAGCACTAATGCACTGTTTCCTGGATCTAAGGCCAGGACTCACTAGAACTCCCAAGTCTCTCTCACAATCAGTTTTCTCTAAAAGCATGTTATCTAAACTTTATCTGCTTTTAAGGTTGTGTAGCCGTATGTTTAACATACTGCACTTTGAGATATTGAAGTCCATTTGCCATTTTACCAACCATGTGAATAATATGTTGAGATCTTCCTGCAGAATCTCAGCATTTTCTCCTGACTAAATTAGGTATCCTATTTTAGTGTTGTCCACAAACTAACATCACTATTAATCTTAATATCCAAGTCTTTTATGTACACACTGAACAATAAGGAACCCAAAACCAAGCCATGGGGAACTCCACTAGTAACACTCCCCGATTTGGATTTTACACCATTTATGATGACCTGCTGTTTTCTGTCACTGATCCAAGCTTTAATCCATTCAAACACTTTTCCTCTTATGCCATGGGCTTAGTTTTTATTTGGTAGTCTCTGGTGGGGCACCTTGTCAAATGCTTTGCTAAAGGTAAATAACATCATAACTATCATTGTTATCTGACCCCCTATATACTTTAGTGTAAAAAGATAGAAGATTAGTCACACATGATTTACCCTTGGAGAAACCATGCTGTGGGTCACAAATCAAATTGTCTTTCAATGTGATCTCTGATTCTATAAGCTATTATTGATTCAAGCATTTTACCTATAACTGATGTCAAACTAATTGGCCTGTAGTTGCATATAGATGACTATCTCCCTATATGAAAACAGGAACAATATTTGCCTGCCCCCAAGCAATAGGCACAAAACTAGTGTCTACCAACTTATTCAATATTTCTGTTAACTGGCAGCAATTTCAAATTTACACTCTTTAAGCACTCTCAGAAAATTTTCATCTAGACCAAGGGATTTTGTAGCTTTTGTATCTTTCAACCTGTTTGACTACTTCTACCTTACTAATGCTGACATTAGAAAGTCTACTTCTGCATCTCTGCTGAAAATCAGATTGTTGACAGGTAATTTATCTAACCTCTCCTTAGTAAACGCAGAGAGAAAATATCTGTTAAATACCTCACTCATTTTTCCCTCCGATTCTATCATGACATCTTTGTTGTTTTTTAACTGGGCCTATCCTTCCCTTATTTTTGGTTTTGTAGTGATGAAAGAAGCCCTTTGGGTTAGATCTCACTTGTCTGATAACCTTAATTTCATAGTTACGTTTCACTGTGTGCAGGTTCTTTAACCAGTCTTGCCATATTGTTATAATTGGATCTAAGGTGTGTTTCCCCTTATTTATTGTGGCATACAGTTCTCTTTTCATTCTGATCCCATATTTCAGCCTGCCTGTCATCCATTTGGGAGTATTAATATTCTTCCGTATTGACTTGAGGGGAATAAATTTATTTTGTGTATTTAGAATTAAAGCTGTTAGGTTACTGTACATTTCATCCAAACCGCTGACTGGATTGTTGACCTGACACTTGTAAGTGACCTGATCCAAGGTACACACATTATCATCCGTGACCTGACACCTGACTGTGCTAATGATGTCTGCACTGACCATGTATCTGACCCCATCACAGCCCCCTGGGTCAGTCTTGTAAGTGACCAATTATCTTCAATACTTTTTCATCTTATCAAAATTGGCTCTCCTGAAGTCTAGTACTAGAACATTATTCGTACTACTTAATTCTTCCCATATAATATTAAATCTTGTTTCTTGATGATCACTAGAGCCTAGACTATCTCCCACTTTTACATTTCTAGTTAGGTACTCATTATTTGTTAAAAGTAAATCAAGAGTATTCTCTCCTCTCGTAGGATTGGTAATAATTTGTTTTAGGAAATTATCCTGCACCACATCTAAGAAATTTTGCACTTCCTGATCTACTAAATTTTCCCAATGTTAATATAATAAAAATCAACCATGGTCACAACATTTTTGTACTGGGACGCCCTGCGAATTTCATGAATCAGGGGATCAGTCTGCTCAATGCTGAGGTTAGGTGGTCTATATAGGATGCCAATAATAAGTTTTGCCAGCCTGCAATTCATTGCAATAGTCCTGGAATGCCACATGCCTCCAACTCTATGCCTCAGAAGGATTCCACATACAACAGGAACCCCTCCTTTATCACTAATCTTATCTTGCACATCCTAGAACCATGGAAATGATTCCTCACTCCCTAACTTGCCTATGTCATTCCCTCCTGCTCACTCACACTCACTCACTCTGTTGGTTGTCAGGCCAGACAGCCCTTCACCGCTTTCACTATGCCTCTCCAGATGGTTCTATCCTCTGCCAATTCTTTCCAGTCCTCTCTTGGTGCCACCCTCTCCACGTCCTTCTTTACTCCATCCATCCATCTGTACCTGGGTCTCCCTACTGGTCGTCTGCCCTCTACTCCTTCCATCATCTTCTTTGGTAGTCTGTCTGCCTCCATTCGTACGCAGTGTCCAGCCCACCTTGCTCTTCTTCCCCGTATTTCATCCTGAATGTACAGTTGCCGAGTCTGATCTCTAATTTCTCTGTAATGTCTTTGTCTCCATTTCCCTTCTTCTTCATCATAAACTGGGCTCAGGATTCTTCTAGGGATATTGTTTTCAAAAATTTTCAGTCTCTTCTCCCTTTCTTTTGTCAGTGTCCATCTCTCACATCCGTACAGGACTGTCGATTTTATTACAATGTTATATGTTCTTATCTTAGTTCTTCTGCTGATGGTCCAACTCTTCATTACAGATGCTAGGGCATGGTAACATCTGTTTCCTACAGCTATTCATTCATTTATTTCTGTCTACTTAATTTCTCTCACTGACAATGGATCCCAGGTACTTGAACTTATCCACTTTCTTCACCCTTAGTGATCCAACTTGCTCTTCTCCTGGTGTATAATTCCCATTTCTACTTTCCCATTCCCTCCTGCACTCAAACAAACAATGGTTTTTTCACCTTCCCTGACTATAAGCTCTTCAATCCTGTCTCTATATCACCTATCCCCACTCCAGGGAAACACACCTGGGTCCTATGCTTCCCATCTTTGTCGCAAAAGGCCCTATCTAAATATCTCTCCTGGCTATCCCCTACAACCAAAATCTTACTTGTGGGCAGGGATCTAGCGATTGCCCTACCCTTTTTCTCTTGCATCTTCATTTCTTCTCCTTGTAGATGCAAGAGCTTGAAAAGAGTTTCTGCATTCAAGCTGGCCTGGTGAGGGCTTAGATAAGATTCCAAAGTTACCACACACAGCCAAGCACCCAGAGTACAAGCCATGCATGATGTTTGAAAATCTGGAGCGAAGGGAGTTAAGGAAAACAGACATATCTTCAAAAGTGACTTAACTCAAAAGGACTAAGAAGAGGTATACCTGTACTATAATTAGGTAAATACACACTAGCACTTACACCTTGTAAGATGGGGTGGGTTAGTCAATGTGTGTACTGATGCTTTGAAAAAGTGAAATACAAAAAGGAGAAGCTACAGTTTGACAACCACTGTTAGCTATTACAGGACTACAAGTCTCCAGAGAAACAAATGATAATAAATTAACTAAATTTCACTAAATGGAATACTTAAAGCCCCACAGTGGTTGGCAACAGTCCTCAGAACCTCCCACAGATCTCCCTAGGAGGAAACTTTGAACTGCTGTCTGTGTTGTATCAGTAGGTCTCTTTGTATGTCAGTGGCTGAAAGTTATAAGGAGAGAAAAGCTCTCACCAGTTATCAGCCCTGCATGTGTGAAAAAGTACAGCTGAAGTTGATAAAGAAAGATCTTGGCCCCAGTCCAGGGACTGAGTTTTGGCCTGCACCACCTGATGAAGGTGAGGGGTTGGCTCAGAAAATTCAAAACTGACATGCAATACTGATAAGCTTAACATTACAAACAACAGTTTCCTTACCACAGGTGAAATTTCTACATCAAAGTTGAAGCAGGTATGAAGAATCTTGTCCTTGTCTAATAACATCAATATTTGGTCTGGCTTTGGCTCTCGGTAGAATGAAAATCCTGATGATCCTGCCAATATTCCATAATGGTGGATGGCTGTTTCACCCCAAAGAACTGGCTGATAGGTTAACATGGATCCCTTTGTTTCATAAGTATGGAGCAGCTGCATAAGGAAAAAAAATAAATTCAATCAATTTACATAAAGAATAGAGCCAATGTAAATTTATTTTGAATTACCACCAAACACGGAGTTTCAACCCCCCCCCCCACAAAAAAAAAATCTACACCAAAATTACTAGGTCAATAAATCAATCCATCATTGCTTCAGCTTTCACAAATTGGAAAAAATGCAGCCCCACAGTGGCTGTCAGCCCTTTGAACCTCCCACAAATCACTCAGGGAAGAACCTTTGGATGAATATTTGTGTTGTATCAGTGTGGACTGTTTCTATGTTAACAGCTGAAAGTTGTAGGGAGAGGAGAGCAGCTGCCAGCTCTCTGTGTGTAAAAAAGTGTAAGAAATGCAGTTGAAGTTGACAGAGAATCTGGGTCCTATCTGGAAACAGTGTCAGCTCCTCAGGGGTGCACCTCCTCATGGAGGTCAGGGGGTTGATGGATTTTAAAAATGGACAGCTTCACTGTCCACCTTGAAGAACCATAACATGCAAGTACATGTCAGTGGTCCTTTATACCAGTTCAAAATGGATACTGTAAATACTATCAGTGACAGCTCATGGGGGTAAGAAGTGGAGGAACTCCAAGCATGGACAACAGTGTCAACATGTAAAACATTCCCCACATTACATTCTCTAGAGATACAATGGCTAGTTCCTGAAATGTTGTGTGGTGACATTGTCATAGATTTTTGCTGTCCACCCTTTTCCTATCTACATCTTGCAAAACATCCATAAAAATATACATTCACACTCGGATCATAAAACAAGTACCTGTATTCCAAGACTGACCTCAAAATATCACATTCTACCTAAATTCTTTCCCTAGACATAAGCCTCACCAAGAAATCTCTCCTGTAACAAGCAAAAACAACTATCTACTCTATCTATATACCAAGATGAGGGTTAAAAGCTGCTCAGTAGCATACAGTTGATACTTTAGGGTCTATGTGGGGCACCCCTATGGACCAGAGCCACACATCATTTTGTCTGTGACAGAGGATATCTCTATTCATAGGGAAATGATACTTTATTATACTGCAACTGTCCTTCTGTTATGCTGTCTCCTCACTCTTAATACTGTCCTGTACCAATTCTCTGAATATTAATTTCCTATTCTGCCAAACTCTGTGGTAGGGGAAAAGAATACTGCCACCGAGTATTCCCACCTCTGTCATAAAAAGTGTCAAAAAAAGGGACGGGGATAGGACTAGGCATCCTACTCTCTGTAGCCCCAAAGGGGACATTCCTGAAAAAAGCAGAAGCATTAGAGGGTCTGGGAGTTTTCCAAACAGAACCTTAAAGTATGGGTAGTTTAATGTATTTGGTTGTGGTACAGATGATTGTAAAAGGGAAGGGATAGCCAATATGTTTGTGAGAAGAAAGATGGATGTGTTGGCACTGAGTGAAACAAAGTTGAAAGAGAAGGGCAAGTTTGAGTCTGGGAGTGTAGTTGGGAGGGTGTCAGGAATGAAGAGAGAATGAGGGAGAGGAGTGTGGTGGAGTGGAAGTTGGTTTCTTCAAGTTTAATGTGGATGAAGGTGAAACTGTGAAGGGAGATGTGGGTCTTTTGTAAGTGCATATGGGCCTAGTAGTGAGAAGAGTGTATATGAAAGGGATTTTTTTTAATATAAATTTAAATGAGTGCATAGAGGGTTTAGGAAGAAATGTCAATGTTTATTGGGAGATCTCAATGCTAGGGTAGGAGATGAACCAATAGACAGAGTGTTTGGGAAGTGTGAAGTTCCAGGAAAAATCATAGTGGAGAGATAATGGTGGAGATGTGTCCAGAGAGTTGATGATAGCAAATTCAGTGTTTGGGAAGAAAGTCAAGCATAAGTAACATGGAAGAGGGTGGTGGATGGGTGGTAGATAGGGCTTTACAGGAAAATGTAGTACTAACCAGAAGAGTAGGAAGAGTTATGGATGTACATGTTCTAAGGGGGGTTGAGGGAATGTCAGACAAATTTTTTGGGGGTAGCCAAATAGGAAACGGCATAGAAACCACTCCCACCCATTCCATTTCCTATATATCCCACTCCCCTCCACCCTCCCTCTTATCTTGGCACCTCCGGGATGACAGGTCATCCCTGCATCCTGTCCACTGCCCTGGGTCAGAAGCAGTGTCGCAAGACACAGCACATCCACAGCAAGGCCACTTCATTAAATCAGTGACCCCCCCCCCTCCGTCTCCCCATGCAGAAAAGGAGATGACGGGGAGAAAATCCCTTCGGGCTGTGTCAAATTTCTTCTCATATATACTTCCTCACGCCCCCATCCCCCACCCACTCTCCTTCATGCATCACAGCATCATCTATACACAACCCTTCTCCATTCACCTATATCTTCTGTCCTCTCCCATCCTTCCTCAACAGACATTCCTCTCTTTTGTAATGCCCCTTTCACCCCATCCATCCATCTCATCCTAGGACACCCCCTCATATTCACTCCTTCCACCTTTGCCTTCCACACTTCTCTTACTAATCTTTCTTCACTCATTCTTTCCCTGTGTCCAAATCATCCTAATACTCTTTCATCAAACCTATCTCTCAGCTCCCTTTCCACCCTTGTTCTCCTCCTCACCTCCTCATTTCTCACTCTATCCAGCCTAGTAGCCCCTATCATACTTCTCAGACATTTCATCTCAAACACATTCAAACTCCTCCTCTCTTCCTCTCTCATGTTCCATGTTTCTGCCCCGTACATTGCTGTTGGCACAATCACTCCTTCATATAACCTCCTCTTAGCATCCATTCCCAGATGTCTATTTCTCATTACATTTTTCAATCCATCAAGGCATTTACTCGCTTCTCTCAATCTACATTCTACCTCCATCCCTACTCCTCCCTTTCCTGCCACATTTGCATCCAAGTATCTGAAACTATCCACTTCCTCCAGTATTTCAACCTTAATACTCACTTCCAGCCTGCTGTCACTCTCTCCCCTTGTACATCTCATCACCTTACTTTTGCCCACATATATCTTTAGCTTCCTTCTTTCACACACCTTCTCAAACTCTGTCACTAACTTCCTCAATCCCTCCTCTGATCCTGCTACAAGTGCAGTCATAAGCAAACAACAACTGGCTCACCTCCCACTTTTCTCCATTTTCTTTAACCATCTCCAACCCCTGACCCACTACTCTTGCATTCACCTCTCGCACCACACCCCATCCATGTAAAGATTGAACAGCCGGGGCGACATAACACATCCCAGACAAAGTCCCACCTTTACCTCAAACCATTCACTCTCCATTTCTAATCCTAACACAAGCTCTACTACTCTCGTAAAAACTCTTGACTGCTCTTAACAGCTTTCCTCCTATCCCATATATCTGCAGTACCTCCCACAGTGCCTTCATGTCTACCCTGTCATAAGCATTTTCAAGATCCATAAAAGCCCAAAAAACATCCTTACCTTTTCCTATAGCTTTCTCACATATCTGTCTTACCAACAAAAATCTGATCTACACAACCCCTACCTGTCCTAAACCCACACTGTTCCTCACCAATTACTCCCTCTGTTCCTCTCCTAATCCTCTCAATCAAGACCCTCCCATAAGCCTTCCCAACTGCACTCACTACTACACTCACACATGTCCCCCTTTCCCTTGGAAAGTGGAACTATAAAGGCACTCCTCCAGTCCTCCGGCACTCTACCCTCTCTTAAACATACATACACCAAAGGCTTTTTCCCCCTACACAGGGGGGTAGCCAAAAAGAAAAAGGCACAGAAACCACTCCCACCCATTCCATTTCCTATATATTCCACTCCCCTCCACCCTCCTCCCTCCCTCTTTTTTTGGCACCTCCTGGATGACAGGTCATCCCTGCATCCTGTCCACTGCCCTGGGTCAGAAGCAGTGTTGCAAGACACAGCACATCCACAGCAAGGCTGCTTCATAAATTCGGCGACCCAACCTCTCCATTCCCTCAAGCAGAAAAGGAGAAGAGGGGGAGAAATCATTTCGGGCTGCGTCAAATTTTTCTCATACATACTTCCTCCCCCCCATCCCCCACCCACTCCCCTTCATGCATCACAGCATCATCTATACACAACCCCTCTCCATTCACCCCTATCTTCCATCCTTCCTCCACAGACATTCCTCTCTTTTGTAATGCACCTTTCACCCTATCCTTCCATCTCATCCTAGGATGCCCCCTCATATTCACTCCTTCCACCTCTGCCTTCCACACTTCTTTTACTAATCTTTCTTCACTCATTCTTTCCCTGTGTCCAAACCATCCAAATATTCGTTCATCAACCCTATCTCCCAGTTCCCTTTCCATCCCTGTTCTCCTCACCTCCTCATTTCTCACTCTATCCAGCCTAGTAGCCCCTATCATACTTCTCAGATATTTCATCTCAAACACATTCAAACTCCTTATCTCTTCCTCTCTCATGTTCCATGTTTCTGCCCCGTACAATGCTGTTGGCACAATCACTCCTTCATATAACCTCCTCTTAGCATCCATTCCCAGATGTCTATTTCTCATTACACTTTTCAATCCATCAAGGCATTTACTCGCTTCTCTCAATCTACATTCTACCTCCACCCCCACTCCTCCCTTTCCTGCCACATTTGCACCCATACATACATATACCACGGCTTTTTCCCCTTTACAAGGGAGGTAGCCAAAAAGGAAAAGGCATAAAATCATTCCCACCCATTCCATCCCTGAATACACTATACATCCCACCACCATCCCTCTTATCTTAGCACCTCCTGGATGACGGGTCATCCCTGCACCTTGTCCACTGCCCTGGGTCAGAAGCAGTATCGCATTTGCACCCAAGTATCTAAAACTATCCACTTCCTCCAGTTTCTCACCCTTAATGCTCACTTCCAGCCTGCTGTCACTCTCTCCCCTTGTACATCTTATCACCTTACATTTACCCACATTTATCTTCAGCTTCCTTCTGTCACACACCTTCTCAAACTGTCACTAACTTCTTCAATCCCTCCTCTGATCATGCTACAAGCACAATGCTGTCAGCAAACAACTGGCTCACCCCCCACTTTTTTCCATTTTCTTTAATCATCTCCAACCCCTGACACACTACCCTTGCATTCACCTCTCGCACCACCCCATCCATGTAAAGATTGAACAGCCAGTGCGACATAACATATCCCTGACGAAGTCCCACCTTTACCTCAAACCATTCACTCTCCATTTCTAATCCTAACACAAGCTCTACTACTCTCGTAAAAACTCTTGACTGCTCTTAACAGCTTTCCTCCTATCCCATATATCTGCAGTACCTCCCACCGTGCCTTCCTGTCTACCCTGTCATAAGCCTTTTCATACATACATACATATACCAAGGCTTTTTTCCCCCTTACCAGGGGGGTAGCCAAAAAGGACAAGGCACAAAAACATTCCCACCCATTTCATCCCCAAAAACACTCCACACCCCTCCACCCTCCCTACCATCTTAGCACCTCCTAGATGACGGGTCATCCCTGAACCCTGTCCACTGCCCTGGGTCACAAGCAGTGACGCAGGACAAAGCACATCCACAGTAAGGCCGCTTCATTAAATCGGCGACCCCCCCCTCTCCATCCCCCCATATAAAGGAGAGGACGGGGAGAAATCCCTTCGGGCTGCGTCAAAATTTTTGCTCACACACACTACCTCACCCCCATTCCCCTGTCCAATCCACCTCATGCATCACAACATTTTCCATATACAACCATTCTCCATTCATCCCTGTCTTCTATCCTCTCCCGTCCTTCCTCAACCGACATTCCCCTCTTCCCCAAAGCCCCCTTCACCCCATCCATCCATCTCATCTTAGGACGTCCCCTCATGTTCACTCCCTCCACATCTGCCTTCCATACCTCCTTTACTAGTCTTTCTTCACTCATTCATTCCATGTGTCCAAACCATCCTAATACTCTTTCATCCACCCTATCTCCCAGCTCCCTTTCCACCCCTGTTCTCCTCCTCACTTCCTCATTTCTCACTCTATCTAGCCTAGTAACCCCCATCATACTTCTCAGACACTTCATCTCAAACACATTCAAGTTCCTTCTCTCTTCCTCTCTCATGTTCCATGTTTCTGCTCTATACAGTGCTGTTGGCACAATCACTCCTTCATACAGTCTCCTCTTAGCATCCATTCCCAGATTCCTATTCCTCATTACACTTTTTAAACCACCAAGGCATTTACTCGCTTCTCTCAATCTACATTCTACCTCCACCTTCACTCCACCCTTTCCTGCCACATTTGCACCCAAATATCTAAAACTATCCACTTCCTCCAGTTGCTCTCCCTTAATGCTCATTTCCAGATTACTGCCACTTTCACCCCTTGTACATCTCATCACCTTACTTTTACCCACATTTATCTTCAGCTTTCTTCTATCACACACTCTCCCAAACTCTGTCACCAGCTTCCTCAATCCCTCCTCCGATCCTGCCACAAGCGCAGTGTCGTCCGCAAACAACAGCTGGCTCACCTCCCACTTTTCTCCATTTTCCTTAACCATCTCCAATCCCTGACCCACTACCCTTGCATTCACCTCTCGCACCACCCCATCCATGTATAAGTTGAACAGCCAGGGTGACATAACGCATCCCTGACGAAGTCCCACCTTTACCTCAAACCACTCACTCTCTCTATTTCTAATCCTGACACAAGCTCTACTACTCTCATAAAAACTCTTGACAGCTCCCAGAAGCTTTCCTCCTATCCCGTATATCCGCATAACCTCCCACAGTGCCTTTCTCTCTACCCTGTCGTAAGCCTTTTCCAGATCCATAAAAGCCAAAAAACATCCTTACCTTTTCCTATAGCTTTCTAACATATCTGTCTTACCACAAAAATCTGATCTACACAACCCCTACCTGTCCTAAACCCACACTGTTCCTCACCAAATACTCCCTCTGTTCTTCTCCTACTCCTCTAAATCAAGACCCTCCCATAAGCCTTCCCAACTACACTCTTAAACAAACATTAAATAATCTCACCAGCCAATCCATCATCACTGTACCTCCTTTTTTCATACATTCTGCATGACATCCATCCAGACCAGGTGCCTTACCTGCTCTTATCATCTTGACAGCTGCTTTCACTTCATCCTTCCCTATTTCTCCTCCGTTTTCCTCACTCATCACTCTCATTTTCTTAGCGCTTCCCACTGCAACTACCTTTCCCTCCCTATCCTCTTTCACATTTAGCAACTTCCTAAAATACTCTGCCCAACTTCCTCTCACTGCCTTCTCTTCCATTATCATCTCTCCATCTGCACCTTTTACCTTTTCTTCTCTACTTGATTTACCTCCTTTCTCTTTTAATTTCCTTCCAAATCATCTTTTTATTGCTTTCAAAATTTCCTGTCATACTCTTACCCCATTTCACATCTGCTCTCCTCTTTGCTTCCTTTATCTTATGCTTAACTTCCCTTCTTTTTACTCTGTTCCTCTGATACGATTCCCTCATCCTAATTTGTAGCCAATCTATGAATGCCTGCTTCTCTTCTACACCTTTCTTTGCTTCCTCATCCCACCACTTACAACCCTTCCTTCTATTTCCTCCCACCCTCCTTGTTCCACACACCATCTTTGCACACCTTATGATGGGAGAACAAAGTCATGGAACTAAGGAAAGAAACTGTCAAATTAATGGTATGTTTAGCCCGAGCTAACATCGAGATTTCCGACCGAAGAAAAAACAACTCAGAACTAGGAACCGAACTCAAGGTAATGAAAAATTATATAATAGAGGTTAAGTGTGAAAATGAAAAGTGGAAAATTAATGACATTACCAATTGTGAAAACTTAAAAAAAGAGGTAAATAACAAAATACAATGACCCAAAGTATTGAAGAAAACTTAGGTGAGGAAAGTATGCAAAACATTAAGAAATGAAAGGAATACAGAGAAAATGAAGAAATTGCCTTCAATGAAATAGTCCAACATTAGATGCAGGAAAATGCAAAATATACAATTATTCAAGTAATTAGGGAAAAGGCAAATTGGGTTAGAGATGCAGTGGATAGAAAAAAATGTATTGTAGTATATGGACTAAGGGAAAACATGGTCTGCCGAAGTACATGAGAGAAAAATAAAATAAAACAGTAATAGCAATCTTAAAAGAAATAAAAGTGATCAGGAAGTAGAGAAAGATATAGATGAGGTGTATAGGATGGGACATTATTCTACGGAAAGAAATCAACCCCTAAAGATAAAACTAAGATTGCAAATGATAGTAGATGACATATTAGAAAAAGCAAGTAAGTTGGCAAGAAGTAAACATTACAATAAGATATGGATAAAAGGACAAATGAGTGCTGAGGAATTATAAAAAGAGAAGACACTAAAAGATGAAGCTAAGGAAAAAAACATGAAGAGAACAGAGAGTGAGAGCAAGGAATTCTATTGGAGGGTAATCAACATGAGACTGAGAAAATAGTACATCAGAATGGGCAAAGCAAAAACAGAAAAAAAGATGGAGAAAGAAAAAAATTAAAAGTGGCCTTAACTAACACTGACGGATGAATTTCAGGACTGAATGAACTAAATGATTACCTGTCAGATGAAAATCCAGATATGGGAATTGTGGAGATGAAATTAAGGGGTTCAGTACCACCTAATAATGTTCGACAAGGGTTATACAATTATTGGATTAAAAACAGAAACAAGAAACAGGGAGGAGGAATCATGTTCTTGGCCAAGAAAAAATTGAATGTGACAAAAATTATGGAGGGTAAATGCAATATAGGACTGATTATGATAAAAGTCAATGACAAGGACATGAAAAGTAGAAAGTTTGTGGTCATTTTTATATACCCCCAAAAATGAGCTCTTGGAAAGAGAATGAGTGTGTGAAAATACTAGAAGATACAAGGCATTCATTAAACGAGATACTAATGGCCAGAGGTAACCTGGTAATTATGGGGATCTTTAACTGCAAAGAAATTTGTTGGGAGGAAATGACAGTGAAAGGCGGAGAGGATCTGTGGGGTAATGTATTACTGGACATAACCATGGAATATAAAATGACACAATGGGTCAATGAAAACACCACATACAGAACCAATGAGGAACCATCAAGACTAGATTTAATATTTACAACAGAACCTGAAATTGTGGATAAAATTGAATACAAGACACCACTTGGAAAGAGTGAGAATATACTAGTAGAGACTGAACTAAAAGAAATATATATGGAGAGAAATGAAAAGTACAGAAAAGGAAGATTAATGTACTACAAAATAGATTTTGGAAGACTAAAGAAATTCTTTCAAAATGCAAATTGGGAAAAACTCTACATGGAAGGGACAAAAGTGATAGAGAAATGGAAGATCTTGATGGATAACTATAATGAAGTAGTGATTAGGTATGTACCAAGAGAGAAACAAGAGTGTACATTAAATGCTGATTCAACAGAAGATGCAGTGACGCAAAAGATAGAAAAGACAAAGCTTGGAAAAGATGGAGAAAAGATGAAAAAAAAAAACTGGAAAATGGCAAATATAAAATATATACATACATATACCAAGGCTTTTTCCCCCTTACCAGGGAGGTACCCAAAAAGGACAAGGCATAAAATCATTTCCAACCATTCCATCCCCAAAAACACTCCACACCCCTCCACCCTCCCTCCCATCTTAGCACCTCCTAGATGATGGGTCATCCTGCACCCTGTCCACTGAAGCAGTGTCGCAGGACACAGCACATCCACAGTAAGGCCGCTTCATTAAAACTGCGACCCCGCCTCTCCGTCTCCCCATATAAAAGAGAGGACGGGGAGAAATCCCTTCGGGCTGCGTCAAAATTTTTGCTCACACTCACTACCTCACCCCCCATTCACCCATCCACTCCACCTCATGCATCACAACATTTTCCATATACAACCATTCTCCATTCACCCGTCTTCTATCCTCTCCCGTCCTTCCTCAACCGACATTCCCCTCTTCCCCAAAGCCCCCTTCACCCCATCCATCCATCTCATCTTAGGACGTCCCCTCATGTTCACTCCCTCCACATCTGCCTTCCATACCTCCTTTACTAGTCTTTCTTCACTCATTCTTTCCATGTGTCCAAACCATCCTAATACTCTTTCATCAACCCTATCTCCCAGCTCCCTTTCCACCCCTGTTCTCCTCCTCACCTCCTCATTTCTCACTCTATCAAGCCTAGTAACCTCCATCATACTTCTCAGACACTTCATCTCAAACACATTCAAGTTCCTTCTCTCTTCCTCTCTTATGTTCCATGTTTCTTCCCCATACAGTACTGATGGCACAATCACTCCTTCATACAGTCTCCTCTTAGCATCCATTCCCAGTATGTAAAAGTGCAGAGAGGAAAAAAGGAACTATGAAAAAGACATTATGAAAAAATGCATAGAGCAGCCCAAACTATTCTATATGTGAATGGTAAACTTAAAAATAAACAGGAAATGGTGAAACTCCACCAAGGAAATACAGAATACACAGAACATCTAGAAATGGCCAAAGTCACGAATAATCACTTCAAGTCAGTTTTTACTAGAGAGAAGGTACAGTATTGGGACGAAGGAAGTTCCGTGCAATCTCCCCCCATGAGCAAAATAATATATATAAACAACATGGATGAAGGAGTGGAGTGTTATATGAATTTCTTCGCAGATGACGCAAAAATACTTAAGTAAGAACAGAGGAGGATTGTGAATCATTAAATGCTGGTTCAACAGAAGATGCAGTGAGGCAAAAGATAGAAAAGACAAAGCTTGGAAAAGATGGAGAAAAGATGAAAAAAAAAACCTGGAAAATGGCAATCCCTCAATCCCTCCTCTGATCCTGCTACAAGTGCAGTGTCGTCCACAAACAACAGCTGGGTCAGAAATTAATAAGGGACCAAATAATAAACCTTGATGTCAGAAAATCACACAGTCCAGATGGAATTGCATATTGGATACTAAAAGAATGTATAGATGAACTAACGGATATAATATATAAGATAATTGATTACTCACTCAAAGAAGGAAAGGTACCACAGGATTGGAAAAATGCAAATATAGTACCAATATATAAAGGGGGAGATAAGGAAGACCCAACAAACTATAGACCGGTCTCCCTTACAAGCATAATAGCTCAAATATGAGAAAATTATCAAAAGCAGATGGATTAAACATCTGGAAGAAAATAATATACTGAATCCAAAACAATTTGGCTTTAGACAATGAAGATCATGTGCCACCAACTTGATCTGTGTTTACTTGAGGCTAATAGAAATAACCCAAGGGAGGGAGGGATGGGCTGATTGTGTTTCCTAGATTTACAAAAGGCATTTGATAAAGTACCACATAAAAAGCTACTAAGGAAAGTTATTGAAATGGATGGAAGATTTCTTGAAGAGAAAAATGAGGGTGGTAGAGATAAAAACTTAACCAGGGAAGAAATGATAACCATAGTACAAGATTCTGTACTAGCTCTGATAATGTTTGCCATATATATAAATGACATAGATGGTGTGGAATGTTATATGAACTTCTTTGCAGATGACACAAAACTATTAAAGAAAGTAAGTGCAGAAAAAGACTGTGAATGACTACAGAGAGACCTGGACAAAGTCTGGGAATGGAGCCAAAAGTGGGAAGTGAACTTCAACATTAAGAAATGTAGTATAATGGAGTTTGGAAAAAGGAAAAATAAAATATCAGAACAATATAAAATTGGTAATAAAGAAGTAAAAAAAGTTAGCTCAGAAAAGGACTTAGGAGTAATTAACAAATACATATCACCAGGACTTAGGAGTAATTAACAAATACATATTACCAGACAAGCATATTAACAAAATAGTCGGAGAAACCTACAGATCAATAAAGATGGCCTTCAACTACTTGGATAAGGTAATGGTAAAGAAAATATTAGTCACATTGATAAGACCAAGATTGGAGTACACTGCAACACTATGGACACCCAATACAAAAAAGAATGTGAAGAAATTAGAAAGAATCCAAAGAGCAACAACAAAGATGGAAACAACACTTTCAAAATTTACATATGAACAGAGATTCTCCAAACTGGAACTACCAACTCTGGAACAATGAAGAGAGAGAGATCTACTGGCCATTTACAGAATCATGAAAGGCATGTGTTATGGTAGTACTGCATTGTAGTCATTGATCTGGCAACACTGTGTACTGTAATCATTGATCTGGCAACACTGTGTGGGAAACATTTAAATTGCACCCATGTTGTTTTCTAGCTGTCAGTACTCAACCAGTGTTCTTGTAAAGGTGTGTATTAACAATTCTGTATGTTTGTAGCATCAGTATTATATTGTTATGAGTTATATGTATATGGATTGTTGCACACCCTACAAGGCATATCTACGACTAATCTCCTAGATTTCTTCTACCACCTCTACACATACTAGCCAGCATGCAGAAATGCATGCCGGTGCACCAAGGAGTGAGATGGCACTCCAACCTCGTTCCCATAGAAAAGGTTGTCCCGCGGTCACTTTTTGCGGTCAAGACCATAGGCCTACGTCGAATCTCCAACGGGCACTTCTGCGCTCAAGTGCCAATACGTGACAGCCATGGAAGATTGCCACAAAGGATATATATATAGTAAATCTTATGTATGTTTCCCTCTGGAAAACTCTGACACATTATAGAATTATTTCACCACCTGTACTTTCACCTTTTCCTCACATGTAGCTAGATTGCAACATTGTAAATATCCATTCTCGCTGGAAAAACAGCACCTATGCTTCTAAATGTTCTCGTCAGCAACCTAGCCGGAACCCTGTATATAAGCACCTGTTTTTCACAAAATAAAGAGAAGAAGACCAGAGGCTGAGAGTTGAGGGCTCCATGTGTTTAATTCTGACCTCCAACGCCGCTCAAACCTCACCACGCTACCAAACCACGTGTTACCAATTTTTCAAACCCTCATCTATGTTGGACATATTATCAAGACCAACAGGATTATATATGCATATGTACAGTATTATGCTGTTATGATTTATATGTATTTGTGCATAAAATACCAGGGCTGTGGAGTCAGAGTCGGAGTCGGAAGCAATTACAGTGTCACTGGAGTCGGAGTCAGAGTCGGTAAAAACATACCGACTCCGACTCCAGTTAAATTTACACTTTACAAGGCCTTAATTTTGTCTGTAGAGTTATGTAGTGCACACTCCTTATAAGTAGATTATATAAAAAAAAAAACATCATTCTATAAAATGTAATAAATCTCATTGTCTTATCTTCGTGGTCATTCCACTAGACCCCCAAAATGTCCTTGTGCAACACTGGCTTTCAAATTTATACATACACCGACAATCATCCAAAGTATTACTTGAATAAATTAAATAAACACCTCCATTTTACACCTTCTGTTGACACACAGTCACGTGAGCTGTAATATTCCTGTCAAGTTCCATATGCATAGTTTCCATCACTCCATCAGTTTGGTGGTTTCTCCCACTGCTGTGTTGCCAAACGCAATAATACTATCTCTTTTCTCCTTTCCCCTTCTTTTTTTTTCCCTCTATACTTTTTAACATTGAATTATTGAAGGATATTTAAAGTTGAACAATTTTTTACGTTTCAAACATGTTCAGCTGAATCTTGTATTGTACTTGTATCGATAAGATCAGTTCCAGAACCAGAGTAATGTCCATCGCAATAATCGCATAGCAGTACCAATATGTAGTTAAACCAAGAGGTACTTGTGTTAGTAATTTCAGTACATTAAGACAAAAGAAAGTATGAAAACATATGAAGGATAATGATACCTAAAAATTATGTATGATACATATATCTTTCAGTATCATACATGTTCAGCTGTAACACTTGACCTTGTACCGTACTCGTATCAATAAGGTTTGTTCCAAAAACAGTAAATGCGTGAAGCACAGCATTGTGTAGTTGTTGTGCTTGAAAACTATGTGGAAGGTTAATGTATATGTTCAGTATATGAGGTGATATAGGGAAAGGTATCACAATCCATGTGATATTCAGTGTACATTTACCAAAATATGGACTTTGCCCAATACTTAAAAACATTCCATGTTTATCATATTCTGGTGTAATTAAAATACAATTACACAAGTGCAGTGTAGACACAAAACTCAAAAGCACCATGACAAATTTTTGCTAAGCAAAAATCATAACTTTATACTTTACTGTGTTGGTTATTGTACGACAATGAAAAACAGTATAACAAGGAAAATAAATCTGACATCGACCTAGGTACTAAATAAATCTGACATCGACCTAGGTACTCAATATAAAACTTTCAACGCTGTTTTAAGCCACATAGGCTAAACCTGTCTTGTGAACTGTGTTTATATCAGTTGAGAGTGTAATCTGCTGAAATCTACATATTAAATGTTGACTTACGAAATGAAAAAGAAGTACAGATTGACCTCTCATTAACGGACACCGCATTACTGGATATCGGATGCAACGGACAAAATCCGCTGGTCCGGTCCGACAGTCTTAATTTCACGGGTAGGGTGAATGCATCCGTTAGTTCGGCGTTTGTCCGCTGAGTGGCTGATGGTGTGATGGCGCGCACTTTGTTTTGTTTACTAGTTAACAAGATTTTGATTGGTGTGGACCTTTGGACATTTATTAGCTGTGTTTGCAGTGTTTTCGCTGTTTTTGGTGCTGTTGTTTAGTGCTGTGCAATCACTATGGAGGAGATCGCTGAAGCTGTTCTCACTGGCAAGGAGCAGGAGGGAGTGAGTGGCAGTGAGGAGGAAGAGGAGGTAGTGGCAGTTAAACCCAAGATGTTAGAGGTGCGCCAGGCTATTGACACACTCATAACTTACATTGATCTCTCTGCTAACGGTGACGTTTAGGCTTATTATGAACATTTGTGCACTTTAAGAGAATTATTGATTCGTGAACAGTGTCAGAAAGGGAAACATTAATATGTATGTACGTATATTATGATTTTATAGAATTTAAAGAGGTGATCTCCCCCCCAATACACACACACAAACCACTCCAAATCAACAGATTATTCACATCAACAGACACCGTTACCCCCTTTTTAGTCCGTTAATGAGAGGTCAATCTATAATGTGATATATAAAAAAAAGTCCTGCTTCCAGTCTGGCCGGTATTACAGATGAGAGGCCTAGAGAAACAGCCATGGTCTAAAATAGGTAGAAATAAATCTATTTCTTTGGGGGAAAATGCACTTATAGGGCATAATAAATAATTGTAGCATTATTCAGTAATAAATAAAAATCATACTTAATTTGCGATAAGTTGAAAATAAAATTAAATGTATATTTTTACAGTAATAAAACTTCTTTCCCTTCTAATCGGAACAAAGAAGAGAAAGAGATCTACTATTTATAAAATCATGAAAGGAATGGAAATCCTGAATAGAGATGATTTATTAAAATGGGACAACAGAAAAACAAGAGGACATGAAAAGAAACTCAAATAGGATAACTATAGAAGACATCTGAAGAAAAATAGCTTCCCACATAGAGTGGCAGATACCTGGAATAAATTAGATAAGGAAACAGTGTGCAAACACTATTCAAGATTTTAAGAAAATACTTGATGCTGAAAGATACAAAGACAGGTCACCACGAGCATAACTCTCTTCCCATATAATGCAACTAGGTAAATTCTCCATTGACATGTATCCACTGTCTTCTCTCTTCCTTATTCAACAGACATTTCCCTTTTGCTCAAAGCCACTTTCACCCCATCCCTCAATTTAATTGCTGGTTGTCCCCCAAGTTCAGTCCATCAACCTCTGCTTTTCATCCTCTTTTCACTAATCTTCCTTCACTTATTCTTTCCAGGTGCCAAAAACATCCCAATAACTTTTCATCAGCCATATCTGCTAGCTCCCTTTCTACCCCTGCTTTCCTTTTCACATTCTCATTTCTCACTTTATCCATCCTGGATATGCCTATAGCAAGAACAACACAACATAAATTCATTCAAGCAACCACCAAATACTAAAACATGTGACATAGTGCTACAAGATGCCCTGGCATTCGACATGAGCAGGGCACCATAGGGTTGCACTGTAGTGTTGTAGCACACCCCAACCACCAGATGCTTTCCAGTACAGGGACTCCTTGTCACAGGCACAAGGCCCTCATTGATACATGTGTAATACAATGTGGCATCGTCTTCCTTCTTCCCAAGGAGAATGATGTTGCCCCCATGTCAGTCTATAGCAGTCTGTCTTACTATGAGCATGTAGCTCTCTGTACGCTTACGTCACAATAAAGATTCAAACATCGTCCCCCGCATTTCAGTTGCACACATATGACATACATTACATGGCACAGTGAGTAGGATGGGAAGGTGTGACATAGTGCTATAGGTGCCCCAGTATTCGACATGAGCAGGGCACTGTAGGGTTGCACAGCAGTGTTGTAGTATGCCCCGACCACCAGACGCTTTCCAGTACAAGGACTCTGTCACGGGCACAAGGCCCTCATTGATACATGTGTAATACGTGGCATTGTCTTCCTTCTGCGTAAGAACAAAATAGAACTAGCACAAAATATGCCAGGCCACAGAATCAAAGTGCCCCAGATTCAATCACCACACAGAAAACACAGTACAACTCATCTTACACTGTCCTACTCTCATCATACCAGACAACAATAAAATGTCTCTTGAGTGATCTGACCTTTCCAGTGGCTGTTGCCAATAATCTGGTAGTCATATGTCTCCTGTAAGGGAGACCTAGGGCAACAGATTGATTAACCTTGTTCATAATTAATAAGGATCTATACTCAGTATCTTTATCAAATTCCACTATACATGAAAAATGTATGTCCCAGGAATGTCAATATTTGACAATGAGTAGCAATATGTATTACATTAAAATCATTTTATATGCATTAAATGTTTTTCTAAACTCTTCAGGGACTCACCTTCAGGATGCGTTGGTCTACAGTTGACATTGTTCCTCCATATGCTCCCAAAAGAATAGGAACATGCTTTTCCTGGCAAACACTGGCTTCACAGTCCACTAATGTCTGCTGTAAATCCACCACTCCACCTTCAACAATAGATAAAGATAATTATGACAAACCTAGGGTACATAAATATATATATATATATATATATATATATATATATCTATATATATATATATATATATATATATATATATATATATGCAAAGTAGACCACTTGGAAAAAGAAACTAACGAAGCAGAGCGCTTTCGTATATTACATCTTCAGTGCAACAAGTACATAGTGATAGGAATACATAGACATTATATACATGATACAAAGGGGACTAGGACAGTTTTGAATAAGCATACCGACCAATTACCCCCTAGAGAGCGGAAGGTCATTGTCAATTATCTTACGATGGTCGGGCGACATTAGGTCACAGTCGCCAAGGGGAGCTGAAGGTCATTGTCAATTATCTTACGATGGTCGGACGACATCAGGTCACAGTCGCCAAAGAGAGCGAAAGGTCATTGTCAATTATCTTACGATGGTCACAGTCGCCAAGGGTCACTGTTTCTACTACTTATATAGGGCGACATTAAGTCAATTTGTTGGATTACATTTTACATGATATTATCTTACTAATTTCTTGACAAATGAAATTATCAAGTTTGTACAAGCCTTTATGTAGGTTGGTATTTTGATTACTAGTGGTATGAATCAAACTGCACTCTATTAAATTTCTTGCTATTATGTTGTTGGTATAATAGATTGCCTGGGCATTACCCCAATCAACTGGATGATTATTTAATTCAATATGCTTGAATATACCACTAGAATTATTGCCATCCCTGACATTTTTCTTGTGTTGTTCAATTCTAATGTTTAAGGGTTTGGCAGTTTGACCTATGTAAAATTGATTACACATTTTTTTGCAAGGAATTTTATAAATGCATCCTTTTTTGATTTCAATACTATTGTTGATAAGTTTATGTTTTACTGTACTATCATGTTTAAAAACTACCTTTACGTTAAACCTTTTTAATAATTCTGTGATACTTAACAAATTTTCTTGAAATGGTAAAATTAAAACATTATGATAATTGAAAGGTGATTTAGGCTGAGGAGTTAAAAATGATTTCCTTGCAAAATTGTAAGCAATATCAAGGAATTGCTTAGGGTATTTTAATTCTAGCCCAATGTTAAAAACATTTCTGATTTCTTCATCAATAAATTCAGGACTACAAATACGAAAAGCTCTTAAATACATTGAGGCAAATACTGTACGTTTAATATTATTTGGATGAGAAGAATAATAATGAATATATGAACTTACATTGGTTGGTTTACGATATACTTTAAATCTAAGGCTATTGTCATGACGTAGGATAGTGCAATCTAAGAAAGGTAAGGTACAATTTTTCTCAATTTCTAAAGTGAACACACGTACCCGTGTTCTTATTAGCATCATGGATACCACACGCTTCTTCATTAGAAGTGAAAGAAGCTTTTAGAATCAAAAGGGTCAAATGGCATATTTTTCAACAAACTATACCATTGTAGTTAATCTTTCTGACAAAATTCTTAATACTAATGAGAAAACAGCTTTAGGATATGGACTTAGTTTTGCCTAATTTAAAGAACCATGATTTATCATCTCATTAAGACTCATAAATGTAACAACCCCGCTAGACCTATTGTTTCGTCAATTGGTTCCGCTTCTTACAAGCTTTCCAAATGGCTAGTTACTATCCTTAGCCCTTTAGTAGGTACAATCTCTTCAGCTCATGTTACAAACACTTCTGATTTAATAGACAAACTTTGAACTAATTAAATATTGTAAGTTTCAATTTAATGGTAATTTCTATTCCCAAAAATTCAGCATGAGTATGGGAAACCTAATTTTTTAACTAAGTTGAATACCCTTGTTGATTCTATTAAATTTACTTTAGAAATTGAGAAAAATTGTACCTTACCTTTCTTAGATTGCACTATCCTACGTCATGACAATAGCCTTAGATTTAAAGTATATCGTAAACCAACCAATGTAAGTTCATATATTCATTATTATTCTTCTCATCCAAATAATATTAAACGTACAGTATTTGCCTCAATGTATTTAAGAGCTTTTCGTATTTGTAGTCCTGAATTTATTGATGAAGAAATCAGAAATGTTTTTAACATTGGGCTAGAATTAAAATACCCTAAGCAATTCCTTGATATTGCTTACAATTTTGCAAGGAAATCATTTTTAACTCCTCAGCCTAAATCACCTTTCAATTATCATAATGTTTTAATTTTACCATTTCAAGAAAATTTGTTAAGTATCACAGAATTATTAAAAAGGTTTAACGTAAAGGTAGTTTTTAAACATGATAGTACAGTAAAACATAAACTTATCAACAATAGTATTGAAATCAAAAAAGGATGCATTTATAAAATTCCTTGCAAAAAAAATGTGTAATCAATTTTACATAGGTCAAACTGCCAAACCCTTAAACATTAGAATTGAACAACACAAGAAAAATGTCAGGGATGGCAATAATTCTAGTGGTATATTCAAGCATATTGAATTAAATAATCATCCAGTTGATTGGGGTAATGCCCAGGCAATCTATTATACCAACAACATAATAGCAAGAAATTTAATAGAGTGCAGTTTGATTCATACCACTAGTAATCAAAATACCAACCTACATAAAGGCTTGTACAAACTTGATAATTTCATTTGTCAAGAAATTAGTAAGATAATATCAGGTAAAATGTAATCCAACAAATTGACTTAATGTCGCCCTATATAAGTAGTAGAAACAGTGACCCTTGGCGACTGTGACCATCGTAAGATAATTGACAATGACCTTTCGCTCTCTTTGGCGACTGTGACCTGATGTCGTCCGACCATCGTAAGATAATTGACAATGACCTTCAGCTCCCCTTGGCGACTGTGACCTAATGTCGCCCGACCATCGTAAGATAATTGACAATGACCTTCCGCTCTCTAGGGGGTAATTGGTCGGTATGCTTATTCAAAACTGTCCTAGTCCCCTTTGTATCATGTATATAATGTCTATGTATTCCTATCACTATGTACTTGTTGCACTGAAGATGTAATATACGAAAGCGCTCTGCTTCGTTAGTTTCTTTTTCCAAGTGGTCTACTTTGCATAAGTGAACACACGTACCCGTGTTCTTATTAGCATATATATATATATATATATAAGAGAATGTCAAAACGCAGGGGCGACTACAATAAATATAATCAAGACGTCGATATGGCAGCCTTGCATATCCACTTGCTCCTCATGACGCCTACGTATGCGGCACCGTATGGAAGGGGTTAAATACACAGCAGAATCAATTGATACTTCCCTCAAAAAAACAGACTAGAAGACCATAGTGACATTTGATCATAACAGTTATGGACAAAAAATAAATCACAGCCCACTTGGTGAGGTCATTCTAACTTGTGAACATATAGACTAAGAGGATTAAAATATTTACTATTACCACTCAGCTGAAGAAGAGGTAAGAGACCTCGAAATCTGCAGATACTGGTTCACAGATGAATATTGGAAACTTCTGTTCCAAATTGAACATTGAGGAAAAAAGATATTTCGCAATTTTGAGTGATCAGCTAGATTGTCAGAACATCAGCGGCTCTCCAATTTAACATATATCAAACACAAGCACAACCAACTGAATAATAAAAAAAAAATGCAGCATACTACTCAAACATCTACAACCTACCATCTGCACCACAATGCACATCCATACAAAAACACATTGAATCTCAGACCACCGAACACCATCACATCCCTTCAGACATTAGTGTCACAGAAAAATCCCTTCCAAGAAAAAAAAAGCCACAATAGTACCAAAATAATACCAACACGAAATACATTTGGCCAGAGAAACAAACTATCCCACATGCTAATATCATACAAATTATATTTAACACCAATATCTTACACTCCGTCTGGGATATTGGCTGCATGCTTTTGTGGCAAAGTAGCATACAGTTGATACTTTAGTGTCTACATGGGGTGTCCCTATGGACCAGAGCCACACATCATTTTGTCTGTGATAGAGGAAGACTCTGTTCATAGAGAAATGGTGACACTTTTACTACGACTGCCCCTCCGTTATGCTGTCCCCCAACCCCTTGTTACTGTCCTGTACCATTTCTCTGAATATTCATTTCCTTTTTTTGCCTACCCTGTGGTGGGGGAAAAGAATGCTGCCACCAAGTCTTCCCACTTCAGTCGTAAGAGGCAACTAAAAACAGGACGGGGTGTGGGACTAGGAGTCCTGCTACCTTTAGCCCCAAAGGGGACACTCCTAAAAAATGTAAAGGCATAAGAGGGTCTAGGAGTTTTCCAACCAGTACCCTAAGGTTTGGGTCATTTAATGTGCATAGATGTGGTACACATGAGAGTAAAAGGGAAGAGATAGGCAGTATATTTGTGAGCAGATGGATGTGTTGGCTGTGAGTGAAACTAAGTTGAAAGGGAGGGGCGAGTGTGAGTTTGGGAGTGTAGTTGGGAGGTTTTCAGGAGTGAAGAGGGGACGAGGGAGAGAAGGGGTGGCTATACTAGTAAGTGAAGAGATAAGTAAACATGTAGTGGAATGGAAGGAGGTTTCTTCAAGGTTAATGTGGATGAAGGTGAAGCTGGGAAGGGAGATGTGGGTTTTTGTAAGTGCGTATGGGGCTGGTAGTGAAGAGAGTGTAGAGGAAAGGGAGGCTTTTTGGATCAATCTAAATGAGTGCATAGAGGGATTAGGGAGAAATATAAATTCAGTTGTATTGGGAGACCTTAATGCTAGGGTAGGAAATGAACCAATAGATGGAGTGACTGGGAAGTATGGAGTTCCAGTAAAGAATCATAGTGGAGGGTTGATGGTGGAGATGCGTCTAGAAAGAGAGTTGATGATAGCAAATACAGTGTTTAGGAAGAAAATCAAGCATAAGTACACATGGAAGAGGGTGGTGGATGGAAGGGTGGCAGATAGAGCATTATTGGACTATATAGTGGTGACCAGGAGTACGGTAGGAAGAGTTAAGGATGTACATGTTCTAAGGGGAGAAAGTGAGGGAATATCAGATCATTTTCTGGTGGAAGGTAAGTTGAGAGTGGAGAATAGGTGGAGAAAGAGGAAAAGGGCAGAAGGTAGGGAGATACTTAGAGTAAACTGTTTAAATGAGAAAGAAAAGAAGAAGGAGTATCAGAGGAAGCCAAGAGAGGAGTGGGAGGGAGTGAAGAATAGAGTAGAACTAGGAGTGGAGGAAGAATGAGGATGGTTCAAGGAGGGAGTCATAAGGTGTGCAAAGATGGTGTGTGGAACAAGGAGGGTGGGAGGAAATATGAGGAAGGGTAGTGAATGGTGGGATGAGGAAACAAAGAAGGGTGTAGAAGAGAAGAAGCAGGCTTTCATAGATTGATTACAAATTAGGACGAGGGAATCATATGAGAGGTACAAAGTAAAGAGAAGTAAAGCATAAGATAAAGGAGGCAAAGAGGAGAGCAGATGTGGAATGGGGTAAGAGTATGACAGGAAATTTTGAAAGTAATAAAAAGATGTTTTGGAAAGAAATTAAGAGAGAGGAGGCAAATCAAGTAGAGAAGAAAAGGTAAAAGATGGAGAAGGTGAGATGATAATGGAAGAGAAGGGAGTGAGAGGAAGGTGGGCAGAGTATTTTAAGGAGTTGCTAAATGTGAAGGATAGGGAAGGAAAGGTAGTTGCAGTGGGAAGCGCTAAGAAAATGACAGTGATGAGTGAGGAAAATGGGGGAGAAATAAGGAAAGATGAAGTGAAAGCAGCTGTTAAGATGATGAGAGCAGGTAAGGCACCTGGGTTGGATGGATGACCTGCAGAATGTCTGAAAAAAGGAGATACAGTTATGGTGGACTGGCTGGTGAGTTTTTTAATGTTTGTTTAAGAGAGGGTAGAGTGCCAGAGTACTAGAGGAGTGCCTGTATAGTTCCACTTTACAAGGGAAAGAGGTACAAGTGTGAATGTAGTAGTTTCAGAGGGATCAGCTTGTTGAGTGTAGTTGAGAGGATCAGGAGAGGAACAGAGGGAGTAATTGGTGAGGAACAGTGTGGTTTTAGGAAAGGTAGGGGTTGTGTAGATCAGATTTTTGTGGTAAGACAGATATGTGAGAAAGCTATTGGAAAAGGTAAGGATGTTTCTTGGGCTTTTATGGATTTGGAAATGGCTTACGACAGGGTAGACAGGAAGGCACTGTGGGAGGTATTGCAGATATATGGAATAGGAGAAAAGCTGTTATGAGCAGTCAAGAGTTTTTATGAGAGTAGTAGAGCTTGGGTTAGGATTAGAAATGGAGAGAGTGAATGGTTTGAGAAAAAGCTGGGACTTCGTCAGGGATGTGTTTTGTCGCCCTGGCTGTTCAATCTATACATAGATGGGGTGGTGCAAGAGGTGAATGAAAGGGTAATGGGTCAGGGATTGGAAATGGTTAAAGAAAATGGAGAAAAGTGGGAGATAAGCCAAAATGTGCTTGTAGCAGGATCAGAGGAGGGATTGAGGAAGTTAGTGACAGAGTTTGGGAAGGTGTGTGAAAGAAGGAAGTTGAAGATAAATGTGGGCAAATGTAAGGTGACGAGTTGTACAAGGGTAGAGAGTGGCAGCAAACTGGAAGTGAGTATTAAGGGAGAGAGACTGGAGGAGGTGGATAGTTTTAGATACTTGGGTGTGAATGTGGCAAGAAAGGGAGGAGTGGGGGTGGAGGTAGAATGTACATTGAGAGAAGTGAGTAAATGCCTTGGGGGATCAAAAAGTGTAATGAGAAATAGACATTTGGGAATGGAGGCTAAGAGGAGATTGTATGAAGGAGTGATTGTGCTGACAGCACTGTATGGGGCAGAAACATGGAACATAAGAGAGGAAGAGAGAAGGAGTTTGAATGTGTTTGAGATGAAATGCCTGAGAAGTATGATAGGGGTTACTAGGCTAGATAGAATGAGAAATGAGGAGGTGAGGAGGAGAACAGGGGTGGAAAAGGAGTTGGGAGATAGGGTTGATGAAAGAGTATTAGGATTGTTTGGACACATGGAAAGAATGAGTGAAGAAAGATGAATAAAAGTGGTGTGGAAGGCAGAGGTGGAAGGAGTGAACATGAGGGGGCATCCTAGGACGAGATGGATGGATGGAGTAACAGGGGCATTGCGAAAGAGAGGAATGTCTGTTGAGGAAGGACAGGAGAGGACAGAAGATAGGGTGAATGGAGAAGGGTTGTGTATGGATGATGCTGTGATGCATAAGGGGGAGTGGGTGGGGGGGATGGGGGGTGAGGAAGTATGTATGAGAAATAAACTGACACAGCCCGAAGGGATTTCTCCCCGTCTTCTCCTTTTCTGCATGAGGGGATGGAGAGGGGAGGTCACCGAATTAACGAAGTGGCCTTGCTGTGGATGTGCTGTGTCTTGCGACACTGCTTCTGACCCAGGGCAGTGGACAAGTTGCAGGGATGACCTGTCACCCAGGAGGTGCCAAGATAAGAGAGAGGGAAGAGGGCAGAGGAGAGTGGAGTATGTAGGGGATGAAATGGATGGGAGTGGTTTTCTATGCCTTTTTCTTCTGGCTACCTCCCGTGTAAGGGGGAAAAAAGCCTTTGGTATATGTATGTATCTTACACTGCCTAACTCTCATCATACCCTTACAACACAGTGTTTCTTTCTTGAGTGATTTATGGGCCAATCCAATGGCTGTTAGTTACCAGGGAATCATGGGTATTCTGCAAGAGAGATCTGGGGCAATAAATTGATTGACTTGTTCGTAGGTGGCTGCAATCCACCCATTTCTCTGGTAGCATGCCAACAATTACCTAATCAAAAGGCTAACCGATATGAGACACATGACCTTTCATTTCTGAATCCAAATTGGTTTGTCTGCCAGGATGTATATCTCTCAATATTTTACTCATGTGTCTTTCATGATTCTCTTACAGAGTTTTGCTATCAAAGTGATCAGAGACACTAGTTCAAAAATCACTGCTATCCCCTCTTCCCTTCTTCCATTCCCAAGGTACTATCCCTTCTAATGAAAGCACATTTTGACCATGAATCTTGTCCAGCACTTGTTCTCTACATTCTTTTAACCACTTCCATACGGTGACGCCTATGTAGGTGTCATGAGGAGCAAGTGGCTACGCGATGATGCCGACGTCGGCGTCTTGATTATATTTATTGTAGTCGTACCTACATAACCTCCATTCTCTAAACTCGCTTCATCATATTTTCTATGGTTATCAAAATTCACGGGTGAAAGAGAACGAACGATTGAGCACTGACTTTATCTTTTATAATGCAATTATTATGACGCAACATCGCACGTCGGGCAGATAATGCTGCCAGACGTGCGATGTGCCCTGGAGTGAAGAGGTTAATATTCAGTTTGAGAAACTATCAAGTTGGGGCCTGCCTTACATCTAAATTCTTAAGAGCATCACCACAGTAAGAGTTAAAAATATTGCGTACCTTTAAGTGGTTCTGATTTAGGATCTTTCTCAAACATTAAGTCCAGATAGTTTGAATGAGAAAGAATCATCTGATACAAGGTACTAATAGGAAGAAGAGTATGGTTTCTCTGATAAATTACACTGCACAGTTCAGATAACCCTTGTAAAAGTTTTGGTCCCTGGTTCACATCCTGCAAGGCAGTACGCAGCACCTGGAATGAAATTATGAACATATAAATTCATGAAGATCTTAATGGTACAGTGGAAGAATGTCCACATTATAACTGACATCAGAAGCTATGTATGAGACTGCTCCCTAATCCATTGATTTTGTTCTTGTGTTAACCCTACAAAGAGTGAAAGTTTCTCCAAGCTAAATAAAACAGTCAGGAATTATCCAGAATAGGATACTTAAGTAAATCAACACTATAACATATAAATCAAAATAATATTTCACCCAATGAGCAGCTTCTCCTAGATGAAGAAAAGTCTAGCATAAGCCAGAAAAAATATTCTGAAGTGAGACACTCCTCAAACCATTAGTTTTATACATCAAATCTTGGGAATGATAAAGAAATAGGCCAGTTTCCTCTAATTATGGCTACAAAAGTGTGTATGGACAGCTAGACTATTCCCCGAGGTGGAAAAACTTAATGAATTAGATTATTCTATCTATATAACTTAAGGCTTCTTTCCCCTCATATGGATGGCACCAAGCCAAGGCACACACACACCCTCCATCCATCCTACACCTATTTGCTTCCATTTTATCTTAGTGCCTTGTGTGTGTTGGTGGCATAATCAAAAGCATGTCAGCCTCACATACTCTTAGTTATAGGTTGAAATCCCATGCTTCTCTTCAATTCCCACCAGTAACAGTTCCTACCCAGTCCAAGTACATAGGACAAAGGTGACAGCTTAGGTCAAAGCTAAGTGCCTTCTTTGTGGATGAAGGACCCTCCCTGTCTACCTGCCACCCATTGCCTGGGTCAGAAGCATTGCAGTAAGACACAGTACATCCACACCAGGGCTCAACAGTTATTGCTAGTTTATTCCCACTGCTCCATTTATATGACGACCCAGTCAATCATGATACAGTCAATCATAGGGCACTCCTCTTTAAAGTCGCTAAAACACTACAGAATCGCACCTTAGTTCACGTCATCCAATCTCTTCTTACAAACCACCGTTTCTATGTGGAAATGGATGGCAAGAAAAGCAGGTACTGTTTCCAGAAGAACGGACTCCCACAAGGATCTGTGTTGGCTCCAACACTGTTCAACATTTATACTAATGACCAGCCACAGAATCAGAATATCCATAGGTACATCTATGCACATGATCTGTGCATTGCCACTCAGTCTGATTCCTTCAACACCATCGAAGACCAACTATCAGAGGCTCTAACCACACTCTCCACGTACTACAAAAAGTGGCATCTCAATGCGAATACAAACAAAACACAGGTGTGTGCATACCACCTTAAAAATCACCAAGCCAAGAGAGAGCTACGAATCAGATGGAACAACACTGATCTGGCACACCACCCACACCCTGTCTATTTAGGTGTTACTCTCAACAGGACTCTCTTACAAAGAGCATATCAACAAGTTGATTGGAAAAATCTCAAGTAGAAACAACCTCCTCAGCAAACTTGCCACCACCAGCTGAGGAACAGACCCAAACACCCTGCGACAAACAGCTTTGGCACTGTGTTATTCTACTGCAGAATATTGTGCACCAGTATGGGCCAGGTCATGCCAGGCATACAAAATAGATCCAGAACTGAACAGGTCATGTCGAATAATTACAGGTACCCTAAAACCAACGCCCCTACATACTATCTACAGACTGGCAGGGATTCCACCCCCCCACATTCGGCACGAAATAATTACCAAGATAGAAAAATATAAAAAACAAAATGACCCCAGGCATCCACTATATGATCACCTTCAGGTTGGACAGAGACTGAAGTCCTGCCAAAGCTTCATGACGGTGGAGGGACTGCATCCAACCCAAGCTGTGGCCCGTAGACTAGAATGTTGGCAGGAATATGACAATCTGGGCCATAACGAGGCCATACCATGCCCAAATAAGACCTTGCTCCCAGGAGCAAACCTAACCAGGAAGGACTGGGTTACCTTAAACAGAGGAAGAGCCAAGGTGGGCAAAACGAGAGAAAATCAACACAAATGGGGATACACCAATAGCCCCCAATGTCCCTGTGGCGAAGTACAGACGATGGTCCACGTCCTCCGGGAATGTCCATTGAGTCCCCATTGCTCCGACCAAGACCTTAGGGAAGCAAATGAAACTGCCCTTATATGGACACGGTTCTGGTGCAACAAGATATGATGAAGATGATGACCCTCCTTCCTCATCCACTCATGAGTAAATATAGTTGACAGAAATTCCTTCAGGCCACATCAACTCATCAGCTATTCATAACCATTCTCTACTATTGCCCTCTGCATTCCCTGCTCAACAGACATTTTCCGTTTACGCAAGGCTCCCTTCACCCCATCCATCCATCTCATTCTCAATCTTCCCCTCAGGTTGACACCATCCACCTCAGCCTTCTTAACCATTTTTCTTGGTCTCTTCATTCATTCTTTCCATGTGCTCAAAACATTCCAGTATTCTTTCATCAACCCTATCTGCCAGCACCCTTTCTACCCCTGCTCTCTGCTTCACTTCCTCATTTCTCATTTTATCTAAACTTGTATCACCCAATGCTTCTGAAACAATTCATATCACACATTTAAATTTCTCCTTACTGTCTCCCTAACATTCCAAGTCTCTTCCCTATACAGTGTCATAGACACATCCACTCCTTCATTATTGAAAAATGCAAGGAGCAACCCAAACTATTTTATTGATACGTGAATGGTAAACTTAAAAATAAACAGGAAATGGTGAAACTACGCCAAGGAAATATAGAATACACAGAAGACCTAGAAATAGCTGGTCATGAATAATAACTTCAAGTCAGTTTTCACTAGAGAGAAGGCACAGTATTGGGATGAAGGAGGTAAAGTGCGATCTCCCCCAATGAGTGAAATAATAATAATAACACAAAAAAAGAAATAATGGAACACTGATCAAACCTTGATGTTAGGAAATTGCATGGCCTGGACGGAATTGCAAATTGGATTATAAAAGAATGCAAAGAACTAATGGACAAAATATATAGCATAATAAGTTGCTCACTTCAAATCAGTATTCACAATAGAAAACTCACCTAACTGTGAGGAAAAAGAGAGATATCCCCCTCAATGAAAGAAATAATTGTAACACAAAAGGAAATCAGCAACCAAATCAAAACCCTTGACATCAGAAAATCACATGGTCCAGATGGAATTGCAAATTGGATACTGAAAGAATGCATGGAAGAATTAACAGATAAAATATACAATATAAATTCTCACTTCAAGAAGGAAAAGTGCCACAGGACTGGAAGAATGCAAACATTGTACCGATTTATATGGGAGGAAACTAGGAAGACCCATCAAATTACAGACCAGTCTCCCTGACAAGCATAGTAGCAAAAATTTGTGAAAAGTTCGTCAAAAATAAATGGGTTAACATTTGGAAGAAAAAACTATACTGAATCCAAATCAATTTGGATTCAGACAAGGAAGATCATGTATAGGAAAAATGCTTGAATCAATAATAGTAAATAGACTCAGAGAACATATTGAAGGGCATAATTTAATTCGTGATTCACAGCATGGTTTCTCCGAGGGTAAGTCATGTGTGACTAATCTTCTATCCTTTTACACTAAAGTACATAAGGCGTCAGATAACAATGAAAATTACAATGTTATTTACCTTGACTTTAGCAAAGCGTTCGACAAGGTGCCACACCAGAGACCACTAAATAAAATCAAAGCCCATGGCATAGGAGGAAAAGTGTTAGAATGGATTAGAGCTTGGATTAGGAACAGAAAACAGCGGGTCACCATAAATGGAATAAAATCTAGGTGGGGCAATGTTACTAGCGGGGTCCCCCAGAGCTCGGTTTTGGGTCCCTTGTTGTTCATTATGTACATAAACGACTTAGACGATGGGATAAATAGTGATGTTAGTAAGTTTGCGGATGACTAATTAGGTCAGGAGACGACACCCAGATTCTGCAGGATGATCTTAATAAATTGTTAACATGGTCAGTGAAATGACAAATGAACTTCAATATCTCTAAGTGTAGCATGTTAAACATAGGGCTACACAACCCCGAAAATAGATACAACTTAGATAACACATTTTTAGAAAAATCTTAGTGTGAGAGGGACTTGGGAGTTCTGGTGAGTCCGGACCTCAAAACCAGGAAGCAGTGCATTAGTGCCAGAAATAAAGCTAACAGAGCATTAGGCTTCATTGCTAGGGCAGTAACGAACAGAAGTGCAGAGGTAACTATTAAACTCTATCTAGCGATAGTTAGACCCATCCTTGACTATGCGGTACAGTTTTGGTCTCTGTCCTACAAAATGGACATAAATTCACTAGAATCAGTACAGAGAAGAATGACCAAAATGATACATGGACTCGGAAATTTGCCTTATGAAGAGAGGCTTAGGCACCTAAACTTACACTCTGGAAAGATGCAGAGTGCGGGGTGATCTAATAGGAGTGTTCAAGTGGATCAAAGGCTATAACAAGGGTGAAGCAAACAAGGTCATCATAATAAAACAATAGGGCAGGACTCGCAGTAATGAGTATAAACTGGACAAATTTAGATTTAAGAAGGAAATGGGCAAGAATTGGTTTACTAATAGAGAGGTCGATGAATGGAATAAACTTAGTAACTATGTAGTAAGCGCTAAAACTATCAGTTGTTTTAAAAAACGATTAGACAACTTTATGGATGGGGATGACAGGTGGTGATGGATGCGGAGCTGCCTAGTGTAGGCCTTATGGTCTCTTGCAGTCTCCTTTATTCTTATATTATGTTATGTACAACAAACTTGATCTGCTTCTACTCAAGATTAATAGATATAATACAATAGAGAGAGGGTTGGGCGGACTGTGCCTTTCTGGACCTACAAAAGGCATTTGATAAGGTACCACACAATAAACTAATAAGATAGAGTCAATAGGTAGCATCAGAGGAAAATTATTGGAATGGATGAAAGACTTCCTGACTGGGAGGAAAATGAGTGGTAATTAGAGATAAATTCTCAAATTGGGAAGAAATGATAAGTGGTGTCCCGCAGGGATCAGTACTGGCCCCAATCATGTTTGCCATATACATAAATGACATGGATAAAGGAGTAGAGTGTTACATGAATTTCTTTGCAGACGACGCAAAAATACTAAAGAAAGTAGGAACGGAGGAGGATTGCAACTCATTACAAGACTTGGACAAGATCTGGAAATGGACTCAAAAGTGGGAAGTGAAATTCAATATCAAGAAATGTAGTATAATGAAATTTGGAAAATGTAAAAACAGAATATCGAGAGATTATAAAATTGGTGAAGAGGTCAAAAAAGTAAACTCTGAAAAAGACCTTGGAGTGATGATCAGCAAAGACTTGACACCAGATAAGCATATTAATAAAATAGTTGGAAAAACCTACAATTTATTTAGGTAAATAAAAGTGGCTTTTGCCTATTTGGATGAGAAAATGATAGAAAAAAATTCAACTACACTAATAAGAAAAAAATTCGAGTATGCAGCAATACTATGGACACCCACTACCAAAAAGAATATAAAAAAATTAGAAAGAATATAAAGAGCAACAACTACACTGGCACTAACTCTTTCCAAAATGACATATGAACAAAGACTGTCCAAATTAGAATTATCAACTCTGGAACAAAGAAGGGAAAGAGGAGACCTACTATCTATAGAATTATGAAGGGAATGGAAATCTTTGATAAGAATGATTTATTGAAGGACAATGGAAAAACAAGGGGACACGAAAAGAAACTAAAAAAAAAATAATTACAGAGGAGATCTGGAACAAATTAGACAAAGAAACAGTGAGTGCAAACACTATTCAAGATTTGAAGAAAAAACTTGATGCTGAGAGATACAAAGACAGGTCACCATGAGCATAGCTCCCTTCCTGTAAAATATAACTAGATAAAACTAGGTAAATACTTTAAGAAGGAAAAATACCAAAAGACTGGGAAAATGCTAACATTGTACCAATATATAAAGGAAGAAACAAGGAAGAACCAACTAACTATAGGCCAGTCTCACTACCAAGCACTATAGCCAAAATTTGTGAGAAAATCATCAAGAATAGGTGGGTAAAACACCTGGGAGAAAGTAATATAATAAACCCAAGACAATTTGGGTTCAGACAGGGAAGATCATGTACCACAAACTTAATATGTTTTTACTCAAGACTAACGGATATAATACAAGAAAGGGATATATGGGCTGATTGTGCTTTCTTGGACTTACAAAAAGCTTTCGACAAGGTACCACACAAAAAATTATTTAAAAACTTGGAACATATAGGAAGGATACAAGGCAACCTGTTAAAATGGATGGAGGACTTTCTGAATGGTAGAGAGATGAGATTAGTACTAAAAAAAATATTCAGGTTGGAAGAAGGTGATTAGTGGAGTTCTGCAAAGATCTGTATTGGCTCCAATAATGTTTGCTATTTATATGAATGACATGAATGATGATGTGGAATGTTACATGAGCTTCTTTGCAGATGATGCCAAATTGTTAAGGAAAGTAAAAACCAAAATGGATTGTTAATCACTACAGGAAGACCTGAATAATGTTTGGAAGTGGAGTCAGAAATAGGCAAAGTGGACTTCAACATAAAGAAGTGTAGCATAATGGAGTTTGAAAGAAGTAAAAATAGAATATCAGGACAATATAAGATACTAAGGAGGTAAAGAAAGTGGGATCTGAAAAAGATCTGGGAGTAATTATCTCAAACGACTTGTCCTCTAATAAACAAATAAACAACTTGCTAAGATCAATAAAAGTGGCTTTTACATATTTGGATGAAGAAATTGTTAAAAAAAATATTAGTCACACTGATAAGGCCTAGACTAGAATATGCAGCAACACTGTGGTCACCCCGTACCAAAAAGAATATAAAGAAAATTGAAAGAATCCAGAGAGCAGCCACAAAAATGGGTCCTGCACTTTCAAACTTGTCATATGAGGAGAGACTGGCTAAATTGGAGTTACCAACTTTGGAGCAAAGAAAAGAGGCGACCTACTGATCATCTATAGAATCATGAAGGGCAAGGAAATACTTGATAGAGGACTTGTTAAATTGGGTCAAGAGAAACTCAAGAGCCCACAGAAAGAAACTGAATAAATATATTTTTAGAAGAGATCTGAAGAAGAACAGTTTTCCACATAGAGTGGTAGACACTTGGAACAAACTGGATGAAACAATAGTGCGTGCAAAAATCATTCATGAATTTAAGCACAGACTAGACACTGCGAGACACAAAGGCGGGACACCACAAGCGTAGCTCCCCTTCCCGTAAATTACAACTAGGTAAATACAGTATAGCCTTCTCTTTGTGCTCATCCCTAAATACCTATTTCTCATGATACTTTTCAATACAGTACTCCAAGAGATTTACTTGCTTCCCTTACTCTACGATTTACCTCCATGCCCACTCCTCCATTCCATGATACATGTGATCCTATACACTTGGAACTATCCACTTCCTCTAGCCTCTCTCCTTCTAGACTTAACTCCAATTCAATGCCACCCTCACCCTTTGTACAGCTGATGCACACAAAGTATATTGGATCAATTTATTATCCCATTGTAAAGGGGGAAAAGGCCTTTTGGTTCATGTGTCATATTTAAATGATTTATGAAAAAAAATTAAATTATTCAGTACATACATATACCAACAGCTTTTTGCCCCTTACAAGCGAGGTAACCAAAAAACAAAGCCATAAAATACACTTCCACACATTCCATCCCCACATACTCCACTCACATTCACCTCCCTCCCTCCCTCTTATCTTGGCTCCTCCTGAATGACAGGTCATCCCTGCACCTCGCCCACTGCCCTGGGTCAGAAGCAACATAACAAGACACAACGCATCCACAACAAGGTCACTTCATTTAATCGGCAATTCCCCCTCTCCATCCCCTCATCCAGAAAAAGAGAAAGTCGGGGAGAAATCCCTTCAGGCTGCATGAAAATGTCATTCACACATATCCCCCCTCCCCATCCCAACCCACTGCCTTCCATGCATCACTGCATCACCCATACACAACCATTCTCCATTCACCCCTACCTTGTCTTCTCCTTTCCTTCCTCAACAGACATTCCCCTCTTTCCCAATACCCTTTTACACCCATCCATTGCATCCTTAGTTGCCCCCTCATGTTCACTCCTTCCACCTTTGCCTTCCACACATCTTTTACTAATCTTTCTTCACTCATTCTTTCCATGTTTCTAAACCATCCCAATACTCTTCCATTAACCCTATCTCTCAACTCCCTTTCCACCCCTGTTCTCCCCTTCACCTCCTCATTTCTCAATCTATCCAGCCTAGTAACCCCTATCATACTTCTCAGGCATTTCATCTCAAACACATTCAAACTCCTCCTCTCTTATGTTCCATGTTTCTTCCATATACAGTGCTGCCTGCACAATCATCCCTTCATACAATCTCCTCTTAGCATCCATACCCAAATGTCTATTTCTTATTACACTTTTTAATCCCCCAAGGCATTTAATCGCTTCTCTCAATCTACATTCTACCTCCACCTCCACTCCTCCCTTTACTGCCACATTCTCACCCAAGTATCTAAAGCTATCCACTTCCTCCAGTCTCTCGCCCTTAATAATCATTTCCAGTCTGCTGCCATTTTCTCCCCTTGTACATCTCATCACCTTACTTTTACCCACATTTATCTTCAACTTCCTTTGCACACCTTCCCAAATTGTCACTAACTTCTTTATTCCCTCCCCTGATCCTTCTACAAGCAAAGCATCATCAGCAAACAGCAACTGGCTTATCTTACATTTTTCTCCATTTTCTTTAACCATCTCCAATCCCTGGCCCATTACCCTTGTGTTTACCTCTCGCTCCACCCCATCCATGTATAAATTGAACACCCAAGGCAATATAACACATCCCTAGCTAAGTCCCACTTTTACCTGAAACCACTCACTCTCAAAATTTCTAACACAGGCTCTACTACTCTCATAAAAATACTTAGAATCTAATCCACAAATAAAATATCCTTTGCCATAAAAGATATGACAACCCGGCATTTAATTGCAATTGGGTAGGATAGTGGTAGCAGTAGTGTTAGTTCATCTTCTATCGCCTAGTTGCCGTTTTCTTAACTGTAGTTTAGTTTAGTTACCACAAACAGCCTCGTTAGGGCCAGTAGGCCTGCTGTTGTTTGTTCTTCCTTTGTGTTCCTTTGTGTTATCTTCCAAAAAAAATTTTTATCTGATATTCCCCCACTCTCTCCCCTTAGAACATGTACATCCAAAACTCTTCCTACTCTTCTCCTGGTTACCACTATGTAGTCCGTTAAAGCCCTATCTACCACCCTTCCATCCACCACCCTCTCCCATGTATATCTATGCTTCACTTTCTTCCTAAACACTGTATTTACTATCATCAACTCTCTAGACATGTCAGTAAACACTTAAAAGTATTCACACTCGCCCTAAATATCTTTAAATTTCAACAAATTAAATGAATGTCTCATAGTTCCACTACATACCTGTTTGACATATGATGCCCACAATTTTTTATCCTGTAGACTTTGTTGTACATCTGAAGCTTTCAAAGATTTCAGCAAATTTGGAATAACCTCTGCAATACCATCTACAAAGTTTGTGTCAGTCCCTGCTTCTGTTACCTTCCCATAGCACATCTTTAAGACTGTCAAACACACAAGAAGTAGACTTAGCCGTGCATCTCCATGGGGAAGATCCTTGCTACCTGGAATGTTTTCTTCCATCTTACCAAAGAGGACTGATGCATGGTAGAAGTGAGTTTTGGGTATGAGTTTCTTTGTCATGACTTTCTCATAAATGAGCAAGCATGCTGAGGCAATCTCTTCTTTAGCTGTTTGAATAAAAAATAAATAAATTAATAAGTAAATCCCTGTACATTTCATTAACCAACTAACCAATCAACTATTTGCCCCCACATGTCCCTTGCAGAAGACCAAAGTCTCCCAACTAACCATCAACAACCATCATAATGATCAATAAGTCATTCAAGGAAGAAATAATGTGTTGTTGTCTGGGCATGGTTAGGGTGGGACAGCATAAGATGAGGTGTTTAGTGTCTTCTGTGTGGCAGTTGCATCTGGGGCATTTTGTTTCTGTAGCCAGGCTTATTCTGTGTTGGTATCATCTTAGTTCTGGTTGGTCTTGGAATGTGTGTTTTGTGATCTAGGTTTGAATATGTTTTAACATGGATTTGTTGATATGTAAAGGTGGAAGATTGTTGTAGATGTTTGAGTAGTATGTTGTTAATGTAGTTATTTTTGTTACATTCAGTTACTTAGTATTTACCTAGTTGTATCTTACAGGAAAGGGAGCTATGCTCATGGAGTCCCATCTCTATATCTCGCAGTATCTAAATTGTTTTTAAATTCGTGTATGGTTTTTGCAGACACTATCATTTCATCCATTTTCTTACATACATCCACCACTCTGTGGGGAAAACTATTCTTTTTCAGGTCTCTTCTACAACTATCCTTTTTAAGTTTCTTTCCATGTCCTCTTGTATTTTTCATATCCCATTTTAGTAAGTCTTCTCTATCAAGGGCTTCCATACTTCTCATGATTCTATAGATGGTCAACAAGTCTCTTTTTCTTCTTTGTTACAGGGTTGGTAACTCTAATTTTGACAGTCTCTCTTCATATGACAGTTCTCAAATTGTGGGGGCCAGCTTCATTGTTGCTCTTTGGATTCTTTCAATTTTCCTTATATTCTTTTTGGTGCCTGGTGACCATAGTGACACTGCATATTCCAGTCTTGGTCTTATCAGTGTGACTAGTATTTTCTTCACCATTTCTTCCTCCAAGTAAGTAAATGCCACTTTTATTTATCTCAGCAAGTTGTAGGTTTTGCCAACAATTTTGTTTATCTGTTCATCAGGGGACTTATCCTTTGTGATGATTACTCCCACATTATTTTCCAATCCCACCTTCTTTACATCCTTTTCACCAATTTTATATTGTCCTGATATCCTCTTTTTATTTTTCCAAATTCCCATTATATATTTCTCGATGTTGAAGTCCACTTCCCACTTCTGACTCCATTCCCATACCCTGTTCATAAGAAACATAAGACATAAGAAATAAAGGAGACTGCAAAAGACCATAAGGCCTACACTAGGCAGCTCCGTATCCATCACCACCTGTCATCCCCATCCATAAAGTTGTCTAATCGTTTTTTAAAACAACTGATAGTTTCAGTGCTTACTACATGGTTACTAAGTTTATTCCATTCATCGACCACCCTATTAGTAAACCAATTCTTGCCTATTTCCTTCTTAACCCCTTCCATACGGGGCCGCACACATAGGCGTCATGGGGAGCGAGTGTATTCGCGAGGCTGCCATATCGGCGTCTTGATTATATTTATTGTAGTCGTCCCTCCATAATGACATTCTTTCTAATTCTTTTGTAATCGCATTTTCTATGGTTATCAAAATTCACGGGTGAAGAGAGAACGATCGATATAAGCGGTGACTATATTTTATGATGCGATTATTATTACGACACGTCGTACGGCTGGCATTGGCTGCTGCCACCGAGATCTAAGTCCATGACGCCTACGTGTGCGGCACCGTATGGAAGGGGTTAAATGTAAATTTGTCCAGTTTATACCCATTACTGCGAGTCCTGCCCTGTTGTTTTATTATGATGACCTTGTTTGCATCACCCTTGTTATAGCCTTTGATCCACTTGAACACTTCTATTAGATCACCCCACACTCTGCGTCTTTCCAGAGAGTGTAAGTTTAGGTGCCCAAGCCTCTCTTTGTAAGGCAAATTTCCGAGTCCTTGTATCATTTTGGTCATTCTTCTCTGTACTGATTCTAGTGAATTTACGTCCATTCTGTAGGACGGAGACCAAAACTGTACCGCATAGTCAAGGATGGGTCTATCGCTAGATAGATTTTAATAATTACCTCTGCACTTCTATTCGTTACCGTCTTAGCAATGAAGCCTAATGCTCTGTTAGCTTTATTTCTGGCGCTAATACACTGCTTCCTGGTTTTAAGGTCCAGACTCACCAGAACTCCCAAGTCCCTCTCACACTCAGATTTTTCTAAAAACGTGTTATCTAAGTTGTATCTATTTTCGGGGTTGTGTAGCCCTACGTTTAACACGCTACACTTAGAGATATTGAAGTTCATTTGCCATTTCACCTTGACTGGCAACCTTGATTTCATAATTACGTTTCGCTGAACGTGTATTCCTTTTAACCAGCTTTGCCATTTCGTTATATCTTGATCTAAGGTGTGATTCCCCGTTTTTCATTTTTACGTAAAGTCCTCTTTTCATTCCGATCTCATGTTTCAATCTGTCCGTCATCCATTTGGGAGTATTACTATTTTTCCGTATTGACTTTAGGGGGATAAATGTATTTTGTGCATTAATAATTAGATCAGTTAGATTGTTATACATTTCATTTAAATTACTGACCTGACTGTTGGGCCCTTGCCCCCAATTGACCTGACCTAAGGTATGCATATTACCCTCCTTGACCCAGACCTGACCTGAGGTATGCATATTACCCTCCATGACCCACACCTGACTACCAGCCCCGCAACGAGAATCAAGAATGTCTGAAACGTCCGCCTGGCTTTTCATATTCAATTTCAAATAGGTTTTTATATTGTCAAAGTTTGCTTTCCTGAAGTCTGGTACTTGAACGTTATTCATACTTTTGATTTTTTCCCAAATAACATTAGATCTTATTTCTTGATGATCGCTAAAGCCTAGACTATCTCCCACTATTACGCTGCTAATTTGCTCATTATTTGTTAGAATTAAGTCCAGGGTATTTTGTTCCCTCGTAGGATCGGTAATCATTTGTTTTAGGAAATTATCCTGCACCACATCTAGGAATTTCTTCGCTTCATGATCTCCTATTAAAGTTTCCCAGTCAATGTTTCTATAGTTAAAATCTCCCATGATTACAATGTTTTTGTACTGGGACGCTCTGTGAATTTCATGAATCAGGGAATCAGTCTGCTCAATACTGAGGTTAGGAGGTCTATACAAGACGCCAATAATAACTTTCTTATTCTTGCCTATAATCTCTACCCAAATAGATTCCGTACAGTCCTCTTCCTTAATCAAATTGTTGATAATACAGTTTAATGTATTTTTAACAAAAAGTGCTACACCTCCCCCATTCCTGCCGACCCTATCCTTATGAAGAAACTTATATCCTTCTATTTCGATTTCCGGAAGGAAATGTTTATCAGCCATGTTGATCCAGGATTCAGTAATAGCTATAATATCAAAATTTTCTACGCATGCTTTACCTCGCAGCAAATCAATTTTGTTAATTATGCTCCAGCTATTTGTATAGTAAACTTTAAGTTTATCTTCCCTCCACCTGCTTTGGTGATCTTTTACACAGTCCTCTAAGTTGTTTCTATTGCCTAAACTATATTCCGATACTACCCCCCCTACTCCCACATAATCTACCCGAAAAAACCCTGTAGGATGCCTACTTCTCGCTCAAGGGATTCAGCAAGGAGCCGAAATCCTCTGGGAGACAAGTGCACTCCGTCCCTTGTGTATAGGTGATTCTTACCATAAAAGCGGTCCCAGTTGTCGACAAATGCCCATCCATTGGCCTTACAATGTTTTGCCAGCCTGCAATTCATTGCAATAGCCCTGGAATGCCACATGCCTCCAACTCTATGCCTCGGAAGGATTCCACATACTACAGGAACACCTCCCGTATTTCTGATCTTGTCTAGCGCATCCCAGTACCGCGCAAATAATTCCTCACTCCCTAACTTACCTATATCATTTCCTCCGGCACTTAAGCAAACTACTGGGTCCTTACCTTCCCCTACTAGACACTCTTCAATCCTATCTCTAACATCTCCTATGCCCGCGCCAGGGAAACACACCTGTGTCCTATGTTTCCTATCTTTGTCGCAGAAAACCCTGTCTAAATACCTCACTTGACTGTCTCCTACTACCAAAATCTTACCTGTGGGCAGGGATCCAGCGTCTGCCCTTTCCTTCTTCTCTTGGATTTCATTAGTTCCTTCTTCCTGCAGATTCGCCAGCACTTGAAACGAGTTTTTGCATTTCAGTGGGGCTGGTGAGGACTTTTTTCCACTTTTCCGCATCTTATTTCTCACCGTATTCCATCCATGCTCATCGCTAATTTTGTCTTCCGTATTATGGGCCTTCGAGCGGAGAAATCGATTCTCCTCTTTAAGGCACTTAACAGCATCCTCCAAGGCTTCAATTCTACTAAGTAGAGATTGTACCTCTTCGGCGCTGAACACAGTGACACATTCACTCGCCATATCACTCTGCAGTGACTCACAGTCTATTTCTGTGCTCACTTTTTTCAAATATTTTGCATCATAAACGAAGAAGTTCGTGTAACTGTCCACACCCTTGTCCATGTCACTCACATAAATAGCAATCATTAGTGGAGCCAGTACCAATCATTGTGGAACTCCACTAATCAACTCTTCCCAAGAAGAAATTTTTATCTCCGAGCACTACTCTCGTTCTTCTTCCATACAGGAAATCCTTCATCTAATCCAGTAGTTTACCTTGTACTCCTTCTATGGTTTTCAGTTTTCCTAATAGTCTTCTATGTGGCACTTTATCAAAAGCTTTTTGTAGATCTAGGAAAGCAGAATCAGCTCATCCGTCCCTTTCCAGTATTATATCTAATCATCTTCAGTAGAGGCAGATCAGATTTGTGGCACATAATCTTCCCTGTCTGAATCCAAACTGTCTCGGGTTTAGTATGTTGTTCTCTTCCAGATGGTTTGTCCATCTACTTTTGATAACTTTTTCACAAATTTTGGTTACAGTACTTGTAAGGAAAACCAGTCTATAATTTACTGGGTCTTCCTTGTTACCTTCTTTATATATTGGTACGATGTTGGCCTTTTTCTAGTCTTCTGGTATTTTTCCTTCCTTAAGTGAACAACTTATATTGTATACTTTGCCTACCAATTCTTCTTTACACTCTTTTAGTATCTAGTTTGGAATTCCATCTGGGCCATGCAATTTCCTGACATCAAGGCTTGTTATTGGGAAAAATGCTGTGGAAGTGCTGTTGTTGTTTCCACTGTCATTCCCAAAGACCCATCTCCTTGTGGAACACCTTGGTTGGAATGGGGTTTTCCCACAAATTCTTTATAGAGTATATGTTGTGTTGTTGGTGTATGTAATTGCATACAATGTAGTCTTCCATAATGTAAGTATAGTATGAGGTACAGTGTTGCATCCTGGACAGTTATCTGCAATATGGTCATCCAGCTGCCTCTAGAAATTAAGAAGTGCTAGATGTTGGATGCACTTCAGCCTGTCCTCTTGGGGGAGAGAATTCTGAGGGATGGATAACAGGGGGTCAGGTATGCAATAGTATGTGGTTTTTCAGTCTGTTGATGGAGTGGTGAGCAGGTGTCTGGTGGTTATGGAGGAAGAGAAGAGAGTATTTGTGTATGATATATGTATTTGTGTGTTGTTTTGATGTTTCTTGAAATGTGTGGGTGTTCTGGCTTGTAGTGTAGTGAGAGTGCTGTGTTTGTGGAAGCTACAATAAGTGTTTGTGTGCCTGTCACGCCAAGTGATCCTTGATGAGGATTTTCATTTCATGGTGTAGATAGTCTATAGGAGTTGTATTTATGCAGCCTGTAATTATCTTTAGGGCTTTGTTCTGTATAGTCTGCAGGGTGTTGTGGTATGTCTCAGTGGGGTTTAGGACAAAGGCAGGGCTCACATAATTAATCACTGTGCATATATGTTGTTTGTATACTGTAGTGGCAGTCAAAAGTGGTTTTCAAGACCTATTCATAGACTGTGATACAAGTTTCTTTCTGCTGTCCAAAACCCACACCAGTGACTGATTTTAATGCTTACTTTCTTCCTAATTTTCACTGTCAGAGCTTTGATATGTGGGATGATAGTCATGTATCATGAAATGAGGCCCAAGATTTCTGGACTCTTCTCCAATAGGAGGGACTGACCATTTAGCTCTGCTCTCAAATATTTCTTTGATTCATGATTGTCTGGTGTAAGTAATGTTACTGATAATGTCTAAGGGAAGCTCTCTATTCAGTTATTTCTTTGCCATTGATCTGGTTTGCCTAATTAAGTTTGGGTGTTTCTTGCAGCTATTTTGTAGTTGCTATGCTGCATTAACATCAGGTAATTTGTACATGTAAGTGCTTTGCTGTTATGTTCTGGATCTAGTGTTGGGAGACCACTTGTGAAGAGGTTGAATAATGTAGGTAAGACTATTGCTCTTTTGGGGAATTCTATTGTAGTATTTTAGTCCTAGAAATTTGGTTGTCTTGGGTTCACTGTCTGCCAGCTAAGAAGTTAGCCATTTCTTGTCACTATTGTGAATATTCATCTTTATGACCTCTTTTGACAGTGTCTGTGAACTTTATCAAATGGCTTGTTTATGTCTGTTGGTGCCATAACCATTCTTTCTGTAGGAGTTTTCTTGTTGAATCCCTCCAGCACTTGTGTGATGTTTGTGAGAAGTGTGCTGGTGGAGTCTCTTGAAAAATCTTTGGTTTGGGAAAGTTGGGAGATAAGTTATGTTTTTTCAACTATTAGTCTTTCAATTAGCAGATCAAGAAAAACAACTACAGCAATCAATGACACCACAAATCAAATAAACAACAGAAATAAAAAAATATGAAAGCAAATACATGGAAAAAATATGGAGAATAAAAAAAACACACCAAAAACTCAAAATTAAAACCACTCCTCCACCCATGAAACAGTTGGTGCAACCCAAGACAAAGTACCATCAAGAAAAATGCAATACAATATAATCAACAAACACTTCTCCAAAGAATTTTAAACACACCACTCCAGGAAGAAAATAATAATAATAATAATAATAATAATAATAATAATAATAATAATAATAATAATAGTACTACATCATACATATATGTGAAGAACAATAGGGAGGGAAAGGTAGTTGTAGTGGGAAGCTCTAAGAAAATGACAGTAATGAGTGAGGAAAATGGTGAAGAAATAAGGAGAGATGAGGTGAAGGCAGTTGTTAAGATTATGAGAGGAGGTTAAGGCACCTGGGTTGAATGGGTGTCATGCAGAATGACAAAAAAAAAAAAAAAAAAAAAAAAAAAAAAAAAAAAAAACAAGGCTTCCCCCACAGAGTGCTGGACACCTGGAATCATTTAGATAAAGAAACAGTGCATGCAAACACTATTCAAGATTTTAAGAAAAAACCTGATGCTGAAAGATACAAAGACAGGTCTCCATGAGCATAGCTCCCTTCCCGTATAATACAATTAGGTAAATACACAACAAATACTGAAAGGATTTAACATGAAAAAACACCAGAAAGAGCAGTTATGGTGGCATGAGACATAAATAAGGCAAGAAGATCACGTAGACAGACATGAAAAAAATTACAAGATGTGGTTAATGAGTTTCTTAGCTGGCAGCACAGAAGAACCCAAAACAACCATATTTATGAGACTATCTGTTCACTGAAATCCCCCATTTAGTAATAATCACCTGCATTATTCAACCTTTTCACAAGTTTCCCAACACTAGATTCATTGCATAACATGAAAGTGCCCATTTTTGCAGATGGCCTGACAATAAGAAGCTAACATAGCAACTATAGAGTACATAAAAGCTGTTAGCAATGCCCAAACTTACTTAAAGAAATTAAAAAAAATAAAAATAATAATAATAAATAAATAACTCGGAAATAATATATTAGAATTCTCCCATATATCACCTTCACCACTGTTCACTCCAGACAACCATAAATCAATGAAATATCATATAGTATTTAATGGTCACATCCTTCTATTAGAAAGGACTCTTCCATCCCAGCACTACATGGCTGAAAAAATTGTCCTTGTCCCTTCCCACACTTGCAAAATTAAATTCCAAGATAATCATATGATTTGTTATTCTTTTAATTATCTATTTACTGAAATACAGCAGTATCTCATAAATAGGGCTTTACTAACAAGAAAAAATTCAGTATAGCATACTCACAGAACACATCATAATGCAACAGGAGCTTCAGTAACTGAGGATATTCTGGAGATCCATCACACTCCTCCATGGTTATCCAGGCCAGGACATTGTCTTTACATTTACCCAAGATCTCAAAGATTTTCACAGAGGTAACACAATCTCTCTTCTCTCCTATACAAGTCTTTACATTTTCTGCCTCACCACCCTTCATGTGGGCTGCCTTCTCTCTTAAATCAGAACTTCCTTTTTCATGGACATTAGTCCCTTCAACACATTTTTCATCCAGTTCCATTGGAATTAAATGGTCTACTACATCACCATTGCAGACTTCTTTTCCTTCTTGACATTTCCTCTCTTTCTTCATGGGTTTCGCTAATCCACTATAACACTCTTCTGAGGCTTCTTTCTCCAGGTTTTTTTCTGCCTCCCCATTCATAACTGCCTTCTCTGTTACCTTTTTCTCTTCCTCGAGTTTTTCTTCCAATCTAATCATCTCCAACAACACAGGAAGTTCTCTGGGTAGTTTTGGTGAATGCTTCTTGAAATATTTAAAGAAAGAAGGCAGATAACCTGGGCAAATCTGAAGTAGCCTGAGACAAAAGTCTGAGCTCGGTGGTGAGCAACGCAAAAGTTGCTTTACCTTGTCTGAAAAAATAAATAAATAAATAAATAAGTAAATAAATAAATAAATAAATAAAATAAATAAATATACATATATATATATATATACATATATATATATATATATATATATATATATATACATATATATATATATATATATATATGCATACATACAGTGTTTAGGAAGAAAGTCAAGCATAAGTATACATGGGAGAGGGTGGTGGATGGAAGGGTGGTAGATAGAGTGTTAATAGACTACAGTATATAGTGGTAACCAGAAGTATAGTAGGAAAAGTTATGGATGTACCTACATGTTCTAAGGGGAGAGAGTGGGGGAATATCAGATCATTTTTTGGTGGATGGTAAGTTGAGAGTGGAGGATAGGTGGAGAAACAGGAAAAGGGCAGAAGGTAGGGAGGTACTTAGAGTGTACTGCTGAAATTAGAAAAAAAAGGAGAAGGAATATAAGAAGCTGAGAGAGAAGCGGGAGGGAGTGAAGGATAGAGTTGTTGTTGTTGTTGTCGTTCCCTAGACTGTCTGTCCGAGCAGTCCCGTCTCCCCAAGGAAGGCCACAGCCGAAACTGGGTTTTCCCACAAATCCTTTATAGAGTGTATGTTGTGTTGTTTGCGTGCATGATTGTGTATAATGCAGTCTTCCATTATGTGTTGTATGGTATGGGGTGAAGTGTTACATCCTGGGCAGCTGTTCACAACACGGTCGTCCAGCCTCTTCTGGTAGCTTAGAAGTGCTGGGTGGTGACCGCATCGCAGTCTGGCCAAGTGGACTCTGTCCTTTCGTGGGAGAGAGGATTCAGAAGGGTGGATATCAGGGGGTCTGGCATGCAGCAGTGTGTTGTCTTTCAGTGTGTTAATGGAGCGGTGAGTGATATGATTATGAATATGTTTCCGGAGGCTGGTATTTGGTGGTTGTGGAGGAAGAGAAGAGAGTATCTGTGCGTAATAAAGGTCTTTGGGTGTAGTTTTAATGTTTCTTGGTGTGTGTGGGTGTTCTGCTATGTAGTGTAGCGGGTGTGATGTGTTTGTGGTGGCTGCAGCAAGTGTTTGTGTGCCTCTCAAGTGTTTGTGTGCCTCTCAAGTTCTACTCTATCCTTCATCAGTGCAATATGAAGGATAGAGTAGAACTAGGAGTTGAGGAGGAATGGGGATGGTTCAAGGAGGGAGTCATAAGGCATGCAAAGATGGTGTGTGGAACAAGGAGCACAGAAGGAAATAGAAGGAAGGGTAGCGAGTGGTGAGATGAAGAAGCAAAGAAGGGTGTAGAAGAGAGGAAGTAGGCTTTCATAGATTGGTTACAATTTAGGGCAAGGAAATCATATGAGAGGTACAAAGTAAAGAGAAGAGAAGTAAAGCATAAGATAAAGGAGGCAAAGAGGAGAGCAGATGTGTAATGGGGTAAGAGTATGACAGAAAATTTCGAAATAAAAAAAAAAATTGGAAAGAAATTAAGGGAAGAAGAGGCGGCAAATCAAGTAGAGAAGAAGAGGTAAAAGGTGCAGATGGAGAGATAATAATGGAAGAGAAGGCAGTGAGAGGAAGGTGGGTAGAGTATTTTAGGGAGTTACTAAATGTGAAGGAGGATAGGGAGGAAAAGGTAGTTGCAGTGGGAAGTGCTAAGAAAATGACCATGGTGAGTGAGGAAAATGGAGGAGAAATAAAGAAAGATAAAGTGAAGGCAGCTGTTAAGATGATGACAGTAGGTAAGCCACCTGGGTTGGATGGATGTCATGCAGAATGTCTTAAAAAAAAAGGAGGTACAGTGATGGTGGACTGGCTGGTGAGGTTATTTAATGTTTGTTTAAGAGAGGGTAGAGTGCCAGAGGACTGGAGGAAAAGGGGATAAGTTTGAGTGTAGTAGTTTCAGAGGGATCAGCTTGTTAAGTGTAGTTGAGAAGGCTTATGGGAGGGTCTTGATTGAGAAGATTAGGAGAGGAACAGAGGGAGTAATTGGTGAGGAACAGCGTGGGTTTAGGACAGGTAGGGGTTGTGTAGATCAGATTTTTGTGGAAAGATAGATATGTGAGAGAGCTATAGGAAAAGGTAAGGATATACAGTATTTTGGGCTTTTATGGATCTGGAAAAGGCTTATGACAGGGTAGACAGGAAGGCACTGTGGGAGATATTGCAGATATATGGGATAGGAGGAAAGCTGTTAAGAGCAGTCAAGAGTTTTTATGAGAGTAGTAGAGCTTGTGTTAGGATTAGAAATGAAGAGAGTGGTTTGAGGTAAAGGTGGGGCTTCATCAGGGATGTGTTAAGTCACCCTGGCTGTTCAATATATACATGGATTGGGTGGTGAGAGAGGTAAATGCAAGGGTGGTGGGTCAAGGATTGGAGATGGTTAAAGAAAATAGAGAAAAGTGGGAGATAAATCAGTTGTTTCTTGATGAAACTGTGCTTGTAGCAGGATCAGAGGAGGGATTGAGGAAGTTAGTGACAGAGTTTGGGAAGGTGTGTGAAAGAAGTTGAAGATAAATGTGGGTAAAAGTAAGGTGATGAGATGTACAAGGGGTGAAAATGGTAGCAGAATGGAAGTGAGTATTAAGGGAGAGAGACTGGAGGAACTGGATAGTTTTAGATACATGGGTGCGAATGTGGCAGGAAAGGGAGTGTAGGTAGAGGTACAATGTAGATTGAGAGATAAAAAGATTGGGGATAAAAAGTGTAATGAGGAATAAACATTTGGGAATGGATGCTGAGAGGAGATTGTATGAAGGAGTGATTGTGCCAACAGTACTGTACAAGGCAGAAACATGGAACATAAGGAAGAGAGGATGAATTTGAATATATTTGAGGTGAGGTGCTTGAGAATTATGATAGGGGTTACTAGGCTGGATAGAGTGAGAAATGAGGTGAGGAGGGGAACTGGGGTGGAAAGGGAGCTGGGAGATAGGGTTGATGAAAGAGTATTGGGATGGTTTGGCCACATGGAAAGAATGAATGAAGAAAGACTAGAAAAAGAGGTGTGGAAGGCAGAGGTGGAAGGAGTGAACATGAGGGGGTGACCTAGGATGAGATGGATGGGGTGAAAGGGGCATTGGGAAAGAGGGGAATGTCTGTTGAGGAAGGATGGGAGAGGATAGAAGATGATGCTGTGATCCATGAGGGGGAGTGTGCAGAGGATTGTGGGTGAGGGAGTATTATGAGAAATAAATTGACGCAGCCCAAAGGGATTTCTCCCCGTCTTCTCCCTTTCTGCATGAGGGGACGGAGAGGGGAGTTGTCAATTTAATGAAGCGGCCTTGCTGTGGATGTGCTGTATTTTGCAGTGGACAATATGCAGGGATGACCCATCATCCAGGAGGTGCCAAGATAAGAGGGAAGGAAGAGGGTGGAGGGAGGTGGAGTGTGTAGGGGATGGAATGGGTGGGAGTGTTTTCTATGCCTTTGTTTTTTGGCTACCTCCCTTGTAAGGAGGAAAAAGCCTTTGGTATTTGTATGTACATATATCTTACTATCTTTCAAATCTTCAAAATAAATTATTTGCTTAAAATACATGCAAATGCTGTTGTTTTCCAATTTCCACTCTATTATTATCAATTTTGTATCAAACATACATAACAAAAGGCCTTTTCCACACTATAAGGGGGTTGCTTAGGTCAAAGTGCACTCAGTCCTTGATTTAACTGACTTCCATTTAATGAATTTTAGAAGCAATAGTCAAAATCCAGTAACTCAAAATAAGTTGCATCTTCCACTATCTAATCATGGCACATCAAGAACCATTTTTCACAATCGATTGAATCTAATGTTAGGTTACAGTAAACACAATAGAACCTTGGTTCTCAAATGTCTCATAAGACAAACAAATTGGTTCTTGACCAACTCGGGGGTGGGGGGTGGAGGGTGTTGTTGGCAAAATTCAGAGGTTTGTGGAAAAATATCACCCTGATACAGCTGTATCAAGCAGATCTTGTTTTGGTCCTTGACCAAATCAGTTCTGGAACAATTTTCTCATACTGATTGAGGTCAAGAAATAAGGTTCTATTGTATATTGAATTCATTATATTTCCTGAACATATGTTGTTGTTCTTGTTGTTCCCTAGACTGAATGGCTGAGCAGTCCCACCTCCCTGAGGAATGCCATGGCTGGAACAGGGTTTTCCCCACAAATTCTTTATAGTGTACAATGCTGTCTTCCATAATGTGTTGTATAGTATAGGATGAAGTGTTGCATCCTAGACAGTTATCTGCAATGTGGTCATCCAGCCTCTTCTGGTAGCTTAGATGGGTTAGATGGTGGCCACACTGCAACCTGGTCAGGTGGACTCTGTCCTTTCAGAGGGGAGAGGATTCAGAGGTATGGATATCAGAGGGTCTGGCAAACAGCAATATATTGTCTTTCAGTTTGTTAATGGAGCAGTGAGCGATATGATATGCCTCTGGAGGCTGGTGTCTTGTGGTTGTGGAGGAAGAGAAGAGAGTATTTGTGTATGATATAGGTATTTGGGTGCTGTTCTGATGTTTCTTGGCATGTGGATGTTCTGCTATGTAGTGTAGTAAGTGTGCCGTGTTTGAGGAGGCTGCAGCAGTTGTTTGTGTGCCTGTCATCTCAAGGTGATACTTGACTTCGAGGACTTTCATTTCATGGAGTAATGGTCTGTAGGTGTTAGATTGGTAGTCTGCCCCTTGTTGGACATCCAATGTTAGGCTGGTAGTCTACCCCATGTTGGGCAGCCAGTTAGGCTGGTAATTTTGCCTCAGGTTGGGCAGCCCAATGTTAGGCTGGTTGAAGGCTAACTCTGATGGAGAGTTGGTTTTATTCAACAATGAATGTTGGACATCAGTGTAGGGGGGGGGGGAAGAAAGCGAGGGAGGTGATGACTGTGTTTCAAGTTGTGTCCCCGGGCGATCTGCTTGTGAGGGAGCAAGGTGTGGGGGTGGGGTGAGAAAGCAGGAGCTGTGAGCCAGGCTCACATATGAAGCTCTGAGGCAATCAGCTTCTTTGGTGTTGGTCCACCCCTTATATAAACGAGCATGTCATGACCTGTGCTCCTAATTGGCAAATGTGTGCTATGAGGGATGTCGGAGGTAAAACACTTGATGCTGGTGACTCACAAAGACAGAGGGTATGCGTTCCTCAATGAATCCAGTGTTCATCATCACATGGCTGGCCAAGGTGCAGGCCAGCCATGGCTGGCTGATCCTGGCACCACTGGGCTTCAAAGAAGCTCGAGTCACATTGCAGCTGGGTAGATGCAAATGTGTCTCATGGGACCACTTGGGGGTCAATAAGGTTGTGAGACATCCAAGAAGAGGTGAGGATGGGATTGAGGACCAGAGTGAGGACTATTCCAAACAATGTTGTGTTTGGGCAGCCTGTAATTGTCTTTAGGGTTTTGTTTTGTATGGTCTGTAGGATCTTGTGGTGTGCTTTAGATTAGGGGCCCATGCAGGGTTCACATAATTGATCATTGAGCATATGCACATTTTGTATATTGTAGTAATAGTGTCTTGTTTTGTCAAATGTTGTTCCTGCAATTGATGTAAGTGCATTAAACCTAGGTGTGCATTTTGTCCTTATGTCTGTGATGTGTTGTTTGAATGACATGGATGCATCATGTGTTTTGCCAAGAAACTTGGGTGCAAGTGTACATGGTGCAGGTGTTGTTGATAAAATAGGCATGGTATGTATTTATATTCTGCTGTCCAATTGATAAGAAGTGTGGATGTAGATTTGGTTGTGTCTATTTTGAGTCTATTTGTAGTGAAATTGTGTTGAGCATATTGAGGTATGGTTGTAGTATTTCTGTGGCTTTCTCTGCATTATGGTGTGCGCATGTAATTGTTATGCCATCTGCATAAGATGACATTTGTATATCTGAGATGTCGGGTGTGGGTATATTGTGCATGTATAGGTCACACTTTTCTTAACTAAATATTTTGCCAAAATCAGGGGTGCAACCTATCCACTCGGCATTAATGAGGGACAGTACTACTCTGTCACCGAAGTTGCAACAATTGGCAATTTCAATGTGACAGTGACACGGAATTTCAATGGTGTTCACACAACATGCATCGGAAAGCTTTTCAAGCCTTTTGTATGCATAAAATATATCAAAGGTTCCTACTGACTCGCTGCTTTAAACTGAACTATTGCTGCTAGAAAATCATATATCAATTACAATAAAATTGTAAAATATTCTCTTTTCCAACTCTTTCATATGTTTTATAGTGTTTTAAGCAATGCAACCTTGACCCTTTGTTTACCGTACATTACTGTACATCACCTGTTTCACTCATGGCTGCATTTCTATGATATGTGCACAAATTATGTTTTCATAGTATAACATAACACCTCATTATGTAACTTAAACTTATGATTTTCGTAATAAAAAATTATTATTTTCATGAACTTCCATTAGGCCTACTGTACTGTTAGATCTACGGTAGATTGCACGGAGTTTTAGGACTAATAACTGTAAACCCTAATCATGAGTAGTAAGAGAAAGAGCTCTGAAGTAGGTTTTAAGCTGAAAGTGGTGGATTACGCAGAACATGCCAACAGATCTGCAGAACGGGAATTTGGAGTTTCGAAAAAGGTAATGAGGGGATGGCGAAAGCAGAAAGATTAGCTTAAAGAAATGCCAAAATCCAAGAGAGCAGCAAGGTTTTCAGAACCTCCATACCAAAGTCTTGAAAAAGAATTGTTTGATTGGGTTGTAGACCTTAGAAATAATGGCCTTATTGTGACTAGACTTTCAATAAGAACCAAAGCCCTTCAGCTAGCACCAAAATATAATTTTACACAATTTCAATCTTCAGCAAGGTGGTGTACAAAGTTCATGAATAGATTTGGATTGACACTATGGCAGAAAATTCATATTGCTCAAAAACTGCCAAAAGACATTGAACAAAAAGTTCATAATTTTGCAAAATTTGTTCTGAAGGAGCATAAAATGTTTGATTTTTCCCTAGGAAATATTGGAAACATGGATGAAACTCCCATGTATTTTGATATGCCGGGAAACACTACTATAGACAGAGTGGGAAGTAAAACTGTTACAGTAAAAACTACAGGACATGAAAAGCAGCATTTTACTATTGTGCTAGCCTGCCAAGCTGATGGAAAAAAGCTTCGTCCAATGGTTATCTTCAAAAGGAAGAATATGCCAAAGGAGTCTTTTCCACCAGATGTAATTGTGAAAGTACATCCTAAGGGATGGATGGATGAAAACCTAACAAAAGTTTGGTTGGATGAAGTGTGGATGAAAAGGCCAGGGGCCTTGCTCAAACCCAGAAGTCTTCTAGTCTGGGGACATGTTTAAGTCACACTGCTGTGAGTCTGTCAAAGTTAAGCTGAAGGAAGAAGGAATACAGCACAAGGCAAGCAGTCATTCCGGGTGGTTGCACTTCTGTTCTGCAACCACTTGACATTTCAGTAAATAAACCTTTCATGACTTACATTCGGAAATTGTGGACACCTTGGATATCTGGTGAAAAGGAATTTACTAAAGGTGGTGCACTGAAAAGACCTGGATTGAGTTTAATTGTAGAATGGGTGAGAGAAGCCTGTGGCAATATTCCTAAAGAACTAATTATCGAGTCATTCAAAAAATGTTGCATCTCAAATGCCATGGATGGAAGTGAAGACATGTTATATGAGGATTTGGTTGCTTCAACTTCAAGCACAGATGAGATATTAAGTGAGGATTTGGTAGCTTCAACTACAAGCACAAATGAGGATGAAGATGAACCTAACATAAGTGATGATGAGCTGAATGACTACTATGAAATGACCAATGATGATGTGTTAATTGATAAAAAATTATAAGATTGTTTAAAAGTGATGACAGTGAAAAGAATTTTCCAGATTTGACAGTGATGGTGACAGTGAAAAATAACTTGAAGGATACAGTCCTGATGAAGTACCAGGGTATAAGCTAAATGAATAAACACTTTTACTAAAGTACGGTAACATTTTCTTCTATACTGTTGTATAGTGTCCAGTTGACAGTTAAACTATTTTTTTTCTTTTTTTGTCAAGTTGACTATAACATTCTTTATGCAAGTGCATTTATTTACAATTATAGTTTTAGAAATGCAACCGCTGTTTATGTAAATTTGCATTATGTGCACGCGTGACAGTCGGACAATCTACATGTGTTCTGATATTAAAATTTTGTGAGTAAAGTTTTGAAATAAAGGTAAATATTTGACCATCTTTATGTTAGAATGGGCCTTGTAAATCACCAGATTATAGTGCAACCTATCCACGGGTCAACCGCAAATAACCACTTTGACAATCACAAACTAGCGGTGCGACCTATCCACTGGTGTGACCTATGCACAAGTATATACGGTAAGAGTGTGGGGGATAGAACTGAGCCCTGTGGTACTCCATTCTTAGTTTTTGGTATCCAAGGCTTGGCTATTATATGACACATATTTCTACATGCCAGATAATTTTCCAGCCATCTTTAAGTATTATTGTGCATAGGTCTGTGTTGTATATTTTGTTTGAGAGATTGTGACAGGGGATGGCATCAAAAGCTTTACTAATGTTGTGTTATGAGAAGTGTTCTGTGTGATTAAAAGCCACCTTTATTGATCTTAGTAAATTGTAGGTTTCTCTATTTTGTTTATATGCTTGTCTGGTGACATGTCTTTGGTGATAATTACTCCTAGGTCCTTTTCAGAGCTAACTTTCTTTACTTCCTTTGTACTGATTTCATTTTGTCCTGATATTCTTTTTTTTTTTTTTAACTTTCTCCAAACTCTATTATACTACATTTCTTAATGTTGAGGTTCACTTCCCACTTTTGGCTCCATTTCCAGACATTGTCCAGGTCTGTAGTGATTCGTAGTTTTTTTCTGTACTTACTTTCTTTAGTAATTTTGCGGTCTGCAAAGAAGTTCATATAACATTCCACACCTTCATCCATGTCATTTATATAGCAAACATTGTTGGAGCTAATACTGAACTCCACTTATCATTTCTTCCCTGGTCAAGTTTTTATCTCTAAGTACCACCCTCATTTTTCTCTCATGCAAGAAATCTTCCATTCATTTAAATAATTTTCCTTGTACACATGTTGTTTTGAGTTATCTTAATAGCTTTTTGTGTGGTACTTTATCAAATGCCTTTTGTAAATCCAGGAAAACACAATCTGCCCATCTGTCCCTTTCTTATATTATATCTATTAACCTTTAATAAAAACAAATCAAGTTTGTAGCACATGATCTTCCTTGTCTACATCCAAATTGTATTGGATTCAGTATATTGTTTTCTTCTAGATGTTTAGTCCATCTACTTTTGATGACTTTTTCACACATTTTAGCTATTGTGCTTGTAAGGGAGACTGGTCTATAGTTTGTTGGGTCTTCTTTGTCTCCCCTTTATATACTGGCACAATATTGGCATTTTTCCAGTCTTGTGGTACCTTTCCATCTTTGAGTGAGCAATCTATTGTCTTATATATTTTGTCCTTTAGTTCATCAATACATTTCCAGTTTGCAATCCCGTCCAGGCCGTGTGATTTTCTGACATCAAGGTTTACTATTTGGTCCATTATTTCTTTCTGTGTCACAATTATTTCTTTCATTGGGGGGAGGGGGAATCATTCTTCCTTTCCTTCATCCCAATTGTGTGTATTTTCATTTGTGAATATAGATTTGAAATGTTTGTTCATAATTTCAGCCATTTCTATATATTCTGTATTCCCTTGATGTAGTTTCACTATATCCTGTTTATTTCTTAATTTACCATTTACATATATATAGAATAATTTAGGTTGATCCTTACATTTGTCTATTATGTCTTCATAGTTTCTTTTTTCTTCCCTGCATATTTTTACATATTCATTTCTTAGTTTGATATACATTTGCCACTTACCTTTTTTTCCATCTTCTCCAAGCTTTGTCTCTTCTATCTTTTGCCTCACAACATTTTTTGTTGTACCAGCACTTAATGTACACATTTTCCTGTTTATGTTTTGGTATGTATTTATCCACTCCTTCATTATACATTTATTTTAATATCATCTATTTCTCTTCCATGCATTTCTTCATTAAATTTTCCCAACTCACTTTTTGAGTTTCTCAAAATCTGTTTTGTTAGACATTAGTCTTCCTTTTCTGTGTTTCTCATTTCTTCCCAAATAAACTTCCTCTTTTAATCCTGGCTCAATTAGTATGTGGTCACTCTTCCCAATTGGTGTCTTGTATTCTATTTCATCTACAATTTCAGGCTCTGATGTAAATATTCAATTTAGTCTCAACAGTTCTCCATTATTTCTATATCTGGTATTCTCTTTTACCCATTGAGTCATTGTGTATTCAATGGTCATGTCCAGTAGTATATTTCCCCAAAGGTTCTCTCCACCTTTCACTATCATCTCCCAACATATTTCTAATGTTAAAGTCACCCATAATTACTAAGTTTCCTCCATTCAGTATTTCATTTAATGCATGCCTTATGTCTTCTAACATTTTGGAACGGTCACTCTCTTTCCAACAATATGTTTTGGGGAGCACATATATCACTACAAATTTTCTATTTTTCATGTCATTATTTTCAACTTTTATCATAATAAATTTCTCTTAATTTTCCTTCTGTTATCTTTGTCACATTTAAGCCTTTCTTCGTCAAATACATGACTCCAACCTGTTTCTATTTTTAATCCAGTGATTATATAAACCTTGTCCAACAGTATTTGGTGGTAGTGGACCTTTTAATTTTGTCACCACAATTCAAAGAAATCTGTTGGGAAGAGATGACAGTGAAAGGTGGAAAGAATCTAAGGGGAAATGTATTACCTGACTATAGAACATACAATGACACAATGGGTAAAAGAAAATACCAGATATGGAAGTAATGAAGACCTGTTGAGACTAGATTTAATATTTACGTCAGAACCTGAAATTATGGATAAAATTAAATACATGACATCATTTGGGAAAAGTGATCATATATTAATAGTTTGAACTAAAGGAGGAAATGTATATAGAGAAACGAGAAATACTGAAAAGGAAAACTGATGTAAAACAAAATGGACTTTGAGAAACTTAAGAATTTTTTTCAAAATGCAAATTGGGAAAAAGTCTACAATGAAGAGACACAAGTAGAAGAAACATGGATGATTTTGATGGAATTTTATTACGAGGGAATGGATAAATACATACCAAAACAGAAACAGGAAAAGGTGTATATCAAGTGCTAGTTTAACAGAAGGTACAGTGAGGAGAAAGATAGAAGAGATAAAGCTTGGAAAAGATGGAGAAAAGGTAAAAAACCTGGAAGTGGCAAATATATATCAACCAAAGGAAGGAATATATAAACATAAAAGTGCGCAGAGAGGAAAAAATAAACTATGAAAAAGACAAGAGAAAAATGTAAAGAACAACCTAAGCTATTCTATAGATATGTGAATGGTAAACTTAAAAGTAAATGGGAAATGGTGAAACAATGTCATGGAAATATAGAATACACAGACGCTTTAGAAATGGCTGAAGTCATGAACAATCACTTCCAATCAGTTTTCACTAGAGAAAATGTACAGCATTGGGATGAAGGGGGTGATGTGGGACCACTGCCCATGAGGGAAATAATAACACAAAAAGAAATAATGGATCAATTAACGAACCTTGACATCAGGAAATCACACAGACCAGACAGAATTGCAAATTGGATACTAAAGAATGTAAAGAAGAACTAATGGGTAAAATATACAATAACTTGCTCACTCAAAGAAGGAAAAATACTAATGGACTGGAAATTTTTTAATATTGTACCAACAAATTACAGACCTGTTTCCCCTACAAGCACTGTAGCCATAATCTGTGAAATTTTTTTTAAGAATAGATGGATAAAACATCTGGAAGAAAACAATATACCAAATCCAAGACAATATAGATTTAGACAGGAAAGATCATTTGCTACAAATTTGATCTGTTTCTACTCGAGACTAATAGATATAATACAAGAAAGGGACAGATGGGCCAACTGTGCATTCTTATACTTACAAAAAGCCTTCAACAAAGTACCACATAAAAATTGATAAAAAAAAATATATAGATACCATAGAAGGGATACAAGGTAAATTGCTGAACTGAATGAAGGATTTCTTGCATGAAAGGAAAATGAGGGTAGTGCTCAGAGAAAAGAGTTCAACTTGGGAAGAGGTGATTAGTGGAGTTCCACACGGAGTATTTGCTCCAATAATGTTTGCTATTTATGTGAATGACATGGATGAAGATGTGGAATGTTACATGAGCTCCTTTGTAGATGACGCTAAATTGCTGAGGAAAGTGAATACTGAAAAGGACTGTGAATTGCTTGAGACAGACCCAAACAAGGTTTGGAAATGGAGTCAGAGGTGGGAAGTAGACTTAAACATCATGAAATGTAGCATAATGGAATTTGGAAAAAGTAATAACAAGAATATCAGGACAATATAAAATTGGTACAAAGGAAGCTCGCTGGCTGAGCAGGTTAGGGCGTCATTACTTGTGGCGAAGGTCAAGGGGATGGAGGTTCGAATCCTGCCACTGGTGAAGTTGAACCAAGGGCATGGTTCATTAAATTCCACGCTACAAAACCCTCTGTGAGGGGCACCGCCCTAGCCTTCTGGTAGGGGGGAGTTTGTGACGTTAAACCATATCATCATAAAGGAAGTAAAGAAAGTGCGATCTTAAAAAGACCTGGAAGTAATCATCACAAATGACATGTCCCTGATAAACAGATAAACAAAATTGTCAGAGAATGCTACAACTTGCTAAGATCATTAAAGGTGGCTTTTACCTACTTGGACAAAGAAATGGTGAAGAAAATATTAGTCACACTGATAAGGCCTTGACTGGAGTATGCTGCAACACTATGGTCATCAAGTACCAAAAAGAATATAAAGAAAATTTAAAGAATCCAGAGAGCAACTACGAAAATGGCCCCAACACTTTCAAAACTGTCATATGAGAGATTGTCAAAACTGAAATTACCAACTCTGGAACAAAGAAGAGAAAGAGGTGACTTGCTAACCATCTATAGAATCACGAAAGGCATGGAAGTCCTTGACAGAGAAGTCTTACTAAATTGAGATCAAATAAATACAAGGGGACATGAAAAGAAACTCAAAAAGGACAGTTATAGAAGAGAACTGAAAAAAAAAAAAAAAATAGCTTTCCACATAGAGTGGTGGATGTCTGGAACAAACTGGACAAACAATGGTGTGTGCAAAAACTATACACAAATTTAAGAGCAAACTAGACACAGCGAGATACAAAGACGGGATACCACGAGTGTAGCTCCCCTTCCCGTAAGATACAATTGGGTAAATACATTTAAACTTCTTTCTGTCTTAAACTCTAAGTCTTTACTCCATACAGAGTTGTTGCCACAATCATCCCTTCATATAAGCTTCTCTTTGCATCCATTACCAGATACCTATTTTTAATGGCACTTTTCAATCCCCCGAGACATTTACTAGCCTCTCTCTCTCTAAAGTTCACCTCCACCACCTCTTCTCCATTTCCTACCCCATGTGACCCTAAATACTTGAAACTATTCACTTCCTCCAACCTCCCTCCTTTAAGACTTACTTCCAGCTCACTGCCACACCTTTCCACTTTTACATCTGATCACCTTATTTTAACCCATATTTACTTTAAACTTTCTACAGTTACATACCTTTCCAAAATCCATTACTGCCTTAATCCATCCTCTGACCCTGCCACAAGTGCTGTGTTATCCACAAGCAACTGGCTCACCTCCACTGTTTCTAAATATCTCCAATCCCTTTCCCATCACCCTCATATTTACCTACTGTACAACCCCATCCATGCACACATTGAACAGCTGTTGTGAAATGACATAGTCCAGATGCAGCCCCACCTTTACCTTAAACCCCTCACTCTCTCCATTTCTAATCCTAACACAAGCTCTACTACCTTGTAAAACACAGAAACATCTATTTATATCTACATACCAGGAGCTTTTCCCCCTTTCCTCACTCTCATCTTAGCTCCTTATGGATGTTGGGTTATCACTGTATCCCACCCACTGCCCTGGATCAGAAGTAATATAGCAAGACACAGTACATCCCCAGCAAGGCAGCTTCACTTAATCAGGAACCCCTACTCTCCATCCCCTCATGCAGAGAGAAGCTGGGGAGAAATCCCTTCGGGTTCTGCGTCAAAATATCATTCACACATAAGCATCCCCTATCCCCTCATACCCTGCCCCTCCCTTCCTTGCATAACAGTATCATCTATATACAGTCACTCTCCACTCATCCCTATCTCTTCCTTTCTCCCTTTCTTGCTCAACAGACATTCCCCTCATGCTCAATGCCCCTTTCTCCCGATCCATCTCATCCTCAGTTGTCATCTCAAGTTCACTCCCTCCACTTTTGCCTTCCACACCTCTTTTACTAATTTTTGTACATTCATTCTTTTCATGTGTCCAAATAATCTCAATACCCTCTCATCAGCCCTATCTGCCATCTCCTTTTCTACTCCCACTTTCCTCCTCACCTTGTTTCTCATTTTATCCAACCTTGTAACCCCTATCATACTTCTTAGATATTTCATCTCAAACACATAAACTTTACCTTTCTGCCTCTCTTACGTTCCAAATCTCTGCCCAATACAAAACTGTCAGCACAACCACTCCTTCATCCAATCTCCTCTTTGCATCCATTCCCAGATGCCTATTTCTCATGACACTTTTTAATGCCCCAAGGCATTTACTTGCTTCTCTCATTGTACAATTTAACTCCACTCCTCCCTTTCCTGTCACATGTGATCCCAAATACCTAAAGCTTCTATACTTTTAAACTTACTGTCATCTTTTACCCTTATATCTCATCACCTTGCTTTTACCCATTATCTTCAACTTTCTCCTATTGCATATCTTCCCAAACTCAATCACTAACTCTCTTAATTCCTCCTCTGAGCCTGCCACAAGAGCAGTGTCATCAGCAAACAACAATTGGCTTACCTCCCACTTTTCTCCATCTCCAGTCCCCTCCCATTACCCTTGCCCCCACCTTCCACATTGCCCCATCCATGTACACAATGAACAGCCACAGCAACATGAAACATCCATGATATAGTCCTACCTTTACCTCAAATCACTCACTCTCTCCATTTCCCAATCTAACACAGGCTATACTACTCTCATGAAATCTCCTGAGTGCCCTTAACACCTTTCCCCAATCCCATATATCTGCAAAACCTCACAGAGTCCCTTCCTGCCTATCCTGTCGTAAGCCTTTTCCAAATCCATAAAGGCCCTAAAAACATCCCAACCTTTTCCTAAAGTTTTCTCACATATCTGCCTTCTCACAAAAATCTGATCCATGCAACTCCTACCTTTTCTAAATCTACACTGTTCCTCACCAATAACTCCATCTTCCTCTCCTAATCCTCTCAATTAAAACCCTCCCACAAGCCTTTCCAACTACACTCCACAAACTGATCCCTCTGAAACTACTACACCCACACGTCCCATTTTTCCCTTGTAAAGCAGAAACATACAGGCACTCCTCTAATCCTTTGGCACTCTACCCTCCCTTAGAGACGCATTAAACCTCACTAGCCTGTCCATTACTATTGTACCTTTCTTTAGACACTCCACATGACACCCATCTAATCCAGCCTTACCTGTTTTCATCATTTTCAGAGCTATTTGCATACATACATACATACATACATATACCAAGGCTTTTTCCCCCTTTCAAGGGAGGTAGCCAAAAAGGGAAAGGCATAAAAACACTCCCACCCATTTCATCCCTAAATACACTCCACACCCCTCCCACCCATCTGAGCACCTCCTGGATGACGGGTCATCCCTGCACCTTGCCCACCGCCCTGGGTCAGAAGCAGTGTCGCAAGACACAGCACATCCACAGCAAGGCCGCTTCATTCAATCGGCGACCCCCCCTCTCTGTCCCCCCTTGCATATAAGGAGAAGACGGGGAGAAATCCCTTTGGGCTGCATCAAAATTTGCTCACACATACTACCTCACCCCCCACCCCCCCGCCCATTCCTCCTCATGCAATCACAACATCATCCATATACAACCATTCTCCACTCACCTGTCTTCCGTCCTCTCCCTTCCTTCCTCAACAGACATTCCCCTCTTCCCCAAAGCCCCCTTCACCCCATCCATCCACCTCATCCTAGGACATCCCCTCATGTTCACTCCCTCCACATCTGCCTTCCATACCTCTTTTACTAGTCTTTCTTCACTCATTCTTTCTATGTGTCCAAACCATCCTAATATTCTTTCATCAACCCTATCTCCCAGCTCCTTTTTCATCCCTGTTCTCCTCCTCACCTCCTCATTTCTCACTCTATCCAGCCTAGTAACCCCCACCATACTTCTCAGACACCTCATCTCAAACACATTCAAACTCCTTCTCTCTTCTTCTCTTATGTTCCACGTTTCTGCCCCATACAGTGCTGTTGGCACAATCACTCCTTCATACAGTCTCCTCTTCGCATCCATTCCCAAATGTCTATTCCTCATTATACTCTTTAATCCACCAAGGCATTTACTCGCTTCTTTCAATCTACATTCTACCTCCACCTTCACTCCACCTTTTCCTGCTACACTTGCACCCAAGTATCTAAAACTATCCACTTCCTCCAGTCACTCTCCCTTAATGTTCACTTCCAGTCTACTACCACTTTCACCCCTTGTACATCTCATCACCTTACTTTTACCCACATTTATCTTTAGCTTTCTTCTATCACATACTCTCCCAAACTCTCCCACCAGCTTCCTCAATCCCTCCTCCGATCCTGCCACAAGCGCAGTGTCGTCCGCAAACAACAGCTGGCTCACCTCCCACTTTTCTCCATTTTCTTTAACCATCTCCAATCCCTGACCCACTACCCTTGCATTCACCTCTCACACCACCCCATCCATGTATAAGTTGAACAGCCAGGGCGACATAACGCATCCTTGACGAAGTCCCACCTTCAACTCAAACCACTCACTCTCTCCATTTCCAATCCTGACACAAGCTCTACTACTCTCATAAAAACTCTTGACAGCTTCCAAAAGCTTTCCTCCTATCCCATATATCTGCATAACCTCCCACAATGCCTTTCCGTCTACCCTATCATACGCCTTTTCCAGATCCATAAAAGCCCAAAAAACATCCTTCCCCTTTCCTATAGCTTTCTCACATATCTGTCTTACCACAAAGATCTGATCTACACAACCTCTACCTGTCCTAGATCCACACTGTTCCTCACCAATTACTCCTTCTGTTCCTCTCCTAATCCTCTCAATCAAGATCCTCCCATAAGCCTTCCCAACTACACTTAACAAGCTAATCCCTCTGAAACTACTACATTCACACTTGTCCCCTTTTCCCTTGTAAAGAGGAACTATACAGGCACTCCTCCAGTCCTCCGGCAATCTACCCTCTCTCCAGCAAACATTAAATAACCTCACCAACCAGTCCATCACTTGACCTCCCTTTTTCAGACATTCTGCATGGCATCCATCCAGACCAGGTGCCTTACCTGCTTTCATCATCTTAACAACTGCCTTCACTTCATCCTTCCTTATTTCTCCTCCATTCTCCTCACTCATCACTCTCTTTTCTTCGCATTTCCCACTGCAGCTATCTTTCCTTCCCTATCCTCCTTCACATTTAGCAACTCCCTAAAATATTCTGCCCATCTTCCCCTTACTGCCTTCTCTTCCATTATCATCTCTCCATCTGCACCTTTTACCTTTTCTTCCCTACTTGATTCGCCTCCTCTTCCTCTCTTAATTTCTTTCCAAAACATCTTTTTATTACTTTCAAAATTTTCTGTCATACTCTTACCCCATTTCACATCTGCTCTCCTCTTTGCAACCTTTACCTTTTGCTTTACTTCTCTTTTCTTTTCTTTGTACCTCTCATATGACTCCCTCGTCCTATTTTGTAACCAATCTGTGAATGCTCCCTTCTTCTCTTCTACAACCTTCTTTGTTTCCTCATCCCACCATTCACTACCCTTTCTTCTATTTTCCCCTGTCCTTCTTGTTCCACACACCATCCTTGCACACTTTATGACTCCCTCCTTGAACCATCCCCATTCCTCCTCCACACCCATCTCTACTCCATCCTTTACTCCCTCCCACTCCTCCTTCAGCTTCTTTCCGTACTCCTTCTCCTTTTCCTTTTCATTCAAGGAGTTCACTCTAAGAACCTCCCTACCTTTTGTCCCTTTCCTCTTTCTCCATCTATCCTCCACTCTCAACTTACCTTTGCAACTTACCGTTGCAAATAGCGATCACAATTTAGTCAGATTCAAACTCCTAAACAATTTTAGAATAGATACTTGTGCTTCTAAAATACCCGATTTCAGTAAAGCTCAGTTCATAGAACTACGTCAGGAGCTTCAGCTTACAGATTGGGAGGCAAAATTAAACGAAAGGCCTGTAGATCAGATGTGGGAAATATTTCAAAATACGCTCACTAAGATGATTCAAACTTACATTCCTTTTAAGGACAGACGTCCCCCAAATCAGGCTCGCCCAAAGTGGCTCGACAAAGAAACTGAAAAAAGTATTGCTAAAAAGAGACAGGCTTATAAGAAATATAAGTGCTCGGGTGCATCTAATGACTATGAAAGTTATGTATCAATACAGAGAGATTTAAAAAAGACAATAAGAAAAAGAAAACGACAATACGAAATGAACATCGCTGATAAATCCAAAGAGAATCCCAAAGAATTCTATAGTTACATTAGAGATAAAAAGGTTGTTAGGAATCACATTGGTCCACTATTATCTGCTGACGGTCAACTTGAATATTCAAATGAAGGAATGTGTAATATCTTAAACAATTATTTTAGCTCGGTATTCGTAAACGAAACACCTCAAAGTGAATTCCAAACTGAAACCTGTGAAAAGTCTGGGGTAAACTTACTCACTACGGTAAATATAACAAAAGAAAAAATTAAAAGGTGTATAGACAAACTCAAAGTTAATAAAACACCAGGGCCTGACGGTTGGCATCCAAGAATCTGAAAGGAAATGAAAAATGAGATTGTTGTTCCATTAGAAATTATTTTCAAGAAATCCATCATATCCGGAGATGTCCCAAGAGAATGGAAGCTAGCTAACGTTACTCCCATATTCAAAAAAGGTGACAAAAAGAAACCAAATAACTATAGGCCTATAAGTTTGACTTCGATCGTAGGAAAAATAATGGAAACTATCATCAGAGATGATATCGAATATCATTTAGAAAGTAACCGTTTGATAAATGATAGCCAGCATGGTTTCAGACGGAAACGTTCTTGCGTGACTAACTTACTCGAATTCTACAACACAGTTATCTCTAATTATGACAAAAGAAACAATATAGATTTAATATATCTAGACTTTGCAAAAGCTTTTGATACCGTCCCACACGAAAGACTACTTACTAAATTAGCTTTGCATGGAATAAGTGGTAGCCTATTAGGTTGGACTAGTAATTGGTTGAAAGGTCGAAAACAGAGAGTTGTTTTAAATGGAAAAACTTCTGGATGGAAAAGTGTTGCAAGTGGAGTTCCTCAGGGTTCCGTTCTTGGGCCACTTCTATTCATAGTATATATAAATGTTATAGACCATGGACTAAAATCTACTGTTTCCAAATTTGCTGATGATACAAAACTGTGCGGAGTGGCAAATGATCACTCAAACCAATTACATATTCAAGAAGATTTAGATAAATTACAGCAATGGTCTGAAAAGTGGCTAATGAAATTTAACACAAGTAAATGCAAGGTAATGCACATAGGTAAAAATAACAGTAAGTACGATTACAAGTTATTTGGAAATTCGTTAACAAAAGTGGATAGTGAAAAAGATCTCGGCGTAATTATCAGTAACGACCTCAAATCATCCAAGCAGTGTATTTCAGCCTCTGAGAAAGCAAATAAGATTCTGGGATTGATTGCGCGATCTTTTGATTTCAAAAGTCCATCACTCATTAACAAGCTATATAAATCGTTAGTTCGTCCACATTTGGAATATGCTGTTTCCGTATGGTCACCGAATCTCATTAAAGACATTGACAGACTGGAAAAAGTACAACGGCGAGCCACAAAACTGATTCCAAATATCAAAAATAAATCATACGAAAATCGACTTAAGCACATGAATCTGTTTTCCCTAAAAAAGCGTAGACTCAGAGGTGACTTGATACAGGTCTTTAAGATTTTAAAGGGAATTGACAACATCAAAAGTGACCAAATTTTCACATTGAATGAGAATCAGACAAGAAACAATGGTCTCAAACTGTCCGGAAATAGATTCAATTTGGAAGTAGGTAGAAACAACTTTGCCAACCGTGTAGTTAATGAATGGAATAAACTTCCTGCACAGGTAGTGCAATGTAGTTCAGTTCGAAGCTTTAAGAATCATTTAGATAAATACCTAAGTAAGATGCTGTAATGATTATAATTTATGTTATATTATTTGTTTTTGTTTTGTTATAATTTGTCTGTCTGATTTATTATTAGTTATATGTCAATTTATAATCATTTACTATTTACCTTTTTGTTTGTTATTCAACTATACCTATGCATTTCTTTATGTATTTTATTTGTTATTTTTACATTATTATAGTTTTAATTTATTATTAATATGATTTTTTTTTTTTTTTCATCCGACCTAGATATGGATCAAAAGGTCTCCTGTCGGCATGCTCCGCCTTTGTAATCCTTTGTAAACCAAAAAATGATCTGATATTCCCCCACCCTCTCCCCTTAGCACATGTACATCCTTAACTCTTCCTATCATAATCCTATTTACCACTACATAATCCATTAGCGCTCTATCTACCACCCTTCCCTCCACCACCCTCTCCCATGTGTACTTATGCTTGACTTTCTTCCGAAACACTGTATTTGCTATCACAACTCTCTATTTGCACTTCACCTTTTTTTATTTCTCCTCTATTTTCCCCTCCCAGCACCGTCTTTTTCTTAGCGCCTCCCACTGCTACCACCAATCCCTCCCAATCCTCCTCCACATTCAACAGCTCTCTAAAATACTCCATCCATCTTCCCCTCACCTCCTTCTCTTCCATTAGGAGCTGTCCATCTGCACCTTTTATCTTTTCTTCTCTACTTGACTCACCTTCCTTTCCTACCTTGATTTCCTTCCAAAACATATTTTTAGTGCTTTCAAAATCTTCTGTCATACTCCACCCCATTTTACATCCACTCTCCTTTTTGCCTCCTTTACCTTTTTTGCTTCTCTTTTTTTCTTTACCTGGCACTCCACACTTCCCAACTACTCCATCTATTGGTTCATCTCCTACTCTAGCAGTGAAATCTCCCAATACCACTACATTGAGACTCCTCCCAAAATTATCTATACACTCATTTAAATCTGTTCAAAAAGGCTCCCTTTCCTCTACATTCTTCTCACTACCAGGCCCATTTGCATTTACAAAAGACCCACATCTCCATTCCCAGTTTCACCTTCATCCACATTAACCACTTCAGTACAACTCAAATTCTTGTGCACAGCATCAGCAACCAAATGTAATATGCACTACACTACTTGCATTATAAAATATAAAGTCACTGCTATATTATGCATTCTCTTTTACTCTGAGTACTAATGAACAGAGAATACGTGATCAAACCAGTTCACAGAATCTAGGGGTAACTCATGTACTACAAAAAATATATATAATCAAGCCACTGATGCCAGCATCTTCGTGTACCCACTCGCACCTCATGATGCCTACGTAAGCATCATCATACTGAAGTTGTTAACCTTGAAGAAACCTCCTTCCACTCCACCACTTGCTTACCTACCTCCTCACTAGTAGAGCCACCCCTTCCCTCCCTCATCCTCTCCTCACTCCCAATACCCTCCCCACTACACTCCCAAATTAAAAATCAGCCCTCGCTTTCAATTTAGTTTCACTTAATGCCAAAACATCCATCTTCCTTTTCACAAACATTCTGCCTCTCTTTATCTTTTCCCTTTTACTCTCATCTCTCCCACACCTACACATCAAAAGACCCAAACCTTAACCCCTTCCATACGGTGCCGCACACGTAGGCGTCATAGACTTAGATCTCGGTGGCAGCAGCCAATGCCAGCCGTACGACGTGTCGTAATAATACTCGCATCATAAAATATAGTCACCGCTTATATCGATCGTTCTCTCTTCACCCGTGAATTTTGATAACCATAGAAAATGCGATTACAAAAGAATTAGAAAGAATGTCATTATGGAGGGGTGACTACAATAAATATAATCAAGACGCCGATATGGCAGCCTCGCGAATACACTCGCTCCCCATGACGCCTACGTGTGCGGCACCGTATGGAAGGGGTTAAGGTTCTAGTTGGAAAACTCCCATAGCCTTTTATACCTTGACTTCTCACAGGAATGTACCCAAAGGGCTACAGCGAGCAGGAAGCCTAGTGTGGGACCAGTCATACATACATACATATACCAAGGCTTCTTCCCCCTTACAAGGGAGGTAGCCAAAAAGGGAAAGGCATAAAAACACTCCCACCCATTTCATCCCTACATACACTCCACACACCTCCCACCCTTCCTCTCATCTGAGCACCTCCTGGATGACGGGTCATCCCTGCACCCTGCCCACCGCCCTGGGTCAGAAGCAGCGTCGCAAGAAGCAGCACATCCACAGCAAGGCCGCTTCGTTTAATCGGCGACCCCCCCTCTCCATCCCCCCTAGCATATAAGGAGAGGACGGGGAGAAATCCCTTTGGGCTGCGTCAAAATTTACTCACACATACTACCCCACCCCCCACCCCCATGCCCATTCCTCCTCATGCAATCACATCATCATCCATATACAACCATTCTCCACTCACCTCTGTCTTCCGTCCTCTCCCTTCCTTCCTCAACAGACATTCCCCTCTTCCCCAAAGCCCCCTTCACCCCATCCATCCACCTCATCCTAGGACATCCCCTCATGTTCACTCCCTCCACATCTGCCTTCCATACCTCTTTTACTAGTCTTTTTTCACTCATTCTTTCCATGTGTCCAAACCATCCTAATATTCTTTCATCAACACTATCTCCCAAATCCTTTTTCACCCGTTCTCCTCCTCACCTCCTCATTTCTCACTCTATCCAGCCTAGTAACCCCCGCCATACTTCTCAGACACCTCATCTCAAACACATTCAAACTCCTTCTCTCTTCTTCTCTTATGTTCCACGTTTCTGCCCCATACAGTGCTGTTGGCACAATCACTCCTTCATACAGTCTCCTCTTCGCATCCATTCCCAAATGTCTATTCCTCATTACACTCTTTAATCCACTAAGGCATTTACTCGCTTCTCTCAATCTACATTCTACCTCCACCTTCACTCCACCTTTTCCTGCTACACTTGCACCCAAGTATCTAAAACTATCCACTTCCTCCAGTCGCTCTCCCTTAATGTTCACTTCCAGTCTACTGCCACTTTCACCCCTTGTACATCTCATCACCTTACTTTTACCTACATTTATCTTTAGCTTTCTTCTATCACATACTCTCCCAAACTCTCCCACCAGCTTCCTCAATCCCTCCTCTGACCCTGCCACAAGCGCAGTGTCGTCCGCAAACAACAGCTGGCTCACCTCCCACTTTTCTCCATTTTCTTTAACCATCTCCAATCCCTGACCCACTACCCTAGCATTCACCTCTCGCACCACCCCATCCATGTATAAGTTGAACAGCCAGGGCGACATAACGCATCCTTGACGAAGTCCCACCTTTACTTCAAACCACTCACTCTATCCATTTCTAATCCTGACACAAGCTCTACTACTCTCATAAAAACTCTTGACAGCTCCCAGAAGCTTTCCTCCTATCCCATAAATCTGCATAACCTCCCACAATGCCTTTCTGTCTACCCTATCATAAGCCTTTTCCAGATCCATAAAAGCCCAAAAAACATCCTTCCCCTTTCCTATAGCTTTCTCACATATATGTCTTACCACAAAGATCTGATCTACACAACCTCTACCTGTCCTAAATCCACACTGTTCCTCACCAATTACTCCTTCTGTTCCTCTCCTAATCCTCTCAATTAAGATCCTCCCATAAGCCTTCCCTACTACACTTAACAGGCTAATCCCTCTGAAACTACTACATTCACACTTGTCCCCTTTTCCCTTGTAAAGAGGAACTATACAGGCACTTCTCCAGTCCTCCGGTACTCTACCCTCTCTCCAGCAAACATTAAATAACCTCACCAACCAGTCCACCATCACTGAACCTCCCTTTTTCAGACATTCTGCATGGCATCCATCCAGACCAGGAGCCTTACCTGCTTTCATCATCTTAACAACTGCCTTCACCTCATCCTTCCTTATTTCTCCTCCATTCTCCTCACTCATCACTCTCATTTTCTTCGCATTTCCCACTGCAGCTATCTTTCCTTCCCTATCCTCCTTCACATTTAGCAACTCCCTAAAATATTCTGCCCATCTTCCCCTTACTGCCATCTCTTCCATTATCATCTCTCCATCTGTACCTTTTACCTTTTCTTCTCTACTTGATTCGCCTCCTCTTCCTCTATTTCTTTCCAAAACATCTTTTTATTACTTTCAAAATTTTCTGTCATACTCCTACCCCATTTCACATCTGCTCTCCTCTTTGCCTCCTTTACCTTTTGCTTTACTTCTCTTTTCTTTTCTTTGTACGTCTCATATGACTCCCCCGTCCTCTTTTGTAACCAATCTGTGAATGCTCGCTTCTTCTCTTCTACAACCTTCTTTGTTTCCTCATCCCACCATTCACTACCCTTTCTTCTATTTCCCCCTGTCCTTCTTGTTCCACACACCATCCTTGCACACTTTAAGACTCCCTCCTTGAACCATCCCCATTCCTCCTCCACACCCATCTCTGCTCCATCCTTTACTCCCTCCCACTCCTCCTTCAGCTTCTTTTCGTACTCCTTCTCCTTTTCCTTTTCATTCAAGGAGTTCACTCTAAGAACCTCCCTACCTTTTGTCCCTTTCTCTTTCTCCATCTATTCTCCACTCTCAGCTTACCTTCCACCAAAAAATGATCTGATATTCCCCCACCCTCTCCCCTTAGCACATGTACATCCTTAACTCTTCCTATCATAATCCTATTTACCACTACATAATCCATTAGCGCTCTATCTACCACCCTTCCCTCCACCACCCTCTCCCATGTGTACTTATGCTTGACTTTCTTCCGAAACACTGTATTTGCTATCATCAACTCTCTTTCTAGACACATTTCCACCATCAACTCTCCACTACGATTCTTTCCTGGAACTCCACACTTCCCAACCACTCCATCGATTGGACCATTTCCTACCCTAGCATTAAGGTCTCCCAGTACTATTACATTGACATTTCTTCCTAAACCCTCTATGCACTCATTTAAATCTATCCAAAAGGCCTCCCTTTCTTCCACGCTCTTCTCACTGCCAGGCCCATATGCAGTTTCACCTTCATCCACATTATCCTTGAGGAAACCTCCTTCCACTCCACTACCTGTTTACTTATCTCCTCACTTACTAGAATAGCCACCCCTTCCCTCCCTCGCCCTCTCTTCACTCCTGATAACCTCCCACTTACACTCACCCTTCCCTTTCAACTTAGTTTCACTCAAAGCCAACACATCCATCTTTCTTCTCACAAACATACTACCTATTTCTTCCCTTTTACTCTCATCTGTACCACATCCACGCACATTAAAAGACCCAAACCTTAGGGTGCTGGCCCGAGGCCCTCCAGCACCCCTTATGCCTTCACTTTTCTCTTTAGGATGTGTGCCCCGTGGGGCTACAGGGAGAAGGATGCCTAGTCCCTCTCCCCGTCCCTTTTTTCTCGCCTCTTACGATCCAAGTGGGATACTTGGTGGCAGTATTCTTTTCCCCCACCACAGGGAATTCCCCCATCACAGAAAGAGAATACTCAGAGAAATGGTACAGGACAGCAACAAGGGGTTGGGGGACAGCATAACGGAGGGACAGTCGTAGTATAAAAGTGTCATCATTTCTCTATGAACAGAATTTCTTCTATCATAGACAAAATGATGTGTGGCTCTGGTCCGTAGGGGCGCCCCATATAGACCCTAAAGTATCGACTGCATGCTACTTTGCCACAATAACAAGCAGCCAATACCCCAGACGGGGAGGGACCAGTCATACTATCTTAAAAGATCATACACACAGATACCCTAATGACAAAAAAATGGCAAACAAATTTCTTAGCTGACATAAAATCCACACCAACCCAAAACAACTAAATTTCTAAGACTAAATATTGTGTGGTAGAATCCTGCAAGGGGCAATTCTCTCACCTGAATTAACTTTATCATAAGTGACCTACTACCAGATCCAGAGCATAACATCAAAGTGGTCATACATGCAGATGACCTCATGACCCATCATAGCAACTACAAAATAACTCTAAGAACTATTAATCCATTACCTCTGGTCTCTGAGTGGTGAGTGGAGAATGGTTGTATATGGATGATGTTGTGACTGCATGAGGAGGAATGGGTGGGGGGGTGGGGGGTGGGGTAGTATGTGTGAGTAAATTTTGACGCAGCCCGAAGGGATTTCTCCCCGTCCTCGCCTTATATGCAAAGGGGGACGGAGAGGGGGGGTCGCCGATTAAATGAAGCGGCCTTGCTGTGGATGTACTGTGTCTTGCGACACTGCTTCTGACCCAGGGCGGTGGGCAGGGTGCAGGGATGACCCGTCATCCAGGAGGTACTCAGATGAGAGGAAGGGCGGGAGGGGTGTGGAGTGTATTTAGGGATGAAATGGGTGGGAGTGTTTGGCTACCTCCCTTGGAAGGGGGAAAAAGCCTTGGTATATGTATGTATGTATGTATGTATGTACCTCTGGTCTCTCTTGCAGTAGACGAGTAGCCTTCACATAACCAGCAACAACCTTCATGTGGGACCACAAGTCACAGAAAATATTTTGTGTGTTGTCTTGAGATTGTTAGTGTGGGATATTATTGTATGAGGTGTTCTGTGTCCTCTGTCTGGCGGTTGCAACTGGGGCAGTTTGAATTTGAAGCCAGGCCTATTCTGTGTTGGTGCTGTTTGAACACTTGATGGTGTCTGGAATTCGAGCATACCAGTGTGGTTCTTATCTGGTGTGGGAGGTTTGGGTTTTTTCCGTAAGGATTATGTCTTGGGGTTGTTGGTGTAATGAGTTTGATGGTCTGTCTTGATGGGCTTGTTTGGTGATCTGAGTGTGCATGAGTTTTATTGTGTGGTAAAGGTGACATGTTATTATAGATGTTTGAGTAGTATATTGTTGGTGGCTTTTTTGTTGCATTATATTGGTAGTAATTGTGAAATGTACTGTGAAGGGGGTGTCATGCTTAGAATGTGAGTGGAGAATGGTTGTGAATGGATGATAAGTCAATGAGGCCCAAAGTGATTTCTTGTCTTCTCTGTTTATATCTATGGGGACAAAGAGGGATGGTCACAATGAAATGATGCAGTGGGGGTACACCAGCTTTGGCTGTTGGGCTTTGCTATGGAGGTGCTGTGTCCTGATGCATTGCTTCTGACATGGGCAGTCGGTAGGAGTGGGGGTATAGGATGGCCTTTCATTCACAAGGAGCTGAGAGGGAAGCAAATAGGTGTTGGATGGGTGTTGGATGGGTGGGTGCATGTCTTGGCTGACAACTTCCCTTATAAGAGGGAAGAGGCCTTTTGGTACAGATAGCAAATATGAGAAAGGGCATTACTTTGGCAATAATACTTCAAAACTTTACAACAAAAATATACATGACACCTTGTTAATTCATATCAATGGCTTACCTAATACTACCTGTTCAGCTATCTTCGGAGTCACAGCACTAACCAAGATAACTTCCATTGTCTTGTACATTTCCACTTCCTGTTCAGATTTGTTTCTGCACCTTCCAATCTGAATCATTCTAGACAATATGATCTCAATTGTTGATGTTTTGGGTCTCCTCTTAGCACTTAAAGTTTTCTGAAGAATTTGTATGAGCCTGAGCTCTAAGGTAATGAGGTTTTCACTGGGAGCTGCATGTTTAAAGCATATGTTCACTAAATCTTCAACTGAATTATAGGATATGTTAAGACATCCAGATGATATAAATGGTGCCAAAGGAGATAAGAAATCTTCAGGTAAGCTTTCTTGCAGTAATACTGAGTGCAGTTGGTGGACCAATTTCTTATAATAAGGTTTTGTAAATACTACACTTTCTGGATATTTTTTACAGTTAACAGATGCTAATGAAAGAACTTCCTTTACCAAATCATTAACAGAAGAGCTTTCACAAGTAAATGGCTGGTAATGATCAATCATCAGTGAGTGATTTAAGATAGTACATAAAACTTCCCCTGCTATGGTTTTATGTCTTGCTTCCAGATCTAGCATTGTGTATATATATTTTATTACATAGACATAATAATCATTACCTGAGGAATATTTGTTGTCCTCTTTTTCACTGATACTGATATATAATAAAAGTTGCATTACAATGTGCACCAAGTCCTCTTTCTCTCCCAGTGAATCAATTCCAACACCATCCACTAGATCCTTTAGCTTCTCTTCCTTTTTAGCCACAAATATTTTTTGCAGCTTTACATTAAAATCATCATCCTCTTCAATCACAAATTCCTCTTCCTGATACTTCTTACGTGGCTGCAATAAATTTGTCATATAATTTTGCATACACTTTGAAAGAATCTTCTCTTTAGAAAATAGATAATGTGCTAAAAGCTTTGGGTCTTTCAAAGAATGGATGTAATCAAACATGACTTTACTGAAATAATCAATATTTTCTTCATCAGTATTAGATTCCAAAAGCTCTACTGCAGCTGGAATAAGCCTTGAAAATGGTAGGGTAATTTTCAGGCCAGAAATATCTGTATTATCTTCAATTTCTATTTCATCTATATTTTCCAGCAACTGGGCCATTTCATTGTCTTCTTTAAAGTTCAATGAGAAGTACTTGTTTGAAATTTCAACAAGTAAATCAGAGTACACAGTAAGAGATGATAGAGTTTTATGAATAATCTGTGTAAAGAACTTTGCATGTTTGTCTGATTTCTCCTTCTTAATGTTCTTTAACCACATTTTAAAGTTCCCTTCATATTCTAGGGACATCCCACTTCTTGGCAAGACTTGAGCCAACAGGTTAACACACTTATCCATGGTAGAATACAATACATTCTTCTGTGTATCTTCCATTTCCTGTGAAGTCAAGGCATTACATGACACATACACACATATAATTAGATAATATATACTCTGTTCTACTTGTTCCTCCCCTTGCTCTCCATCTACTGTAACAACAGAAGCTTTTATTCTCTTTTCGCTTTTTGTGAGCAGTGACAACGGAAGAGTCTGAAGTTCTAAGAACTCTATTGTACTTTCTGAATCATTTTCACTCTTAAGCTTTTGTATCACTTGCATTATTTCAGGAATGTCAATCACATTTTCTATGTCATCATGGGGCCTCAATTCTCCATATAAAGTGATGATTCTCGCAATGGCAAGTAAGGCTGTGAACACAGGTACTGGATCTACAGTCTCTGAAACAAAGTTTTCATGCTCTTTCTCATCAACTTCAAGGATTTCTTGCCCTGTTGCAAATCTCCAACATTTCCATATATTTGCAAGCCCACCCGTCACTTTGCAAATAATTTCAGTATTTCTTTTACAAATATCCTTCTTTTCATCAGCAGATAGGGACATCTTTTTTATTTCATTTAAGCTTTCTTTTGTCTTCACAAATATGGAGTGAACAAGCTCAACTGCTGCATGTCTCACACTTTCATAAGGTGAACCAAGCATTTTCTTGAAGAGATCTTGTGTGAGAGGGGCTGGAATTAGAAACGATGCCAAGTTGTAAAATCCTGTGCCACTAATCTGTCTCCATGGTTCCATATTGCCTATAATTTTTTTGAGCATATCCAAAAGCCTGATAAATGAGGGTGTAGGTCGTGGAATGAAATAATCTTTCAAGTTTGAAAGGTATACTTTAACAATGTCAGAGCAACAACCCAGGCAGGTGCTAACCAATTCCAAGCTTTCTTTCATCTCCCATGGGGATTGGATATTGTTCAGAATCTTAAGCACATGGTTATTACTTGTTTTCTTGCCACCATCAGAGGTTCTCTCTCTGAAGATGACCCCATGCTTATATGAGGTACACAGTATCATCATCAACTTGTGCAAAGTAGCCACAATAGATTCTCTCTCTGTGTCAAAACTGTCATCATCCATATAATCTTCATTTTCATTCAACTTTTTCCTTCCCTTTGGCCCCTTCCACCTGTACAGTTGCAGCAAAGGTTTAACTGAATAAGCATTGAAAATCTGCACTTTGATTGTCTTGGACACTTCTGGGCTGAGCACAATGGAATCCAGAAGTACACGGAGCACATTCAGGACTCTTTCACAAGGATCATGAATCAATCCAGGAAATATACTTGTAAGAACATCTGTAAAGAAAAGTCAGATTATCAAACTAAAATGATAACAAACTCAAGAAAAATAAGCATTAATAGTATCTCCAAATATGTCATAGTTCTTACAAGCTACTTCTACCTAAAATAAAAGGAGAATGTAATATGTAAGTGTATGTATTTTTTACCTAGTTGTATTTTACGGTATTTTCACTTCTTTGTTTGTACTGACCTGCTTTTGTATCTTTCAGTGTGTATTTATTTACCTAGTTGTATTTTACAGGACGAGAGCTATGTTCGTAGTGACCCGTTTTCATATCTCTCCGCATCCAGTTTATTCTTAAAATCGTATATAGTTTTGGCACTCACTGTTTCTCTGTTTAGTTTGTTCCAGACATCAATCACTCTATGTGGGAAGCTATTCTTTTTCAGGTCTCTTCTGTAACTGTCCTTCTTTAGCTTCTTTTCGTGTCCTCTTGTTTCTCTTCTGTCCCATTTTAACAAGTCATTTCTATTGAGAATTTCCACCCCTTTCATAATTCTGTGAATGGTCAACAAATCACCTCTTTCTCTTCTCTGTTCCAGTGTTGATAGATGTAATTTCTCCAATCTTTGTTCGTATGTCAAATTTGATAGTGTAGGTGCCATTTTTGTCACTGCTCTTTGGATTCTTTCTAATTTTCTTATGTTCTTTTTTGTGCTAGGTCCCCATAGTCCCCAAAGAGCATTTTTGTCACTGCTCTTTGGATTCTTTCTAATTTTCTTATGTTCTTTTTTGTGCTAGGTCCCCATAGTGTTGCAGCATAATCTAGTTTAGGTCTTATTAGTGTAACCACTATTTTCTTTACCATTTCTTCATCCATGTAGTCGAAGGCCACTTTCATTGATCTTACTAAGTTAAAAGTCTCTCCAAATAATTTATTGACATATTTATCAGGTGTCAAGTCACTTGAGATGATCACTCCCAGGTCCCTTTCTGAATCTTTCTGAATAATTTTTTTTTACTTCCTTGTTTCCAATTTTATATTGAAACGATATTCTATTTTTGCTTCTTCCAAATTCCATTATGCTACATTTCTTGATGCTGAAGTTCATCTCACATCTGACTCCATTCCTTCTTTCACACACCTTAAACTCTGTCACTAACTTCCTCAATCCCTCCTCTGATCCTGCTACAAGCTCAGTGTCGTCAGCAAACAACAACTGGCTCACCTCCTAATTTTTCCCATTTTCTTTAATCATCTCTAACCCCTGACCCACTACCCTTGCATTCACCTCTTGCACCATCCCATCCATGTAAAGATTGAACAGCCAGGGCAACATAACATATCCCTGACGAAGTTCCACCTTTATCTCAAACCATTCACTCTCTCCATTTCTAATCTTAACACAAGCTCTACTACTCTCGTAAAAACTCTTGACTGCTCTTAACAGCTTTCTTCCTATCCCATATATCTGTAGTACCTCTCACAGTGCCTTCCTGTCTACCCTGCTGTAAGCCTTTTCCATATCCATAAAAACCCAAAAAACATCCTTACCTTTTCCTATAGCTTTCTCACATATCTTAACCACAAAAATCTGATCTACACAACCTCTACCTGTCCTAAACCCACACTGTTCCTCACCAATTACTCCCTCTGTTCCTCTCCTAATCCTCTCAATCAAGACCCTCCCATAAGCCTTCCCAACTACACTGAAACTACTACACTCACACTTGTCCCCTTTTCCCTTGTAAAGCGGGACTATACAGGCACCCCTCCAGTCCTCCGGCACTCTACCCTCTCTTAAACAAGCATAAAATAACCTCACCAGCCAGTTCACCATAACTGTATCTCCTTTCTTCAGACATTCTGCATGCCATCCATCCAGACCAGGTTACTTGCCTGCTCTTATCATCTTAAAAGCTGCTTTCACTTCATCCTTCCCTATTTCTCCTCAATTTTCCTCACTCATCACACTCATTTTCTTACCACATCCCACTGCAACTACCTTTCCCTCCCTATCCTCCTTCACATTTAGCAACTCCCTAAAATACTCTGCCCACCTTCCTCTCACTGCCTTCTCTTCCATTATCATCTCTCCATCTGCACCTTTTACCTTTTCTTCTCTACTTGATTCACCTCCTCTTTCTCTTTTAATTTCCTTCCAAAACATCTTTTTATTGCTTTCAAAATTTTCTGTTATACTCTTACCCCATTTCACATCTGCTCTCCTCTTTGCTTCCTTTATCTTATGCTTAAATTCCCTTCTCTTTACTTTGTACCTCTCATACGATTCTCTCGTCCTAATTTGTAACCAATCTATGAATGCCTGCTTCTTCTCTTCTACACATTTCTTTGCTTCCTCATCCCACCACTCACTACTCTTCCTTCTTTTTCCTCCCACCCTCCTTGTTCCACACACCATCTTTGCACACCTTATGACTCCCTCCTTGAACCATCCCCATTCCTCCTCCACTCCTACTTCTACTCTATCCTTTACTCCCTCCCACTCCTCTTTCAGCTTCTTCTGATACTCATTCTCCTTTTTTTTTCTCATTTAAGCAGTTCACTCTAAGTACCTCCCTACCTTCTGCCCTTTCCTGTTTCTCCACCTATTCACCACTCTCAATTTACCTTCCACCAGAAAATGATGTGCACACTTTTACGTATTCATTTCTATGGTTGATATAATTTGCCATTTTCCAGTTTTATTTATCTTTTCTCCATCTTTTCCAAGCTTTATCTCTTCTATCTCTCATCTCACTGCATTTTCTGTTGAACCAGCACTTATTGTACACCTTCTCTTGTTTCTGTCTTGGTATGTATTTATTCATTCCATTATAGATTTCATCAAGATTGCCCATTTCTCTTCCACTTTTGTCTTTTCAATGTAGAATTTTTCCCAATTTGCATTTTGAAAGAATTTAAGTTTCCCAAAGTCTGTTTTGTTGTACATCAATTTCCCTTTTCTGCATTTCTCATTTCTCTCCATATATATTTCTTCCTTTAGTTCAACCTCTATTAGTATGTGGTCACTCTTTCCAAATGGTGTCTTGCCTTCAATTTTATCCACAATTTCAGGTTCCGTTGTAAATATTAAATCCAAAGTGTATATGTGTGTGTGTGTGTGTGTGTGCAATTTAAAACTTCATAATTAACTATTTTATAACATACCTTTCCCTGAAAGAAACTGTTTTATCACATTGATATCATCCACATTTAAGAAAGCCAGAAGCATATATATACACCATGCCCTCACATCTCTTGGGTTTTTGGGATCTCTTCTATTTGCATTCACAGGCAAGTGGAAACGACTCCAATCAAGTGAATTCATGACCTCTGTGGCTGTGGCAGGGCTGACCATTACCATGCCTGAAATTTAAAATTTCTATAAATATTGTATGCACATATAAATATCTTGTACTATCTTTCAAAGCTGTACATAATATTCCTATGTGAAAACAAACTAATACCTTAATACAAATAGTTATTTTTCATTGAACAGTTGTGTGCATGCTGTTACCATTAATTTAAAAGTTATGACTTTGGGTTTCTGCAAGTTTGGTTTTTATTACACACATATATACATATACATATATATATATATATATATATATATATATATATATATATAAATATATGTATATATATATATATATATATATATATATATACTTATATATATATATATATATATATATATATATATATATATATATACATATATATATATACACATTGAGTCACCGTGGGAGGCAATACAAAGAAAAAAAAAAAAAAAAAAAAAAAAGCCTGAACGACCCCCAAAGTGACCAGCAGGTACATAAGTGATGAATATTTCTCGGGATTTAGGAGGCAAGGGGAAACAGAGAAAACATTGGACACAGAGAGATTTCAGAATTAGCAGAGCAATACGAAACAGAGAAATTAACAACTTAGCAGATGAAGTGATCGATTTAAGATTAGACTATCAAGCTCTGCAACTAGAAGTAACCAACCTATGAACAACAAACAAGGTAATACTAAGGGAATTAAACAAACTAAAAAGTGAACTGTGATAAAAAGAGAAAATGAAAGGAAAACAAGGTTAAGATCTGCAAATGATGATCTGAAAAAAAAGAGGTAAAAGAACAATTGAAAGCAGTAACGGAAAAAATGGAAGAATCAAAGAGACTGACCTCAACGAAATAAAAAAACAATGGAAAAAGGAACATGAAAGTCAAAAATTATCATTCACAGAAATAGTACAGCAGCAGGTAAAAGAGAATGCAAAGGAAACAGTGATCAATGTAATCAAAGAGAAGGAAAATTTGGTGAGAGACACAGTAGACAAAAAGAAATGTATTGTGGTTTATGGTATGAATGAAAAACACAATGTACACAAATACCAAAGGGAAAAGGAAGAGAAAAAAATTGTGAAAGATATTCTAAAAGTGGTCCAAGAAGAAGGTCAAAGTCTAGATACAGAAATCGACGACGTACACAGAATGGGTACATACTCAAAAGAAAAGAATCATAGACCAATGAAAATCAAACTAAGAACACAAATAAGTACTATCAAAAGCAGCAAAACTAGCAAACAGTGAAAAATACAAAAATGTTTGGATAAAAAAGGAAATGAATCCTGAGGAATTAGAAAAAGATAGGAACCTGAGAAGTGAGGCTAAAGAAAAAAACAAGAAAAGAATGGAGACTGAAAAAAAAAACAGTTTTTTTGGAGAGTGCTAGATCTGAGACTGAGAAAATGGTAAATCAGAAAAATGGAAACTTAAACCAAAAAAGAGAAGAGAAGAAAAAATTAAAAGTGGCATATACAAATATGGACTGTATGATATCAGGATTAAACCAATTGAATGACTATCAATAGAGAAACCTGACATAATGGGAATTGCAGAGACAAAACCGAAAGGTCCAATACAATCAAGTATGGTGGGACAAGGATTATACAACATCTAGACAAAAAATAGGACAGACAAACAGGGGGGAGGAGTCATGATATTGACTAGAAAGACCCTTAATGTAATAAAGGCAACAGAAGGAATAGATAATGTGGAATTAACCTCTTCACTCCGGGCCAAAATCTTGCGGGCAGCATTAGCTGCCAGACGTACGATGTGTCGTAATAATACTCGCATCATAAAATATAGTCACCGCTTATATTGATCGTTCTCTCTTTCACCCGTGAATTTTGATAACCATAGAAAATGTGATGAAGACAGTTTAGAGAGTATGTCATTACGCAGGGGCAACTACAATAAATATAATCAAGACGCCGATATGGCAGCCTCGCATATCCACTTGCTCCTCATGCCGCCCACGTATGGAAGGGGTTAATCACACTTAAGGTTGAAAACAGCAATATGAAAAGTAGAAGGTTTATAGTAGTTTATGTGCCACCAAAAACTAAGACCTGGACTGACAGCGAACACTCAAAATTATTAGAAGATACAAAGAATGAATTAATCAAGACACTGAAATATGGAGAAAAAATAGTAATTCCGGGTGACTTTAACGCAAAGGAAATAAATTGGGAAGAATTGACTATGGGAGGTGGAGACCAACTCTGGGGAAATGTCCTACTGGATATGACCATAGATTACACATCAACGCAATGGGTTAATGAAAATATCAGATTTAGACAAAATGAAGAACCATCGAGACTAGGTTTGTTATTCATCTCTGAACCAGAAAAAGAGGAAATAAATTATAAACACCAATTGGGAAGAGTGACCATATACTAATAGAGATCAAACTTAAGGAACAAAATGTGGTAAGAAGGAACGAGAAACATAGAGAAGGAAGACTGATGTACAACAAAATTTATTTTGTAAGACTTAAGAAATTTTTCCAAAATGCCTGTTGAAAAAAATTTGCAAATGATGAAACAAAGACGGAAGAGAAATGGAACATTTTCAAAGAAATTTATTAGGAGGGAACAGACAAATATGTGCCTAAGCGGAAACAGAAAAGGGAGTACATAAAGTGTACGCTCTATTACTCTCATAAAAACTCTTGACAGCCCCTTAAAGCTTTCCTCCTATCCCGTATATCCGCAAAACCTACCAGTGCCTTTCTGTCTACCCTGTTGTAAGCTTTTTCCAGATCCATAAAAGCCCAAAAAACATCCTTCCCTTTCCTATAGCTTTCTCACATATCTGTCTTACCACAAAAGTCTGATCTACACAACCTCTACCCATCCTAAATCCATACTGTTCCTCACCAATTACTCCCTCTGTTCCTCTCCTAATCCTCTCAATCAAGATCCTCCCATAAGCCTTCCCAACTACACTTAACAAGCTAATCCCTCTGAAACTACTACATTCACACCTGTCCCCTTTTCCCTTGTAAAGTGGAACTATACAGGCACTCATCCAGTCCTCCGGCACTCTACTCTCTCTCCAACAAACATTAAATAGGCTCACCAGCCAGTCCACCATCACTGTACCTCCTTTTTTTAGACATTCTGCATGGCATCCATCCAGACCAGGTGCCTTACCTGCTTTCATCATCTTAACAACTGCCTTCACTTCATCCTTCCTTATTTCTCCTCCATTTTCCTCACTCATCACGGTCATTTTCTTAGCATTTCCCACTGCAGCTATCTTTCCCTCCCTATCCTCCTTCACATTTAGCAACTCCCTAAAATATTCTGCCCATCTTCCCCTTACCGCTTTCTCTTCCATTATCATCTCTCCATCTGCACATTTTACCTTTTCTTCTCTACTTGATTCGCCTCCTCTTCCTCTCTTAATTTCTTTCCAAAACATCTTTTTATTACTTTCAAAATTTTCTGTCATACTCTTACCCCATTTCACATCTGCTCTCCTCTTTGCCTCCTTTACCTTTTGCTTTACTTCTCTTTTCTTTTCTTTGTACCTCTCATATGACTCCCTCGTCCTATTTTGTAACCAATCTGAGAAAGCTCGCTTCTTCTCTTCTACAACCTTCTTTGTTTCCTCATCCCACCATTCACTACCCTTCCTTCTATTTCCTCCTGTCCTTCTTGTTCCACACACCATCTTTGCACACTTTGTGACTCCCTCCTTGAACCATCCCCATTCCTCCTCCACACCTACCTCTACTCTATCCTTCACTCCCTCCCACTCCTCCTTCAGCTTCTTCTTGTACTCCTCCTTTTCCTTTAAAGAGTTCACTCTAAGCACCTCTCTACCTTTTGTCCCTTTCCTCTTTCTCCATCTATCCTCCACTCTCAACTTACCTTCCACCAAAAAATTATCTGATATTCCCCCACCCTCTCCCCTTAGCACATGTACATCCTTAACTCTTCCTATCATAATCCTATTTACCACTACATAATCCATTAATGCTCTATCTTTCTACCACCCTCTCCCATGTGTACTTATGCTTGAATTTCTTCCGAAACACTGTATTTGCATTCATCAACTCTCTTTCTAGACACATTTCCATCATCAATTCTCCACTACGATTCTTTCCTGGAACTCCACAATTCCCAACCACTCCATCAATTGGATCATTTCCTACCCTAGCATTAAGGTCTCCCAGTACTATTACATTGGCATTTCTCCCTAAATCCTCTATGCACTCATTTAAATCTATCCAAAAAGCCTCCCTTTGTTCTACACTCTTCTCATTGCCAGGCCCATATGCACTTACAAAATCCCACATCTCCTTTCCCAGTTTCACCTTCATCCACATTATCCTTGAGGAAACCTCCTTCCACTCCACTACACGTTTACCTATCTCTTCACTTACTAGTATAGCCACCCCTTGCCTCCCTCGCCCTCTCTTCACTCCTGCTAACCTCCCACTTACACTCCCAAAGTTACACTCGCCCTTCCCTTTCAACTTAGTTTCACTCAAAGCCAACACATCTTTCTTCTTACAAACATACTACTTATCTCTTCCCTTTTACTTTCATCTGTACCACATCCACGCACATTAAAAGACCCAAACTTTAGGGTGCTGGTCAGAAAACTCCTAGACCCTCTTATGCCTTTATTTTTTTAGGAATGTCCCCTGTGGGGCTACAAGGAGAAGGATGTCTAGTCCCAATCCCCGTCCCTTTCTTCTCGCCTCTTATGATCCAAGTGGAAATACTTGGTGGCAGTATTCCTTTCCCCCACCACAGGGAAGCTGTGGTGGGGGATATGTGTGTGTGTGTGTATATATATATATATATATATATATATATATATATATATATATATATATATATATATATATATAAATGACATGGATGAAGGTGTAGAATGTTGTATGAACTTCTTTGCAGATGATGCAAAACTACTAAAAACAGTACAGAAAAAGACTGTGAATCACGATAGTGAGACCTGGACTATGGGAATGGAGCCAAAAGTGGGAAGTGAACTTCAACAAAGAAATGTAGTATAACAGAGTTTGGAAAAAGTAAAAAAGAATATCAGGACAATATAAAATTGGAACAAAGTAAAGAAAGTTAGCTCCGAAAAGGACATAGGAGTAATTATCACCAAAGGCATGTTCCCAGACAAGCATATAAACAAAATAGTTGGAGAAACCTACAATTTACTAAGATCAATAAAGGTGGCTTTTAATTACTTGGATGAAGTAATGGTAAAAAAAATATTAGTCACACTGATAAGACCATGGAACATAAGAGAGGAAGAGATGGAACATGAGAGAGGAAGAGAAGAGTTTGTATCTGTTTGAGATGAGATGTCTAAAAAGTATGATAGGGGTTACTAGGCTGGATAGAGTGAGAAATGAGGGGAGGAGGAGAATGGAGATGGAAAGGGAGTTGGGAGATAGGGTGGATGAAAGAGTATTGGGATGATTTGGACACATGAAAAGAATGAGTGAAAAAAGACTAGTAAAAGAGGTGTGGAAGGCAGATGTGGAAGGAGTGAATATGAGGGGGCAACATTGGATGAGATGGATGGATGGAGTAAAAGGGGCTTTGGGAAAGAGGGGAATGTCTGTTGAGGAAGGATGGGAGAGAACAGAAGACAGGGGTGAATGGAGAATGGTTGTATATGGATGATGTTGTGATGCATGAGGTGGAATGGGTGGGGGATGGGGGGTGAGGGAGTATGTGTGAGAAAAATTTGACGCAGCCCGAAGGGATTTCTCCCCATCTTCTTTTCTTCATGAGGGGACGGAGTGGGTTTTTTTTTTTTTTTGCCAATTTAACAAAGCAGCCTTGCTATGGATGTGCTGTGTCTTGCGACTCTGCCTCTGACCCAGGGCAGTGGACAAGATGTAGGGATGACCCATCATCCAGGATATGCCAAGATAAGAGGGAGGGAGGAGAGTGGAGTGTGATAGGGATGGAATGGGTGGGAGTGGTTCTTATGCCTTTGTTTTTGTCTACCTTCCTTGTAAGGGGGGGGGAAAAGCCTTTGGTATATGTATGTATGATAAGACCATGACTGGAGTATGCTGCAACACTATGAACACCCAACACAAAAAAGAATATAAAGAAATTAGAAAGAATCCAAAGAGCAATGACAAAGATGGCACCAACACTTTCAAAATTGACATACAAACAAAGATTGTCTAATCGGGAACTACCAACCCTGGAACAAAGAAAAGTAGGAGATCTACTGGCCATTTACAGAATCATGAAAGGCATGGAAGTCCTTGACAGACTTATTAAAGTGGGATAAACGAAAAACAAGAGGACAGGAAAAGGAACTCAAAAAGGATAGTTATAGAAGAGATATGAAAAAACAGTTTTCCACACAAAGTGGCACATGTATGGAACAAATTAGACAAAACAATAGTGTGTGCAAAAACCATACAAGTATGTAAGAACAAACTAGATGCTGAGAAATACAAAGACACTATGAGCATAGCTCCCCTTCCCATATAATACAAATAGGTAAATAAACTAAGTACATATATATATAAATTTTCAACAGTTGCCCTGGGGGTTTGAACTGGGGCCTCACTTGACACCAAGCCAGTACTTTACTGACTGAGCTAAAGTAGTTAATCTAACTCTCCAAGAATCTAGGTAGACTGCTAACTGCCATCTTTACCTACTTTTGACAGTCCTGAGCTCGACACATGGACAACTGGTAAGGCTGATGTGAAACTCTGAGGGGCTTTCATCAATGTAAATACATTAAGTGAATCACTAGTACATACATATACCAAAGGCATTTTCCCCCTTATAAGGGAGGTAGCCTAAGTCATATGCATAAATCCACTTCCACCCATTTCTTCCCCACACATTCCACTCCCATTCACCACCCCTCCCTCCCTCTTCTCTTGGCTCCTCCTGGATGACAGGTCATCCCTGCATCTCACCCACTGCCCTGGGTCAGAAGCAATCCAACAAGACACATCACATCCACAGCAAGGCAGCTTCACTTAATCAGTGACCCCCCCCCTCTCCATCCCCTCATGTGGGAAAAAAGATGGGGAGAAATCCCTTTGAGCTGTATCAAAATATCATTCACACATACTACCTAACCCCCCATCCCCCACCCACTCCCATGTATCACAGCATGGAAAAGTGCTAAGAAAATTACAGTGATGAATGAGGAAACTGGAGAAGAAATAAGAAAAGATGAGGTGAAAGCAATTATTAACCTCTTCAGTACGGGCCAAAACCTCGCGGAGACATACGATGTGTCGTAATAATACTCGCATCATAAAATATAGTCACCGCTTATATCGATCGTTCTCTCTTTCACCCGTGAATTTTGATAACCATAGAAAATGTGATGAAGACAGTTTAGAGAGTATATCATTACGCAGGGGCAACTACAATAAATATAATCAAGACGCCGATATGGCAGCCTCGCGTATCCACTTGCTCCTCATGCCGCCTATGTATGCGGCACCGTATGGAAGGGGTTAAAATGATGGGAGCAGGTAAGGCACCTGAGTTAGATGGGATCCGGGCCGGATAGCGACTGTCAAAACAGCGACAGTCATAATACCGGCTTCATAAGGGCGACGTAATCAGGTGAGCGACTTTCAAAACAGCGACTGTCATAATGGCGACCGCATTATAACAGCGACTGTAACAATAGCGACTTTACTATCAACCGGTCAGAATGGTCACAGACTTATGTTTCAATTGCTTGTGTTTTCGTGATTGTATTTACGTGTTCAGTTGTGTTTACTTTGTGAGATAGGTTCAGAATGAATTATGCCCAAAAGGTCGCAGACTTATGTTTCTATCGCTCATGTTTATTTGTTCGTGTTTACATGTTTATGTTCACTTTGCGAGATAATTTCACTGAAGTGAATTTACTAGTCGGTCGCTCGGTCGTCGGTCATAGTAATGTTTGGGTTAAGACTTGAATACAAATGGCAAAAGCCGACAAGAATGTGAAGAACAACACCATGTGAAGTCGAAACCTATATTGGTAGTACAACGTTTCGCTTGTTAGAGCTTTATCAAGAACACTGACATTGGTGCTCACAGAATGTCCCACTACTTGAATATTACTACTAAAATAATGGAAGGTCAGCAACAACAAAATGAACCAACAAGAAGACTAATCCTACCAACCAGCAACGTCACCTCCCTCCTCACCCGGACACTTGAGCCGAGTAATATTCAAGTAGTGGGACATTCTAGAAGGAATCAAGGATCTGACAAAACAGCAGGACAAAAAGGACGCAAGTTGGAGCAAGTCCAATCCTTCCTCCCTCCGTGGGTTGGTGTTCTTCCCCTACCCTTACCCACCCCACCCCTCCCTTGCTCGAGACCTTCCTCTGTGGTCCCTCCGGCTGACAATATGACTTTCTGTTGTTTGGCTTGACTAGCCTTTTTTTTTTTTAAATCATGTGACTTCTATAGCTAGTCCAAATAAAATGTTGATTTCGATTCCCTCTAGGTTTCAATTTTTTATTACTGAGCAGTTTCATGCAGTTGATGCGATGATGTCGCTGTTATGACAATCGCTCTTATAATACAATCGCTATCATGTGGTCGCTGTTGTGAAGTCGCTCTATTGACAGTCGCTGTTATTACAGTCGCTATTCAGAACCCGAGCCGAGTTAGATGGGTGTCAAGCTGAGTGTCTGAAAAAAAAGGGAGGTACAGCAATGGGTGTGATGTGTGGAGTGTAGCAATTTCAGAGGGATCAGTTTGTTGATTATTGTTGGGAAGGTTCAAGGGAGGGTTTTGACAGAGGATTAGGAGAGGAACAGAGAGAATAATTGGTGAGGAACAGTGTGGGTTTAGGACAGGTAGGGCCTCCGTGGATAAGATTTTTGTGGTAAAGCAGATATGTGAGAAAGCTTTAGGAAAAGTTAACCACTTCACTCCGGGACTTAAATCTCGCAGGCAGCAGCCAATGCCAGCCGTACGACATGTCGTAATAATACTCGCATCATAAAATATAGTCACTGCTTATATAAATCGTTCTCTCTTTCACCCGTGAATTTTGAAAACCACAGAGAATGGGATTAAGGGCACATTAAGGAGAAAGTAAAAACACAGGGGCGACCACAATAAATATAATCAAGACGCCGATATGGCAGCGTCACGAATCCACTTGCTCCTCATGACGCCTCTGTGTGCGGCACCGTATGGTAGGGGTTAAGGATGTTTTTGGAGCTTTTATGGATTTGGAAAAGGCTTATGACAAGGTAGACAGGAAGCCACTGTGGGAGGTATTGCAGATATATGGAATAGGAGGAAAGTTGTTAAGAGCAGTCAAGAGTTTTTACATGAGTAGTAGAATCTGTGTTAGAATTAGAAATGGAGAGAGTGAGTGGTTTGAGGTAGAGGTGAGTCTTTGCCAGGGATGTGTCATATCACCATGGCTGTTCAATTTATACATGGATTAGTACAAGAGGTAAATGCAAAGGTAATGGTCCAGGGATTGGAGATGGTTAAAGAAAATGGAGAAAAATGGGAGATAAGCCAGTTGCTGTTTCCTGACAACACTGCACTTGTAGCAGGATCAGAGCGATTAAGGAAATTAGTGATGGAGTTTGAGAAGGTGTGCAAAAGAAGGAAGTTGAAGATGAATATGAGTGAAGATGAAAAGATGTACAAGGGGAGATGGCAGCAAATTGGAAGTGAGTATTAACCACTTCCATACGGTGATGCCTACGCAGGCAGCATGAGGAGCAAGCGGGTACTTGATGATGCCGACGTCACCATCTTGATTATATTTATTGTAGTCGTACCTACGTAATTTCCATTCTCTCTAAACTGGCTTCATCAATTTTCTATGATTATCAAAATACACGGGTGAAAGAGAACGAACGATTGAGCACCGACTTTATTTTTTATAATGCGATTATGATGCAACATCGCACGTCAGGCAGCTAATGCTGCCAGACGTGCGATGTGCCCCTGAGTGAAGAGGTTAAGGAAGAGACTGGAGGACTTTAGAAACTTGGGGCAAATGTGGAGGAAAAAGGAGTGGAGGTGGAGGTAGAATATAGATGGGGGGGTGAAAAGGGTAAAGAGAAATAGACATTTGGGAATGTCAAATAATTTCTGACAGTCAGAAATTATTTTTGTGATATATGCTGCTACTAGTGATTCACTTCAGGCATTTACAACGACAAAACCCATCAAAGTTTCAAACCAGCTTTACCGATTGTCTATGAGTTGAGTTCAGGATTGTGAAAAGTAGGTAAAGACAACAGTTAGCAGTCTACCTAGATTCTTCAAGAGTTAGATCAACCCCAAGTTGGAGTCTTTTGAAGCTCCTTTGGCTCAGTTGGTAAGGTACTGGCCTGGTGTCAAGCAAGACCTCAGTTCAAACCCCAGGGTGACTGTCTGAAATTATTTGTGTGATATACACTGCTACTAGCAATTCACTTCAGGTACTTACAACAACGAAAGCCCATCAAGGTTTTGTACCAGCCTTACCAATTGTCTTTGAGTTGAGCTCAGGACTGTGAAAAGTATGTAAAAACAGCAGTTAGCAGTCTACCTAGATTCTTCAGGAGTTAGATCAACTCCAAGTTGGAATCTTTTGAAGCTCCTTTAGCTCAGTCGGTAAGGTACTGGCCTGGTGTCAAGTGACACTTCGGTTCAAACCAGAAATTATTTGTATGATGTACACTGCTACTAGTGATTCACTTCAGATATAATATTTTGATCACTTAATACTGTTTAGTCAGCCACTTTTCCCAATGCTCTGAGGTATAATTATGGTGCTGCACTCATTCATTTAATATTGTTTACTGAGAAGTAAAATCATAAGATGAGACTTACTTGTGACACATCTTAATCCTGCTATAACATTCTTATTTGTGTTTGTTGGGGACAATATTCGACCCAGTTGCACAACATGATTGTGCAATATATGCCTTGTAACATGCAAAGCAACACCTGTAAACTGAGGTAGATCTCTTGCAATTCTGGGAAAAAAAAAATAATAATAATAATCTTCATAACATAATGAAATAGGTTTTTGTACATACATATACCAATGGCTATTTCTCCCTTACAAGGAAGGTAGCCAAAAAACAAAGGCATAAATTCCACTCCCACCCATTCCATCCCCACATACTCCATTCCCATTATAAAATTACTGTTCTTCTATTTCAACTATAGCCTTTAACTCAAAATAAAAAGCATTAAGTTTTCTACAAAAGACAATAAGACAAAATTTGAATAAACTTTACTGTGAATTATAATACAATCAACTAAAGGTGACACTAGATCTACTATAAACATAGCTTACCTAAGCAAAACATGACCTATACTGGTGAAAATGGTTCCAAGTTCACCACCACTTCGAGTTTCTGTTTGAAGAAGGTCTAAGATTTCATCACAGTTGGAAGATGCAAGAAGATAGTCATGAACAAGATCTTGATCATCTGAAGCATCATCAGCTGTTCTATTGAATTTTTCAAGTGCTGTTGAAAAAAAGGGCCAAATTAGTAACCATGGCATATACCTAAAAGATCACGAACTACCCCATTCAAAATGATATGGACCTTTTCCCCACTTATAAGGGAGGTATATTGTATATCCTGCACACAAGTCAACTCCTAAAAATCTAAGGTGTAATTCAAGTTTAAGCCTATATTTGCCTGATAAGACCACCCCTAAAAATAAAGTAGCACCTATTTCCTAGCCCTACTGTATGGAAATAAAAAAATATATATTATCTCATAAATACATGGTAGCCTAATGGATATTTAATGCATATTTATATATTTGTGTAATAATATCAGCAATTATTGATATGGGAGTTATTGTATTTTCAATGTCTAATGAAAGATAAAATCTGTATGATAGTTTCAAAACCTGTAAGGTAGTTTCCTACTGCTCATGATGGTAGTCAGATAGCACATGTGTAACAAATCCATAGTTCAACAGGTGTCCAATTGGTATTGGTGGAGCCACTGTTGATCTGCTGTTGTAAATTGCTGGTTTGCAGGGCTATGTTTTCTGCTACTGTATGTTCTACCTTGCAAAGTAAACCAGCCTATCAAATATGTGTTTCAATAGGATATAATTGTGGTGGGCTGTGAGAGTTATGGCAAGTGGTAACCAATAAGTGTTAGGCAAGCAGTTTCACTTCTCCCCTCTGTGGGTTCACAATCCTTATATGGCATACAAGTCAACCACTGGTTTAAGAGCAATGTTTTTAGACTTCAAATATCAACTTATATGCCATTATATATGGTATCTTCCCTGAGTGACTTGTTGCCAGTTCCCTGAAAGCTGTACATCTGCAAGAGAGACCAGTGGCAATAGATTGATTGATTGATTGCTTGGGGAGTTACTTTAGTATTTTGTTTCTTCTTTGATCTGCTGTTCATGTGTTTAACCAAATGAGGTTGCGTGCATTCATGTTCCCTGGCAGTATGAGGTTTGTTTAGAGTTGAAAGGTTGGAATTTAAAGATGTAGTCACATGGGGCTGATGTGGTAGGTAGAATATAAATTATGTTCTTTTACTGCTGACAACCATTGTTAAACACTGGCAACTGCCAGTTACTGCCAACTAACAATAAATCTCTTTGTTAATCTATAAACCAAGGGTTTTTTCCATTTATTAGGGAGGTAGCAAAGTCAAGGCATGCACCCACTCCCATCCACTACCCTTGTTTCCCTTTTATCTTGGCTCCTCATGGATGAAGGGTCATCCATGTCTCCTGTTCACTGCCTAGGTCAGATGCAATACAGCAAGACACAGCATGGGCAGACTGTGCCTTTCTAGACCTACAAAAAGCATTTGATGAGGTACCACACAAGAAACTAATAAGAAAAATTGAATCAATAGGTGGTATCGGAGGTAAATCATTGGAATGGTTGGAAGACTTCCTGACTGGGAGAAGAATGAGGATGGTAATTAGAGACAAATACTCGAACTGGGAAGAAATGATAAGTGGTGTCCCGCAAGGTTCAGTACTGGCTCCAATCATGTTTGCCATATATATAAATGATATGGATGAAGGAGTACAGTGGTACTTCTATTTATGCATGCCCTTATGTATGCAAAATTCTATTTACGCTGTCAAATTATGGGGAAAATCTTGTTGCTATTTATGCGGAAAATCAAATCCTGTGCCGCCATCTTGCTGACGTCACCATTCACGTGCTGTGTTGTGTCTCCTCCCGCCATCTTTGTTTGTTGTGTGCATGACTGGTCCTTCTTTCGGTGCCTACCCCTTGGTATTGTACTGTTTGTGCCTTTAAAATGCCTCCAAAACAGGTGAGAAGTCCTACTGAAGCTGGTGCTTGTAAGAAAACCAGCATCACAATTGAGAAAAAGAGGGAAGTAATTGCCAAAGCTGCTCAAGGTTTACATGTGTGTAAGCTGGTGAGAGAGTTTGGTATGCTTGAGTCAACAATAAAAACTATTCTTTTAAATATAGATAAAATTCTGTCAGCTAATGTGTCTATGGGTATAAGGTATGTGAGTACACATATGAGGCCAGCATTGTTGGATGAGGTGAAAAGGTTATTGTTTGTGTGGATACAGGAGAAGCAGTATAAGAGTGACAGCTTGAGTGAGGAAATGACCTGTTCAAGGGCTCACCAAGTGTATGCCAACCTGCAGCAGCAACATGCTGGTACCAGTGGCCAGCTTACACCACCTTCAGTGCCCTTTACAGCCAGTACGGGATGGTTAGAGAAGTTTTGGCAACATACGAGCATCCACAGAGTGACACGGCATGGTGAGGCAGCAAGCGCGGACACAGACACAGCCGAGGCGTTTGTCAAGAAGTTTGAGGAGCTGGTGCGTTATGAGGGTTACCTGCCGCAACAGGTATTTAATTGTGATGAAACAGGGCTCTTATGAAAGAGGATGCCTAACAGCACCTACATTACTGCTGAGGAGAAAGCTTTGCCAGGGCATAAGCCTATGAAAGACAGGCTTACAGTGATGTTGTGTGCTAATGCAAGCGGCAACTGCAAGATCACGGCGTTCATAGTGTATCATTCGGAGATGCCACGAGCATTCAAGAGGGGCAAGGTCCTGAAGAGCAGACTTCCAGTGATGTGGCATTCCAGCCCAAAGGCGTGGGCAACCCGACAGCTGTGCCAGGAGTGGCTTGAAGGGGCATGCGGTCCTGAGATCAAGAAGTTTCTGCAGGGAAATGGACTGCCACTGCAGTGCTTCCTGCTGCTGGATAACCCCCCAGCACATCCTTGTATGGCTTGTAGGCATATCTTCCCCAAGACCTGGATTTCATCACAAATTCCTGCCTCCAAACACCACTTCCATTCTGCAACCGATGGATCAACAGGTCATTTCTAATTTCCAGAAGCTGTACACAAGTGCTCTGTTTGAATGCTGCTTCAACACAAACCTAACCCTGCAAGAATTTTGGAAGTCCCACTTCAACATCTTGCACTGTATCAAGATGATTTGGAGGAGCTGGGAGCAGGTTACCATCAGGACTCTACAGGCAGTGTGGAAGAGGCTTTGGCCACCATTTGACAGGGAGCGGGACTTCAAGGGCTTTGAGCCTGCTGGTCCATCGGTCATCTCAGACATCATTGCCCTAGGGAGGGACCTGGGCCTGGAGATGCATGGAATAAGTGGTAGCCTATTAGGTTGGACTAGTAATTGGTTGAATGGTCGAAAACAGAGAGTTGTTTTAAATGGAAAAACTTCTGGATGGAAAAGTGTTGCAAGTGGAGTTCCTCAGGGTTCCGTTCTTGGGCCACTTCTATTCATAGTATATATAAATGATATAGACCATGGACTAAAATCTACTGTTTCCAAATTTGCTGATGATACAAAACTGTGCGGAGTGGCAAATGATCACTCAAACCAATTACATATTCAAGAAGATTTAGATCAATTACAGCAATGGTCTGAAAAGTGGCTAATGAAATTTAACACAAGTAAATGCAAGGTAATGCACATAGGTAAAAATAACAGTAAGTACGATTACAAGTTATTTGGAAATTCGTTAACAAAAGTGGATAGTGAAAAAGATCTCGGCGTAATTATCAGTAACGACCTCAAATCATCCAAGCAGTGTATTTCAGCCTCTGAGAAAGCAAATAAGATTCTGGGACTGATTTCGCGATCTTTTGATTTCAAAAGTCCATCACTCATTAACAAGCTATATAAATCGTTAGTTCGTCCACATTTGGAATATGCTGTTTCCGTATGGTCACCGAATCTCATTAAAGACATTGACAGACTGGAAAAAGTACAACGGCGAGCCACAAAACTGATTCCAAATATCAAAAATAAATCATACAAAAATCGACTAAAACACATGAATCTGTTTTCCCTAAAAAAGCGTAGACTCAGAGGTGACTTGATACAGGTCTTTAAGATTTTAAAGGGAATTGACAACATCAAAAGTGACCAAATTTTCACATTGAATGAGAACCAGACAAGAAACAATGGTCTCAAACTGTCCGGAAATAGATTCAATTTGGAAGTAGGTAGAAACAACTTTGCCAACTGTTTAGTTAATGAATGGAATAAACTTCCTACACAAGTAGTGCAATGTAGTTCAGTTCAAAGCTTTAAGAATCATTTAGATAAATACCTAAGTAAGATGCTGTAATGATTATAATTTATCTTATATTATTTGTTTTTGTTTTGTTATTATTTGTCTGTCTGATTTTCATTTATTATTAGTTATATGTCAATTTATTATTATTTACTATTTACCTGTTTGTCTATTATTTAACTATACCTATGCATTTATTTATGTATTTTATTTGTTATTTACATTACTATAGTTTTTATTTATTGTTTTATTATTAATATGATTTTTTTTTCGCATCTGACCTAGATATGGATCAAAAGGTCTCCTGTCGGCATGCTCCGTCTTTGTAATCCTTTGTAGTAGGGGAGCACGAGGCTGAACTGAGCACCGAGGAGCTGAAGGAGCTACATCAAGAGCAGGTTGCCGAACTGGCCCGGGAACAGCAAGAGGTTGAGGGAAACAACAATCGTGCTCGGAGCCCCACCATGGAGGAGAAGGAGCCCTGTGTAATGTGGAGGAAGCTCTACTATTTTGTGAAGGTCACACACCTGGACCAGACACTAGGGAGCCATGTTGCAGGCCAGTTCAATGAACTGGTCATGCCTCACTACTGCCAAATCCTGCACACATGGTGCCGGCAAGCAACCATCACGGAGTTCTTCCAGCCTCATGCCAAATGCCAGTGCCCTGATGAGGGTGTCACTCCAGCTGAAAGAGCACCTACTCCTTCAGAGAGGGGTATGTAAGCCCCCACCACTCCACCACCTCCTCACTCCCATCCCCCTACGCCAGCTGCAAGCCTTACCATCGGTAGGTACATAAGATTGTTTCATTATATTTTTTACCTTGTAAGTGGTCTTTAACCACTTCACTACGGGCCAAAATCTCACAGGCAGCATTAGCTGCCAGACGTACGATGTTTCGTCATAATACTCGCATCATAAAAAATAGTCACCGCTTATATCGATCGTTCTCTCTTTCACCCGTGAATTTTGATAACCATAGAAAATGTGATGAAGACAGTTTAGAGAGTATGTCATTATGCAGGGGCAACTACAATAAATATAATCAAGATGCCAATATGGCAGCCTCGCGTATCCACTTGCTCCTCATGCCGCCTACATAGGCGGCAGCGTATGGAAGGGGTTAACATTGATTTTTTAGCATTAATGTTACAGGAACATCATAATCATACCTATTTATGTCAGTTTGGTGACAAGCTTCATCATATCTAAGGGAAAAAAGTAGACTTTTTCGAGGTCGGGAATGGATTAATTGAATTCACACTGACTTCAATGGGAAATAGCGTTTCCATTTACACAAATTTCCTAAAGGAAGAAACAAAGATGGAAATGAAATGGCATATACTAAAAGAAATTTATAATGAGGGTGTGAACAAATATGTACCACAACAAAAGCAAGAAAGAGCATACATAAAGAACTGGTACAACAAAAAATGTAGTGAAACTAAGGATAAAAGAGACAAAGCCCAAATGGCAAACATAAATCAAACTAAGAAACGATTATGTAAAAATATGCAGAGAAGAAAAGAGACATTATAAAAAAGAAATAATAGAAAAATGCAAGGAACAACCTAAACTATTTTACAGATATGTGAATGGTTAACTAAAAAACAAACAAGAAATAGAAAAGCTGCTCCAAGGAAGTCATGAATATACAGAAGAACTAGAAATGGCAGAAATTATGAGCAATCATTTCAAATTGGTATTCACAATTGAGAACTTACCTAACTGTGAGGGGATAGAGAGACAAATCCCACCCAATGAAGGAAATAACTGTAACAAACAAGGAAATCAGCAACCAAATAAAAAACCTTGATGTTCAGAAAATCGCATGGTCCGGATGGAATTGCAAATTGGATACTAAAAGAAAGGGTAGAAGAGTTAACAGATAAAATATACAATATAATCAAATGCTCACTCAAAGAAGGAAAGGTACCACAGGACTGGAAAAATGCAAACATTGTACCAATATATACAGGAGGGAACAAGGAAAATCCAACTAACTATAGACCGGTCTCCCTAACAACCACAGTAGCAAAAATATGTGAAAAAGTGATCAAAAGCAGATGGGTTAAACACTTGGAAGAAAAAACTATACTGAACCCAAATCAATTTGGATTTAGACAAGGAAGATCATTTACAACAAACCTGATCTGCTTCTATTCGAGACTAATAGATATAATACAAGAGAGGGATGGATGGGCAGACTGTGCCTATCTAGACCTACAAAAAGCATTTGATAAAGTACTACTCAAGAAATTAATAAGAAAAATAGAATCAATAGGTAGCATTAGAGGTAAATTATTATAATGGATGGAGGACTTCCTGACTGGGAGAAAAATGAGAGTAGTAATTAGAGACAAGTACTCGAAGTGGAAAGAAATGATAAGTGGTGTCCCACAGGGGTCGATGCTAGCTCCAATCATGTTTGCTAAATATATAAATGACATGGATGAAGGAGTTGAATGTTATATGAATTTCTTCGCATATGCCGCAATAATACTAAAAGTAAGAACAGAAGAGGACTGAGTCATTACAATCAGACCTGGACAAAATCTGGAAATGGACTCAAAAGTGGGAAGTGAACTTCAATATCAAGAAATGTAGCATAATGGAGTTTGAAAAGTGTGAAAACAGAATTTCAAAAAATGATAAAATTGGTGAAGAAGAAATAAAAAAAGTGTACTCAGAAAGGGACCTTGGAGTAATAATCAGCAAAGACATGACACCGGATAAACAAAACATAGTCGGAGGAATCTTCAACCTATTAGCCCCTTCCATACGGTGCCGCATACGTGGGCGGCATGAGGAGAAAGTGGATACAAGAGGCTGCCATATCGGCGTCTTGATTATATTTATTGTAGTTGCCCCTGCGTAATGACATACTCTCTAAACTGTCTTCATCACATTTTCTATGGTTATCAAAATTCACGGGTGAAAGAGAGAACGATCGATATAAGCGGTGACTATATTTTATGATGCGAGTATTATTACGACACATCGTACGTCTGGCAGCTAATGCTGCCCGCGAGATTTTGGCCCATACTGAAGAAGTTAAGGTTGAAAATGGCATTTGATTATTTGGATGAAGAAAACATTAAAAAAATATTAGTTACATTGATTAGACCAAAACTGGAATACGCAGCGACATTATGGACACCCAGTACTAAAAAGAATATAAGGAAATCAGAAAGAATACAGAGAGCAACGACAAAGTTGGCACCAGCTCTTTCCAAATTAACATATGAACAAAGATTTTCCAAATTGGAACTGCCAACACTGGAGCAGAGAAGAGAAAGAGGCGATCTACTGACTGTCTATAGAATCATGAAAGGAATGGATATCCTTGATGGGAATGATTTACTAAAAAATGGCAATGGAAAAACAAGAGGTCATGAAAAGAAACTAAAAAAGGATAACTATAGAAGAGATCTGAAAAAAATAGCTTCTCACACAGAGTGCAGGATATCTGGAATAACTTTGATAAAGAACGTGTGCAAATACTATTCAAGATTTTAAGAAAAAACTTGATGCTGAAAGATACAAAGACGGGTAACCAGGAGCATAGCTCCCTTCCCATGTAATACAACTAGGTAAATAATAATTTTGTAAGTTACCTATGTTTATAATCATCCTTCTTATTATCTAATTTAAGGAAACCTAATACTATAATCAATTTACTAAGATGAGCACTATGTCTTTAGCTAGGATATGGCTTATGGCATCATATCTGCGTCCCTTTGTATCAGTGACACATCATGGAACATGACAACGGGAATCAGTATTCATCCCTGCTTCTCAAGAAGGTAAACCATGATGAGTTTAAATGGAATGTTTGTGATGATTTTAAAATGCTTGCCTTCTTACTTGGATTACTTATGTTTTCTTCCCCTATGGGACAGTTGGGCTGATAACACTACCAATAAGTGGAGTGGTCGAATAATGCAACCATATGCTAATTTTTTATATAAAATCGTGCATTTCAGCAAAACCCATCCTTGTTCAGGTTTGGTTGGCTATTAGTGAGTCGGACGGTATTCGTAGCTGTGGTCGGTAATTTTGCAGAGGACAAAAACGTAACTTCTCTTTGATCAAATTACATGGAAATCACACATTTTAAAGAAAATAGGTCGAATAATGCAACCATATGCTAATTTTTTATATAAAATTGTGTATTTGAGCCAATACCGTCATTGTTTGGGTTTGGTCAGCGATTAGTGAGACTGCACATGTTGGCCTGATTTTCTGGAACAAAATAGGCCTGATTTTGTACCCTTCAAAATGCAATATCTCACGAACAAGGACAGCTAGATGGATAATTCAAATTGCATTGTACTCATAGCATAGTTATGTGTGCACTTGAAGTGCACATGTCCATAAAAATAAAAATCATATCTCCCTTATTTTTCAAGTTATTTCAAAAATTTGACAAAAGAATAATGAAATGGTCTTTCACATGCAATGAATGGTCTTTGACAAGCAACTTTTAATGGTTAAAATTAAATAAATTTGAATTTTTTATTTTTTGTGCTCGTACAGTATTTTCATTTGACACCTTAAACAAGTTAGATAGGTACACATTGAACGGTGAATAGGTGCTGTTATTGTCCAAGGAGCCACCTTACAAGTGCAAAATAGTATTCTGCCATGTTACACATTATTCAAGATCATAAATAAGGTGCTGGTAAGAATTTCATCCTTGGAACTAGGAATTCATAAACATCGTGTATTTTCGTCATGTCTAAATGTGGGCTTCATAAGTACTTTACAGCAAAACGTAATTTACACTTACCTGGTATTGGCAGATTTCCCTGCAGTTCCTTAATAAACACTGTCCCATTCATTTTGTTTGTTTATTTTTGATTGACAACACTGCTTTCACACGCACAAGTTGAACATGTTTACAGTTTAGCGAGCACGTTTTCTAAACACAACATTCTTTACGGTATTACAATACAAGATTACTAATTGTCTAATATATTAAATTAAATATTAGATATCACGTTAATGTGGTTTCGTAGATAAGTTGTGTATATTTTACTATATATAAAACACGCACACACACACACACACACAAAATAGTTTAGATAAAATGAGATATGAAGACGGGACACACGAGCATAGCTCCCCTTCCCGTAAAATACAACTAGGTAAATACACACACACACACACACACACACACACTGATGAAATAGAAGAACTAAAAAGACATTTAAGAGAAGTATAAGAGGAGAATAAAGAATTAAAAAGGAACAATAAAGAAACAATAGCAAAGGAGGCACATGGGTGGAGAAATATACAGGAAAATAGTAAAGTTGCATTTACTGATATAATTAAACAGCAAATGAAAGAACAAACTGAAGACTCAGTTATCAAAGTGATGAGACAGAAGGAGAATATTGTAAGAGACTTAGCAGACAAAAAGAAATGTATAATTATATTAGGAATGGAAGAGAAACATAACCCAGATAGAACCTCAAGAATCAAGGAGGAAAATAAAAAAGTAAGCAGTTTACTACAATTAGTTCAGGAAGATGAACCAGAAATAATGAAACAAATCGAAGAGAAGTTCAGACTCGCAAAGTATAGTACAGATAAGACCAGACCAAATAAGATTAAATTCAGGTCACAAACCACGGCAGAGAATATCTTATCCAAAACAAGGAAACTAGCAACAAATGAACAATATAAAAAGGTATGGATAAAAAGGGAAATGAATAAAGAGGAAAGAGAGGAAGAAAAAAGAAAAGACTTGAAGCTAAGGAAAAAAACGAGATGAGAACAGAGTCAGAAAAAGAGAGATTCTATTGGAGAGTAGTGAACATGAAACTAAGGAAATTCGACACACAAGAGAAAAACAAAAGGGAAACAGAGAACACAATGGAAGTGGCAGAAAACTAAGAGTGTCTTACACAAATATAGATGGATTAATAACAGGATTGAATGAGCTGAATGATTATTTGAAGGAAAAAGAACCGGACATAATGGGAATTGTAGAAACAAAATTAAAAGGTCCACTACCACCCAACAGTGTAGGGCATGATGCATATAATTATTGGATTAGAAACAGAGAGACAAAGCAAGGGGGTGGAGTTATGTTCCTGACTAAGAAGGATATAAACGTGAGGTGTAGCACATATGGAAAGAATACAGTAGAGATGATTATGATCGAAGTGGAAGACAGAGATAAGAAGAGCAGAAAGTTTGTGATAAATTATGTGCCTCCAAAAACAGCCTCGTGGGAAGAGAGTGAACATAAAAGTATGTTAGAGGACACAAAGATAACATCAAATACGATAATGGAAGATGGAGGACGAATAGTTATGATGGGCGACTGTAATTGCAAAGAAATCTGCTGGGAAGAGATGACAGTAAAGGGTGGAGACGGCTCATGGGGAAACGCTCTACTTGAGATGATTACTGACAATACAATGACACAGTGGATACAGGAGAACACTAGGTATAGAAATGAGGAAGAACCATCGAGACTAGACTTAATAATTACATCTGAACCTAGAATAGTGGACAAGATTGAATATAAAACACCAATAATTAAAAGTGACCACATATTGATTGAACTGGAACTAAATGAAGAAAAATACATGAAAAGAAATGAACAATATAGAAAAGGAAGAATGATGTATGAAAAAACAAACTTTGATAAAATAAGAGAATTCTTTCAAAAAGAAAACTGGGAAGAAATGGAATATTTAAAAAAAAAATACAAAAAAGGGGTGGAAAAGTATGTCCCAAGACAAAAACAAGAAAAAGAATATGTAAAATGCTGGTTCAATAAAAGTTGTAGGGAGATAAAAGACAAAAGAGACAAAGCTTGGACCAGATGGAAAAAAAGACAGAAGACCTGAAAAATGGAAAATATATACTTGTTATAGAAATGAATATGTACAAACATGCAGAGAGGAAAAGAGAAAATATGAAAAAAACGTCATAGAAAAGTGTAAAGATCAACCAAAACTATTTTACAGATTTGTAAACAACAAATTGAAAAACAAACAAGACTTGGAGAAATTAAGACAAGGAGGAGTTGAATACACAGAGGAAATTGAAATGGCGGAAATTATGAACAAACATTTTAAATCAGTGTTTACAAGGGAGAACATACAACCTGAAGAGTTCGAATGGAAAGAGAAAGTCCCTCCCATGAAAGAAATAGAAGTAACAAAGAACGAAATACTGAAACACTTGTGTAATCTTGATGTCAGAAAATCGCATGGACCAGATGAAATAGCAAACTGGATACTGAAAGAATGCAGGAATGAACTGGCAGACAAAATACATAGCATAATAAACAGTTCCTTGAAAGAAGGAAAAGTTCCAGAAGATTGGAAAAAAGCAAATATAGTACCCACATATAAAGGAGGAAATAAAGAAGACCCTAACAACTATAGACCAGTCTCTCTAACAAGTACATTAGCAAAAATTTGTGAAAGAATTGTCAAAAGTAGATGGGTAAAATATTTAGAAAAAAACAACGTGTTAAATCCAAGACAATTTGGATTCAGACAAGGACGATCATGCGTCACCAATTTAATATATTTCTATTCAAGGCTAATAGATATAATACAAGAAAGAGATGGATGGGCTGATTGTGCATTTCTAGACCTAAAAAAAAGCTTTTGATAAAGTACCACACAAGAAGTTGCTTAAGAAATTAGAAACTGAAAGAGGAATACAGGGCAAACTGCTTAATTGGATGGAAGACTTTTTGCAAGAAAGGAAAATGAGAGTAGTGATAAGAGACAAACACTCAAAATGGGATGAAGTAATAAGCGGTGTTCCGCAAGGAACAGTTCTGGTCCCAATAATGTTTGCTATATATATTAATGATATGGATGAAGGAATTGAAAGCTATATGAGCTTCTTTGCAGATGATGCAAAACTACTGAAAAGAGTGAACACGGAAGAAGATTGTGAATCACTACAGAGTGATCTAAATAAAGTACATGAATGGAGTAGGAAGTGGGAGATGGAGTTCAATACAAAAAAGTGTAGTATAATGGAATTTGGAAAAAGTAAAAACAGAATAACAGGATCATATAAATTGGGAGAAGAAGGAATAAAAAAAAAAGTAGAAAATGAGAAGGACATGGGAGTCATTGTTATGAATAATATGTCACCTGAGAAACATATAAATAAGATTTTTGGAGAAACTTATAATATAATAAGAACAATCAAAGTTGCATTTACATACCTGGATGAAGAAATGGTGAAGAAAATTCTAATCACCCTGATAAGACCAAGATTGGAATATGCAGCAACGATATGGACACTAAGTACAAAAAAATGTATAAAAAAAAACTTGAAAGAATACAAAGAGCAATTACAAAATTGGCACCAACACTCTCAAAACTATCATATGAAGAGAGACTGGTAAAACTTGAACTACAGACACTAGAGCAAAGAAGAGAGAGAGGAGATTTGATAGCTATTTACAGAATCATGAAAGGCATAGAAATTACTGATAGAGAGAATCTGATAAAATGGGATGTTAGAAATACAAGAGGACACGGAAAGAAAATAAAAAAAGACAGCTATAGAAGAGATCTGAAAAATAACAGCTTTCCTCACAGAGTAATAAACAGTTGGAACAAGTTAGATGAGAAAGTGGTGTGTGCAAAAACAATACATGAATTTAAAAATAGTTTAGATAAAATGAGATATGAAGACTGGACACCACGAGCATAGCTCCCCTTCCCGTAAAATACAACTAGGTAAATACAACTAGGTAAATACACACACACACACACACACTTTCAACGAACGGACGGCTTGACGAACGCTCTGAAGAAAAGTGCAGATTGAGGATACCAACGCAAAGAGAAGTGCCTTTTTGTATTTGCAGGGGGGGGGGGGAATTGCTCGTGAGGTAGTGGGAAAGTAAGGAAAGAGGAGAGGGGGAGGGATTACTGGGGAAATGGAAGATAATGAGGATGTGGAGGACTTGGCCCAGGCAGACGGGCGGAAGATCAACATGAAACGACCACCGGATGACGAAATGGCAAATAAAAATGTAAAGATTAGAAGTATAGAGAGGAGAAATACAGTAGAAAGTGACGAGAATATGTTCCAGGGATTTAAAGAGGGTGGGGGGGACACAACCCCCCCCAGACTGATAAGACTAGAGGAGAGAGTTGATAAGGTGATCGAGGACTTGGAACGTAAGTTAGGTAATGTAGGCTCCATTCTACAAAGAATTGAAAGATTGGAACAACTAGAGAAGGCTAACAGAAACTTAACTGAAGAAGTAGAGGACCTAAAAAGACAGTTAGGAAATGTAAAGGAGGAGAATGAGAAATTGAAGAAGAATAGTAATGAAAACAGTGAGAAAATAGCTACAGAAGCTAAAAATTGGAGAATAACTCAAGAAGGGAATAAGGTTTCATTCACTGATATAGTCAAACAGCAATTGAAAGAACATAATGAAGACTCAGTTATTAAAGTGATGAGACAGAAGGAGAATATAGTAAGAGAATTAGCTGACAAAAAGAAATGTATAATTATATTAGGAATGGAAGAGAAACATAACCCAGATAGAACCGCAAGAATCAAGGAGGAAAATGAAAGGGTAAGCAGTTTATTAAAATTAGTCCAGGAAGATGAACCAGAAATTATAAAGGAAATTGAGGAAAAATTCAGACTCGGAAAATATAGTACAGATAAGACCAGACCAATTAAGATTAAATTCAGGTCACAAACAACGGCAGAGAAAATTCTATCCAAGACAGGGAAACTAGCAACTAATGATCAATATAAAAAGGTATGGATAAAAAGAGAAATGAATAAGGAGGAAAGAGAGGCAGAAAAGCAGAAAAGAATTGAAGCTAAGGCAAAAAACGAGGAAAGAACGGAGTCAGAGAAAGAGAGATTCTATTGGAGAGTAGTGAACATGAAAATAAAGCAGTTCGACATACTAAAGAAAAACATAAGGGAAACGGAGAACACAATGGAAGTGGCAGAAAACTAAGAGTGTCTTACACAAATATAGATGGATTGATAACAGGATTGAATGAACTGAATGATTATTTGAAAGAAAAAGAACCGGACATAATGGGAATTGTAGAAACAAAATTAAAAGGCCCACTACCACCCAACAGTGTAGGACATGATACATACAATTATTGGATTAGAAACAGAGAGAAAAAACAAGGGGGTGGAGTTATGTTCCTGACAAAGAAGGATATAAACGTGAAAGGTGTCATATATGGAAAGAATACAGTAGAGATGATTATGATAGAAGTGGAAGACCGAGATAAGAAGAGCAGAAAATTTGTGATCAACTATGTGCCTCCGAAAACAGCCTCATGGGAGGAGAATGAACATAAAAGTATGTTAGAGGACACAAAGATAGCATTAACTAAAATAATGGAAGACGGAGGAAGAATAGTTATGATGGGCGACTTTAATTGCAAAGAAATCTGCTGGGAAGAAATGACAGTAAAGAGTGGTGATGACTCATGGGGAAATGCTCTACTTGAGATGATTACTGACCATTCAATGACACAATGGATACAAGAGAACACTAGGTATAGAAATGAAGAAGAACCATCGAGGCTAGACTTAATAATTACATCTGAACCTAGAATAGTGGACAAGATTGAATATAAAACACCAATAGGTAAAAGTGACCACATATTGATTGAACTGGAACTTAATGAAGAAAAATATATGAAAAGAAATGAACAATATAGAAAAGGAAGAATGATGTATGAAAAAACAAACTTTGATAAAATAAGAGAATTCTTCCAACAAGAAAACTGGGAAGAAATATACAAAGAAGAAACATCAGTGGAAGAGAAATGGAATATTTTGACAAAAATTTACAAAGAAGGAGTGGAAAAGTATGTCCCAAGACAAAAACAAGAAAAAGAATATGTAAAATGCTGGTACAACAAAAGTTGTAGGGAGTTAAAAGACAAAAGAGACAAAGCCTGGACCGGATGGAAAAAAGACAGAAGACCTGAAAAATGGAAAATATATACTGGTTATAGAAATGAATATGTACAAAAGTGCAGAGAGGAAAAAAGAAAATATGAAAAAGATGTTATAGAAAAGTGTAAAGATCAACCAAAACTATTCTACAGATTTGTAAACAATAAACTGAAAAACAAACAAGACTTGGAGAAATTAAGACAAGGGGGAGTTGAATACACTGAGGAAATGGAAATGGCAGAAATTATGAACAAACATTTTAAATCAGTGTTTACAAGGGAAAATATACAACCTGAAGAGATTGAGTGGAAGGAAAAAGTCCCCCCTATGGAAGAAATAGAAGTAACGAAGAATGAAATATTGACACACTTGGGTAATTTTGATGTCAGAAAATCGCATGGGCCAGATGAAATAGCAAACTGGATTCTGAAAGAATGTAGGAATGAACTGGCAGACAAAATACATAGCATAATAAGCAGTTCCTTAAAAGAAGGAAAAGTTCCAGAAGATTGGAAAAAAGCAAATATAGTACCTATATATAAAGGAGGAAATAAAGAAGAACCTACCAACTATAGACCAGTCTCTCTAACAAGTACAATAGCAAAAATATGTGAAAGAATTATCAAAAGTAGATGGGTAAAATACTTGGAAAAAAACAACGTACTAAATCCAAGGCAATTTGGATTCAGACAAGGACGATCATGCGTCACCAATTTAATATGTTTCTATTCAAGGCTAATAGATATAATACAAGAAAGAGATGGATGGGCTGATTGTGCATTTCTAGACCTAAAAAAAGCTTTTGACAAAGTACCACATAAGAAGTTGCTTAAGAAATTAGAATATGAAGGAGGAATACAAGGTAAATTGCTAAATTGGATGGAAGACTTTTTGCAAGAAAGAAAAATGCGAGTAGTGATAAGAGATCAGCACTCAAAATGGAATGAAGTAATAAGCGGTGTCCCGCAGGGAACAGTTCTGGCCCCAATAATGTTTGCTATATATATTAATGATATGGATGAAGGAATTGAAAGCTATATGAGCTTCTTTGCAGATGATGCAAAATTACTGAAAAGAGTGAAAACTGAAGAAGATTGTGAATCACTACAGAGAGATCTAAATAAAGTACAAGAATGGAGTAGGAAGTGGGAGATGGAGTTCAATACAAAAAAGTGTAGTATAATGGAATTTGGAAAAAGCAAAAACAGAATAACAGGATCATATAATTTGGGAGAAGAAGGAATAAAAAGAGTAGAAAATGAGAGGGACCTGGGAGTCATTGTTATGAATAATATGTCACCTGAGAAACATATAAATAAGATTTTTGGAGAAACTTATAATTTAATAAGAACAATCAAAGTGGCATTTACATACCTGGATGAAGAAATGGTGAGGAAAATCCTAGTCACCCTGATAAGACCAAGATTGGAATATGCAGCAACGATATGGTCACCAAGTACAAAAAAATGTATAAAAAAACTTGAAAGAATACAAAGAGCAATTACTAAACTGGCACCAACACTCTCAAAACTATCATATGAAGAGAGACTACAAAAACTTAAACTACAGACACTAGAGAAAAGAAGAGAGAGAGGAGATTTGATAGCTATTTACAGAATCATGAAAGGCATAGAAATTACTGATAGAGAGAATCTGATAAAATGGGATGACAGAAATACAAGAGGACACGGAAAGAAAATAAAAAAAGACAACTATAGAAGAGATTTGAAAAAGAACAGCTTTCCTCACAGAGCAATAGACAGTTGGAACAAGTTAGATGAGAAAGTGGTGTGTGCAAAAACAATACATGAATTTAAAAATAGTTTAGATAAAATGAGATATGAAGACGGGACCTCACGAGCATAGCTCCCCTTCCCGTAAAATACAACTAGGTAAATACAACTAGGTAAATACACACACACACACACACACACACACACACACACACACACACACACACTTTCAACGAACGGACGGCTTGACGAACGCTCTGAAGAAAAGTGCAGATTGAGGATACCAACGCAAAGAGAAGTGCCTTTTTGTATTTGCAGGGGGGGGGAATTGCTCGTGAGGTAGTGGGAAAGTAAGGAAAGAGGAGAGGGGGAGGGATTACTGGGGAAATGGAAGGTAATGAGGATGTGGAGGACTTGGCCCAGGCAGACGGGCGGAAGGTCAACATGAAACGACCACCGGATGACGAAATGGCAAATAAAAATGTAAAGATTAGAAGTATAGAGAGGAGAAATACAGTAGAAAGTGACGAGAATATGTTCCAGGGATTTAAAGAGGGTGGGGGGGACACAACCCCCCCCAGACTGATAAGACTAGAGGAGAGAGTTGATAAGGTGATCGAGGACTTGGAACGTAAGTTAGGTAATGTAGGCTCCATTCTCCAAAGAATTGAAAGATTGGAACAACTAGAGAAGGCTAACAGAAACTTAACTGAAGAAGTAGAGGACCTAAAAAGACAGTTAGGAAATGTAAAGGAGGAGAATGAGAAATTGAAGAAGAATAGTAATGAAAACAAAGAGAAAATAGCTACAGAAGCTAAAAATTGGAGAATAACTCAAGAAGGGAATAAGGTTTCATTCACTGACATAGTCAAACAGCAATTGAAAGAACATAATGAAGACTCAGTTATTAAAGTGATGAGACAGAAGGAGAATATAGTAAGAGAATTAGCTGACAAAAAGAAATGTATAATTATATTAGGAATGGAAGAGAAACATAACCCAGATAGAACCGCAAGAATCAAGGAGGAAAATGAAAGGGTAAGCAGTTTATTAAAATTAGTCCAGGAAGATGAACCAGAAATTATAAAGGAAATTGAGGAAAAATTCAGACTCGGAAAATATAGTACAGATAAGACCAGACCAATTAAGATTAAATTCAGGTCACAAACAACGGCAGAGAAAATTCTATCCAAGACAGGGAAACTAGCAACAAATGATCAATATAAAAAGGTATGGATAAAAAGAGAAATGAATAAGGAGGAAAGAGAGGCAGAAAAGCAGAAAAGAATTGAAGCTAAGGCAAAAAACGAGGAAAGAACGGAGTCAGAGAAAGAGAGATTCTATTGGAGAGTAGTGAACATGAAAATAAAGCAGTTCGACATACTAAAGAAAAACATAAGGGAAACAGAGAACACAATGGAAGTGGCAGAAAACTAAGAGTGTCTTACACAAATATAGATGGATTGATAACAGGATTGAATGAACTGAATGATTATTTGAAAGAAAAAGAACCGGACATAATGGGAATTGTAGAAACAAAATTAAAAGGCCCACTACCACCCAACAGTGTAGGACATGATACATACAATTATTGGATTAGAAACAGAGAGAAAAAACAAGGGGGTGGAGTTATGTTCCTGACAAAGAAGGATATAAACGTGAAAGGTGTCATATATGGAAAGAATACAGTAGAGATGATTATGATAGAAGTGGAAGACCGAGATAAGAAGAGAAGAAAATTTGTGATCAACTATGTGCCTCCGAAAACAGCCTCATGGGAGGAGAATGAACATAAAAGTATGTTAGAGGACACAAAGATAGCATTAACTAAAATAATGGAAGACGGAGGAAGAATAGTTATGATGGGCGACTTTAATTGCAAAGAAATCTGCTGGGAAGAAATGACAGTAAAGAGTGGTGATGACTCATGGGGAAATGCTCTACTTGAGATGATTACTGACCATTCAATGACACAATGGATACAAGAGAACACTAGGTATAGAAATGAAGAAGAACCATCGAGGCTAGACTTAATAATTACATCTGAACCTAGAATAGTGGACAAGATTGAATATAAAACACCAATAGGTAAAAGTGACCACATATTGATTGAACTGGAACTTAATGAAGAAAAATATATGAAAAGAAATGAACAATATAGAAAAGGAAGAATGATGTATGAAAAAACAAACTTTGATAAAATAAGAGAATTCTTCCAACAAGAAAACTGGGAAGAAATATACAAAGAAGAAACATCAGTGGAAGAGAAATGGAATATTTTGACAAAAATTTACAAAGAAGGAGTGGAAAAGTATGTACCAAGACAAAAACAAGAAAAAGAATATGTAAAATGCTGGTACAACAAAAGTTGTAGGGAGTTAAAAGACAAAAGAGACAAAGCCTGGACCGGATGGAAAAAAGACAGAAGACCTGAAAAATGGAAAATATATACTGGTTATAGAAATGAATATGTACAAAAGTGCAGAGAGGAAAAAAGAAAATATGAAAAAGATGTTATAGAAAAGTGTAAAGATCAACCAAAACTATTCTACAGATTTGTAAACAATAAACTGAAAAACAAACAAGACTTGGAGAAATTAAGACAAGGGGGAGTTGAATACACTGAGGAAATGGAAATGGCAGAAATTATGAACAAACATTTTAAATCAGTGTTTACAAGAGAAAATATACAACCTGAAGAGATTGAGTGGAAGGAAAAAGTCCCCCCTATGGAAGAAATAGAAATAACGAAGAATGAAATATTGACACACTTGGGTAATTTTGATGTCAGAAAATCGCATGGGCCAGATGAAATAGCAAACTGGATTCTGAAAGAATGTAGGAATGAACTGGCAGACAAAATACATAGCATAATAAGCAGTTCCTTAAAAGAAGGAAAAGTTCCAGAAGATTGGAAAAAAGCAAATATAGTACCTATATATAAAGGAGGAAATAAAGAAGAACCTACCAACTATAGACCAGTCTCTCTAACAAGTACAATAGCAAAAATATGTGAAAGAATTATCAAAAGTAGATGGGTAAAATACTTGGAAAAAAACAACGTACTAAATCCAAGGCAATTTGGATTCAGACAAGGACGATCATGCGTCACCAATTTAATATGTTTCTATTCAAGGCTAATAGATATAATACAAGAAAGAGATGGATGGGCTGATTGTGCATTTCTAGACCTAAAAAAAGCTTTTGACAAAGTACCACATAAGAAGTTGCTTAAGAAATTAGAATATGAAGGAGGAATACAAGGTAAATTGCTAAATTGGATGGAAGACTTTTTGCAAGAAAGAAAAATGCGAGTAGTGATAAGAGATCAGCACTCAAAATGGAATGAAGTAATAAGCGGTGTCCCGCAGGGAACAGTTCTGGCCCCAATAATGTTTGCTATATATATTAATGATATGGATGAAGGAATTGAAAGCTATATGAGCTTCTTTGCAGATGATGCAAAATTACTGAAAAGAGTGAAAACTGAAGAAGATTGTGAATCACTACAGAGAGATCTAAATAAAGTACATGAATGGAGTAGGAAGTGGGAGATGGAGTTCAATACAAAAAAGTGTAGTATAATGGAATTTGGAAAAAGCAAAAACAGAATAACAGGATCATATAATTTGGGAGAAGAAGGAATAAAAAGAGTAGAAAACGAGAGGGACCTGGGAGTCATTGTTATGAATAATATGTCACCTGAGAAACATATAAATAAGATTTTTGGAGAAACTTATAATTTAATAAGAACAATCAAAGTGGCATTTACATACCTGGATGAAGAAATGGTGAGGAAAATCCTAGTCACCCTGATAAGACCAAGATTGGAATATGCAGCAACGATATGGTCACCAAGTACAAAAAAATGTATAAAAAAACTTGAAAGAATACAAAGAGCAATTACTAAACTGGCACCAACACTCTCAAAACTATCATATGAAGAGAGACTACAAAAACTTAAACTACAGACACTAGAGCAAAGAAGAGAGAGAGGAGATTTGATAGCTATTTACAGAATCATGAAAGGCATAGAAATTACTGATAGAGAGAATCTGATAAAATGGGATGACAGAAATACAAGAGGACACGGAAAGAAAATAAAAAAAGACAACTATAGAAGAGATTTGAAAAAGAACAGCTTTCCTCACAGAGCAATAGACAGTTGGAACAAGTTAGATGAGAAAGTGGTGTGTGCAAAAACAATACATGAATTTAAAAATAGTTTAGATAAAATGAGATATGAAGACGGGACCTCACGAGCATAGCTCCCCTTCCCGTAAAATACAACTAGGTAAATACAACTAGGTAAATACACACACACACACACACACACACACGGAGACAAGTTGGTTTTGTCTCCTTGCACGTGTAGCCCCTGTTCACCTAGCAGCGAGTAGGTACGGGACGTTAGTCAAGGAGTTGTGACCTTGCATTCCCGGTGTGTGGAGTGTGAGTGGTCTCAGACCTACCCAGAGATCTGCTAATAATGAGCTCTGAGCTCACTGCCGTAGGGTGGTGTCTGGCTGTCTCGAAAAAGAGGCTGCAGCAGATCCGAGGTGAACACACACACACACACACACACACACACACACACACACACACACACACACACATATATATATATATATATATATATATATATATATACATACACACACACACACACACACACATATATATATATATATATATATATATACATATATATATATATATATATATATATGTATACATGCATGAGAAATCACATAAACTCGTGATTCTAAATATGTGGAAAAACACCAAGGAAAAAGATAAACTGATGATCAAGCGCTTTCGTCTATTCAGACATCCTCAGGGAAACCTGAGGATGTCTGAATAGGCGAAAGCGCTTGGTCATCAGTTTATCTTTTTTTCCCTGAGGATGTCTGAATAGACGAAAGCACTTGGTCATCAGTTTATCTTTTTCCTTTGTGTTTTTTCCCGCATATATGAATATATATATATATATATATATATATATATATATATATATGTATATATATATATATATATATATAAATAAATGTATATATATATATATATGTATATGCTAATAAGAACACGGGTACGTGTGTTCACTTATGCAAAGTAGACCACTTGGAAAAAGAAACTAACGAAGCAGAGCGCTTTCGTATATTACATCTTCAGTGCAACAAGTACATAGTGATAGGAATACATAGACAATATATACATGATACAAAGGAACCAGGACAGTTTGAATAAGCATACCAACCAATTACCCCCTAGAGAGCGGAAGGTCATTGTCAATTATCTTACGATGGTCGGGCGACATCAGGTCACAGTCGCCAAGGAGAGCGGAAGGTCATTGTCAATTATCTTACGATGGTCGGGCGACATCAGGTCACAGTCGCCAAAGAGAGCGGAAGGTCATTGTCAATTATCTTACGATGGTCGGGCGACATCAGGTCACAGTCGCCAAGGGTCACTGTTTCTACTACTTATATAGGGCGACATTAAGTCAATTTGTTGGATTACATTTTACCTGATATTATCTTACTAATTTCTTGACAAATGAAATTATCAAGTTTGTACAAGCCTTTATGTAGGTTGGTATTTTGATTACTAGTGGTATGAATCAAACTGCACTCTATTAAATTTCTTGCTATTATGTTGTTGGTATAATAGATTGCCTGGGCATTACCCCCAATCAACTGGATGATTATTTAATTCAATATGTTTGAATATACCACTAGAATGATTGCCATCCCTGACATTTTTCTTGTGTTGTTCAATTCTAATGTTTAAGGGTTTGGCAGTTTGACCTATGTAAAATTGATTACACATTTTGTAAGGAATTTTATAAATGCATCCTTTTTTGATTTCAATACTATTGTTGATAAGTTTATGTTTTACTGTACTATCATGTTTAAAAACTACCTTTACGTTAAATCTTTTTAATAATTCTGTGATACTTAACAAATTTTCTTGAAATGGTAAAATTAAAACATTATGATAATTGAAAGGTGATTTAGGCTGAATTTACTTTAGAAATTGAGAAAAATTGTACCTTACCTTTCTTAGATTGCACTATCCTACGTCATGACAATAGCCTTAAATTTAAAGTATATCGTAAACCAACCAATGCAAGTTCATATATTCATTATTATTATTCTCATCCAAATAATATTAAACGTACAGTATTTGCCTCAATGTATTTAAGAGTTTTTCGTATTTGTAGTCCTGAATTTATTGATGAAGAAATCAGAAATGTTTTTAACATTGGGCTAGAATTAAAATACCCTAAGCAATTCCTTGATATTGCTTACAATTTTGCAAGGAAATAATTTTTAACTCCTCAGCCTAAATCACCTTTCAATTATCATAATGTTTTAATTTTACCATTTCAAGAAAATTTGTTAAGTATCACAGAATTATTAAAAAGATTTAACGTAAAGGTAGTTTTTAAACATGATAGTACAGTAAAACATAAACTTATCAACAATAGTATTGAAATCAAAAAAGGATGCATTTATAAAATTCCTTGCAAAATGTGTAATCAATTTTACATAGGTCAAACTGCCAAACCCTTAAACATTAGAATTGAACAACACAAGAAAAATGTCAGGGATGGCAATCATTCTAGTGGTATATTCAAACATATTGAATTAAATAATCATCCAGTTGATTGGGGTAATGCCCAGGTAATCTATTATACCAACAACATAATAGCAAGAAATTTAATAGAGTGCAGTTTGATTCATACCACTAGTAATCAAAATACCAACCTACATAAAGGCTTGTACAAACTTGATAATTTCATTTGTCAAGAAATTAGTAAGATAATATCAGGTAAAATGTAATCCAACAAATTGACTTAATGTCGCCCTATATAAGTAGTAGAAACAGTGACCCTTGGCGACTGTGACCTGATGTCGCCCGACCATCGTAAGATAATTGACAATGACCTTCCGCTCTCTTTGGCGACTGTGACCTGATGTCGCCCGACCATCGTAAGATAATTGACAATGACCTTCCGCTCTCCTTGGCGACTGTGACCTGATGTCGCCCGACCATCGTAAGATAATTGACAATGACCTTCCGCTCTCTAGGGGGTAATTGGTTGGTATGCTTATTCAAACTGTCCTGGTTCCTTTGTATCATGTATATATTGTCTATGTATTCCTATCACTATGTACTTGTTGCACTGAAGATGTAATATACGAAAGCGCTCTGCTTCGTTAGTTTCTTTTTCCAAGTGGTCTACTTTGCATAAGTGAACACACGCACCCGTGTTCTTATTAGCATCATGGATACCACACGCTTCTTCAACACCTTCATCTCTCTCAACCCTGGTCTGGCTCCGTTTGTGAAGGACTTTGCTTGGGCCTTGACCAAAGCCCATAAACTACGATTACGGCTGCAGTTTCTACAAAATTGCCTGAAGGAACAGGTATTACCGAAGTCTGTTCTTCCCCAACGACTTTTGAAGATGTCAGATCGCCCGTTTGATGATTTCCAACGCATCATCTTGTTGAAGTGTATTGACATTGCCAAATTAGAAGTGAAAGAAGCTTTTAGAATCAAAAGGGTCAAATGGCATATTTTTCAACAAACTATACCATCCATTGATAAGGAAGTGCTTTTAGACTATTGCTTCTGCAATATGAGATCCATTTGTGACCTTCTTGCCAAGAAATTAAAAAATAAGTTACAACAACTTATTGATAATAGTGATTGGACCAAACATGCTAACAGTGAATTTGTAGTTAATCTTTCTGACAAAATTCTTAATACTAATGAGAAAACAGCTTTAGGATATGGACTTAGTTTTGCCAACAATTCAAATCCAACAAATTTTGTCAGCATTGGTAAAGCTTTCTGTAATTTAAAGAACCATGATTTATCAGTTGAAGATTTCAATATTTGTAAAGGAATTGTTTATGGTGCTTTATCACAAGAGGTTGTTCCTAATTGCCCAGAACGTTTTCAGAAGGCAATTATTAGTCTTAAAAAAGATAATCATTTACATTTCACTAAAGCAGATAAATCTAATGCAGTTGTTATTTTAAACAAGGTTGATTATCTTAGAAAAATGAATGATTTATTAGATGATAACAATACTTACACACTTCTTAACAAAAATCCTACAGAAGTAGTTAATAGTTATTATAATAAGAAATTAAAAGAACTGCTTCATAAGAATAGAGACCTCTTACAGAAATTCACTTCAATTAGTCCCCCTTTGCCACATATGTATGGTCTCATTAAGACTCATAAATGTAACAACTCCGCTAGACCTATTGTTTCGTCAATTGGTTCCGCTTCTTACAAGCTTTCCAAATGGCTAGTTACTATCCTTATCCCTTTAGTAGGTACAATCTCTTCTTCTCATGTTACAAACACTTCTGATTTAATAGACAAACTCCATAATATTAAACCTAATTATAAGTTTACATTGGTTAGTTTTGATATAGTCAGTTTATTCACAAAAGTTTCCATAAATGATTTATTATTTTACCTTCAAGATGAACTTAATAAACATGTTCTTCCATTGCCATCATCTACATTGATTGAACTAATTAAATTATGTGTCAAAGATTGTAAGTTTCAATTTAATGGTAATTTCTATTCCCAAAAATTCGGCATGAGTATGGGAAACCCTTTATCCCCAGTTTTAAGTAATTTATACATGGAATTTTTTTAAACTAAAATATTACGCACAATCTTCCCCCTTAATATCCCTTGGCTTAGGTATATTGATGACATCTTATGTCTTTGGCCAGAAGATAAAAATGTCCATAATTTTTTAACTAAGTTGAATACCCTTGTTGATTCTATTAAATTTACTTTAGAAATTGAGAAAAATTGTACCTTACCTTTCTTAGATTGCACTATCCTACGTCATGACAATAGCCTTAAATTTAAAGTATATCGTAAACCAACCAATGTAAGTTCATATATTCATTATTATTCTTCTCATCCAAATAATATTAAACGTACAGTATTTGCCTCAATGTATTTAAGAGTTTTTCGTATTTGTAGTCCTGAATTTATTGATGAAGAAATCAGAAATGTTTTTAACATTGGGCTAGAATTAAAATACCCTAAGCAATTCCTTGATATTGCTTACAATTTTGCAAGGAAATAATTTTTAACTCCTCAGCCTAAATCACCTTTCAATTATCATAATGTTTTAATTTTACCATTTCAAGAAAATTTGTTAAGTATCACAGAATTATTAAAAAGGTTTAACGTAAAGGTAGTTTTTAAACATGATAGTACAGTAAAACATAAACTTATCAACAATAGTATTGAAATCAAAAAAGGATGCATTTATAAAATTCCTTACAAAATGTGTAATCAATTTTACATAGGTCAAACTGCCAAACCCTTAAACATTAGAATTGAACAACACAAGAAAAATGTCAGGGATGGCAATCATTCTAGTGGTATATTCAAACATATTGAATTAAATAATCATCCAGTTGATTGGGGTAATGCCCAGGCAATCTATTATACCAACAACATAATAGCAAGAAATTTAATAGAGTGCAGTTTGATTCATACCACTAGTAATCAAAATACCAACCTACATAAAGGCTTGTACAAACTTGATAATTTCATTTGTCAAGAAATTAGTAAGATAATATCAGGTAAAATGTAATCCAACAAATTGACTTAATGTCGCCCTATATAAGTAGTAGAAACAGTGACCCTTGGCGACTGTGACCTGATGTCGCCCGACCATCGTAAGATAATTGACAATGACCTTCCGCTCTCTTTGGCGACTGTGACCTGATGTCGCCCGACCATCGTAAGATAATTGACAATGACCTTCCGCTCTCCTTGGCGACTGTGACCTGATGTCGCCCGACCATCGTAAGATAATTGACAATGACCTTCCGCTCTCTAGGGGGTAATTGGTTGGTATGCTTATTCAAACTGTCCTGGTTCCTTTGTATCATGTATATATTGTCTATGTATTCCTATCACTATGTACTTGTTGCACTGAAGATGTAATATACGAAAGCGCTCTGCTTCGTTAGTTTCTTTTTCCAAGTGGTCTACTTTGCATATATGTATATATATGTATATATATATATATATATATATATATATATATATATATACATACATACATGAATTAGCTAATTCTTGTTTGTTTTTCAGTCTGTTTACAAATCTGTAAAATAGTTTTGGTTGATCTTTACATTTTTCTATGAAATCTTTTTCATACTTTCTCTTTTCTGCTCTGCACACTTGTACATATTCATTTTTATAACTAGTTTATATTTTCCATTTTCAGGTCTTTTGTATTTTTTTTCCATTTTATCCAAGCTTTGTCCCTTTTGTCTTTTAACTCCCTGCATCTTTTGTTGTACCAACACTTTATATATAATTTTTCTTGTTTTTGTCTTGAAACATACTTTTCCACTCCTTTATAAATATATTTTTCAAAATATTCCATTTCTCTTCTACTGTTGTGTCCTCCTTGTGTATCCTTTCCCAGTCTGCTTTTTGAAAGAATTCTCTTTTTTTTTATAAAAAATAATTTTTTCATACATCAATCTTCCCTTTCTATATTGTTCATTTTTTCTATGTATTTTTTCTCATTTAGTTCCAGTTCTACTAATATGTGGTCACTTTTACTTATTAGTGTCTTATATTCAATCTTGTCCACTATTTCGGGTTCTGATGAGATTATTAGGTCCAGTCTCGATGGTTCTTCCTCATTTCTATACCTAGTATTCTCTTGTATCCATTGCGTCATTGTATGTTCTATAATCATTCCAAGTAGTACATTTCCCCATAGGTCGCCTCCACCCTTCACTGTCATCTCTTCCCAGCAGATTTCTTTACAATTAAAGTCACCCATTATAACTATTCTTCCTCCATCATCCATTATCTTATTTAGTGTTATCCATGTGTCTTCTAACATATTTTTGTGTTCTATCTCTTCCCACAAAGCCGATTTAGGAGGCACATAATTTACCACAATTTTTTTTTTCCTTCAGGTAATCATTCAGTTTGTTCAAGCCTGTTTTTAATCCATCTATATTTGTGTAAGACACTTTTAATTTTCTGCTACTTCCATTGTGTTTTCTGTTTCCCTTCTGTTTTCCTCTGCTATGAACCATTTCCTCACTTTCATATTCACTACTCTTTTTCTGTCTCTGTTCTTTTCTTGTTTTTTCCTTAGCTTCTTGTCTTTTTGTTTTCTCATCCTCTCTTTCCTCTTTATTCATTTTTTTTATCCATACCTTTTTATATTGCTCACTGTCTGCTAGTTTCCCTGTTTTTGCTAAGATATTCTCTGCTGTCGTTTGTGACCTGAATTTAACCTTAATCGGCCTGGTCTTATCTGTATTGTATTTCCCCGAGCCTATTCATTTCTTCTATTTGTTTCCCTACTTCTAATATATTATTTGCTTTTTCCTTTCCCTCCTTTATTCTTGTAGTCCTATTTAGATTATACTTCTCTTCCATTCCTAATATAATTATACATTTTTTTTTTTTTTTTGCTAAGTCTCTTACTATATTCTCCTTCTCCCTCATCCCTTTAATAACTGTGTCTTCAGTCTGTTCTTTCATCTGCTGTTCCATTATACCTCTAAATTCCATTTTATTGTTCTCTTGTACTTTTTTCTAACCACTTACATCTTTTGCTATGGACTCTTTATTCTCTTTATCATTCCTCTTCATTTCCTTATTCTCTTCCTTTACTTCTCTTAACTGTCTTTTTAATTCTACCAATTCTTTAGTTAGGTTTTGATTCTCCTTCTTTAGTTCTTCCAGCTTATCAACTCTTTGAGTAATTGACTTTATTTGGTTAAACTTAGCTTTCCAATTTTCATTCATTTCTTTTAGTTTCTCCTCTAAATTTACTAGTCGGGGGAGGTTGTCATTTCCTCCATCATTAAATCCATGGAAATAGTCCTCTTCACCTTCCATTGCGCTGCTCTTATCTATATTTCTATTTTTTACATTCTTACTAATCACATCGACTTCACCATTATCGTCAGGCCGCGTCTTGTTTATATACCGTCTGAGTTGTTCCTGGGCCCTATCTTCCTCTTCCTCATTTCCTTCCGTTTTCCTCAGTAATCCCTCCCCTTCTCCTTTTTCTTCACCTTCCCACTACATCACGAGTTTTCCCCTTCCCTATTGATACAACACAGGTACTTCCTTGTCGTTGTGATCCTCAAAACTTGTAGAAATCACCGGAGTCCAGACTTCGCTGCCACTCCGACCGACGTGTGTGTGTGTGTGTGTGTGTGTGTGTGTGTGTGTGTGTGTGTGTGTGTGTGTGTGTGTGTGTGTGTGTGTGTGTGTGTGTGTGTGTGTGTTACAGGTGAAAAATGTAATCCTACATTTGTCAATCACGTGAAAACCACTGTTGGAGCAAAAAGACTGGAGACAGGGAATCTATATATTTCGATTGCAAACTGCAATCCTCTTCAGTAGACACAAAAATGAAATAGTGAGTGCTACATAAGTGATAAGTAGCACCCTTGACATGAAAAAAGGTAACATTGGGAGAGGTCTCTACCACCGGCTCACTCCGTATGTGGGGTCAGGAGGCAAATGTCTTTTTAATAGGCTAGTGACGAAAAGTCCTGAAATTGTGCCCGGGGGCCATTGCCCCATTGTAAAGGTTGTGACTTAGTTTACATCGGACAGACTGGGAGGGATTTGGACACTAGGATGATTGAACACAAACGGTCCATTAAATATGGACAAGAAAACTCAGTTGTGTTCCAGCATGTTAAACAATTTAACCATTGTTTAGACTGGGACAAAGCTGAGCTCATTTATAAGTCTAGATGTGAGTTCAGGAGAAAAATTGTAGAATCAACTATGATTGAATGCCACCCCAATATGAACATTTCAAAGAGGCAATGGTCCTCGGACATAATTTCAGGACTTTTCATCACTAGCCTATTAAAAAGATATTTGCCTTCTGACCCCACATACGGAATGAGCCGAGGGTAGAGAGCTTGCAGTGACGCGCCGCTGGTCAAAACCAGACTGGCCGTCACACAACTCGAGCTAGGCTTTTATACTCGCTGTAGTTGGCAAGCATAGTTCGTAAAGACGTCCCGGCGAGCCAGCGGCCAGCCAATCAGGAACTCGGAAAGCTGCCCGGGTTCCCACCAGCCTCCTTTAAAAGGTCTGCGCCTAGCCGAGAGGCGCGAGCGCCTAGTCCCCGGTGGTGGCGAGGAGATATATCTCCTTGCTACTGCCGGTCTGGCACAGGCACAGAATCAACACAGCGCTCCTAGAGGTCGGACGTCTCTGCACTCCAGCTCTCTCAACAAACGCCCAGGAATCTTCGCCGGCCGGTGGTGGCTAGGAGATTTATCTCCTTAGCTGCTGCCGGTCTGACACAGGCCGACCTCTTCGTTGACGTCGGCAGGCGGGTTTACACCAAGACAAATACACATACTTCCCAAGTCACGTAATTCTCTGTTTTCAGAGTAGTGCTTGGAAGAAAAGAGACACACGCACAACTTGCTCATTGGCTTAGCAGAGGCCCAAACCGTCTCTCACTCAGAACCCTCAATCTGATCGCGGGCTGGTCGACGGAGAGATTTGGGACACCTCTCTGTCTAACCGGCCCGCAACCTAACGCTGGCCTCTTCGCTGACGCTGGTGAACGAGTTTACACTTCTGACATTTTACACACAATTCCCAATCGCGTAATTCTCTATTTTCAGAGTTGTGATTGGAAGGAAAGAGTTCATACAACACCAGCCCGCCTGCCCCCCCCCTCGCACCGCCACTGAATCAATTCTACTGACCTTCAAACCCAACCTGGGGAAAAGCAGGCTACTCAGGCCCCACCTGTGGCTTATCAGGAACGCGCTCTACACGCTCGCTGTTGGTGGCGAGGAGATATATCTCCTTTGCTGCTGCCGGCCGACCTCTTCGTTGACGTCGGCAGACGGGTTTACACCGCCCGCCTGCCCCCCCTCGCACCGCCACTGGATCATCTCTAGAGGATCTCAAACCCAACCTGGGGAAAAGCAGGCTACTCAGGCCCCACCTGTGGCTAACAGGAACGCGCTCTACACACGGGAAGTGAACTCTACTCACTTCCCGTAAGATACACACACACACTTCTCACGAACATAGCCACACCACACGCACAAACATCTACACTTACTTTTTCTTCGACTAAAATTCGTTTCCTTTCTAACTTTCTCTTCTACTACATCTTCTCATTTCAGTTTACCTCCCACTAAAGATTTTCCCGTTTTTCCACCTTTCTCTACTACTACGCCTCCTACTAATTTCTAAACTTTCGTTGGTGATCCTAATCCTACTCCTGGCGTCGGTGCCCCCGTCCAAGCTCCCAGTCCATTTCTCCCGAGCCACGACCACCAACTGCCCGAAATCGCTCTCTAATTCGTCCGGTGGCAATAGCCCTTTTTTATACGCTACTATCTTTTCATTTTCTTACAGACATTCTTCCCCTCCCACAAAAACCGATCCCGCGCAAGCGGGTGGTCTTTTCTAGGAATTCAGAATTGAGAATTCAGTTCACTCCAGGGCACGACATCTTCAAACAGCACTCCTCTCCAAGCAGCACTCCTCTCCATGCAGCAGTCCTCTCCGAGCTTCAAGTTCCCCTTCGCTCTCAGACTACGACCTTCCCTCTCGAGCTTAGTGTTCATTAAAAACCCGAGTGCCTCAATGTTAATGTGAGTTTCATTTACCTGGCTTGTCCGAACCATATCACGACAAAGTGGTGACCCCGAGTGAGGACAACCAGGAAGATGGCAGGCTCACATGTTAAACTTCCAAGTTTCTCCCATGACTTGGAGAGCTGGCTAGTTCACGCCGAGGCGTACTTAGCCACCCAGAACGACGTGACGGACCAGCAAGCCTTCGGAGCATACATCGCCGCACTACCGACGGACATCATTGCTCTCGTCCGCGACGTCGTCAGTTCACCCCCGGAGGAAAACAAGTGTGCAGGCATCAAGACTGCCTTGAGGAAACACTACACCAGGCCCGATAACGAGCTGAACAAGGAAATCCAGCACAGAGAACTCGGAGACGACCGACCATCACAACTCTTCAGGAAAATTGCCATCCTTAACGCACGGGCAAGGGTGCAGTTGCCCAAGGAACTCCTCCGGTCATTACACCTCGCCAAGATGCCGGAGGTCCTCCAGTTGAATTTGGAAGCCCTAGCTGCCGACAAGGACGACGACGCCTACTGCTCCATCGCCGACAATGTACCAGCGCCATAGGTCCTTACAAGCTACGACACACGCCACGCTCTCTGCGAGGAGCATCGTTTACAGTGATGATACGATAAATAATATAAGTGAAGTGTGCAGTGAAAAAACAGGTGCTACTGATCGCGGGATTCACGGACACAACCTCCCAACCAGCCGTCCCCCAGACATTAATGCAGTGAGCAAAACCACTTTTCCATCGTACAATGCCAACGACCAAAGTGTGCAGTAGCTACGGCAGGAAATCACTGAAATGAAGAAATTGCTGAGTCGTTTTTTGGACGAAAAGGAATGCCATAAAACACCACGAAGCACTGTCCCGAGAGAGGATAGTGCCCCCTGCTGGTACCATACCCGTTTCGGCAACAAGGCGCTCAAGTGTGCACAACTTTGTAGCTGGTGAAACTCCAGACGTGGGGTTCGGTAAACACTCCCACCCCCGCTAACCATGCCCACACCCTCCTCTCAGTGTGTGATAGCCATATTGGCCTATCCTTCCCGGTGGACACGGGCTCAGCTGTCAGTATCATGTCTCCGACGGAAGATCTGAGCCAAGGTACAAGCCTTCCGTCGTACGACCTGCTTACAGCCAACGGTACACCCATCGCCTTGTATGACAGCCATTACAGCGTCCTGGATCTCCAGAATGGCAAGTTCCCTTGGACATTTGTTATCGCAGATGTCTGTCAACCCATTCTTGGCTACGACTTCCTACAATACTACAAAATGGCAGTCAGCGCCAAAGATAACTGCTTGTACCATGCAACAAGACGCATACCAGAAACTACCATCAACGCCACTTCTCCTAAAGTATTTTCCCTTCAGCCAGCTGGCGAATACACACGTATCCTGCAAGATTTTCCCCCAGCTGACGTCTCCATGCAAGGCCACCACTACCCGCCCCCACAACATTGTGCATCACATTCAAACAATTGGCCCGCCGGTCTACAGCAAGCCTCGACGCCTCTCCCCAGAGAAGTTGGTCGCCACCAAACAAGAGTTCCAAGGCCTCCTTGACCAAGACATCATCCGCCCATTGGAGAGTGCGTGGGCATCGCCACTCCACAGAGTCCTCAAGACACCACCACCCAACCAGTGGCGGGCCTGCGGTGACTATCGCCAAATTAACCGCATCACCAAGGCCGACCGCTATCCCATCTCGCACTCCTAAGACTTCCATTTCAAGTTCTCCGGGAAGCAAGTCTTCTCCAAGATCGACCTTGTTAGAGCGTTCCACCAGATTTCTGTGTCACCAGAGGACATCCAGAAGACAGCCATCGTCACTCCGTTCGGCCTTTTCGAGTGGAAAATGGTGTCGTTTGGCCTGCGTAATGCCGTCCAAACGTTCCAGCGGTTTATTGACCACGTCCTCAGAGACTTCGTCACCGTCTACATCGACGATATACTGGTGACCTCTGACAATCACGACCAACACCACCAACACCTTCGCCTTCTCTTCCGCCGACTGCAAGAGTATGGCCTCCGTATCCACCCGTCTAAGTGCCTCCTAGGAGTGTCATCGCTCGACTTCCTCGGACATCGTATTTAACAGCAGGCCTGTACCCTTTCCCTCAGAAGGTGGACACCATCATAGACTTCCCACAGCCAACATCCGTCAAGATACTACGCCAATTCCTAGGGATCGTCAACTATTATAATAGATTCAACCCCGATGCAGCTACCAAACTCGTACCACTAAACGACCTCACCAAGAACCAAGCGGTCAGTCGTATCCGTGAAGTGGTCTCCTGAAGCTACCCAAGCATTTGGGCAGGTCAAGGCTGCAATTGCAGAGGCTGCCCTCCTGTCCTACACGGTGGCCCACGCCCCCACCTTCCTTACCACCGACGCATCCTCCACAGCGATAGGCGCAGTCCTCCAACAGAGGCTCAACGGACAGCTCCAGCCAATTGCATTCTTCTCCAAACGACTGGACCATTTTCAAATACGCTATAGTGCATTCGACAGGTAGCTTCTGGCCATATTTTCAGCCGTGAAGCACTTCCTCTGTTTCTTAGAAGGCCGGCCATTTATCATCCTTACCGACCACAAACCGTTCACCTATGCACTGGACAGGATCTCTGGCCACCACTCACCAAGAGTCTCTCGGCAGCTGTCATTCCTGTCCCAATTTGATACTCACATTGAGTACATCAAGGGAGAGGATAACCAAGTGGCCGATGCCTTGTCTAGGATTACCTCTAGCATCCTCCCTGATCACCACCACGTCGATTACGCACGCATCGCTGCCTCCCAGGGTGACGACGAGGAACTCCGTCTCCTACGCCTGAATGGCACATCCTCCCTGCAGTTCCAAACACTCCTGCACCATTGCGGTGTGACGTCTCTACAGGCAAGCCCCTGCCGTACACCCCTGCCTGTCATCGTAAGGATGTGTTCTCGGCATTCCACGACCACAGTCATCCTAGTATCCGGGCAACACAACGTCTCACGGATTGGGTCGTCTGGCCAGGCATCAACAAAGACGTCATAGAATGGACCCGCACCTGTTTTCCCTACCAGTCTTCAAAAGTCACGCGCCACGTTCACGCCCCACTCCAGCGTTTCCCTACAACAACAGCACGCTTCCAATCGATCCATGTGGATATTGTGGGCCCCCCTTTCCACCGTCCCGTGGCATGCATAACCTGCTCACGTGCGTCGACAGATACACCAGGTGGCCAGAGGCGATTCCTCTCCCGGATATATCTGCCGAGACAACTGCCCGTGCTTTCCTATCCGGTTGGGTATCCAGATGCGGCGCCCCCCACACCATTATCACCGACAGGGGCTCCCAATTCGAATCTGATCTCTGGTTCAGAATTCTCAAGTTCCTTGGTACCAGCCGTAACCGGACTACCACCTACCACCCTCAAGCTAATGGACTAGTAGAAAGATTCCACCGCCAGCTGGAGTCACTCAAGGCACAGCAACCCTCATGCAACTGGGCTGATGCCCTCCCCCTGGTGCTCCTTTCCATTCGCAACATTCCCAAGGTCGACTGTGACGTGTCTCCATTTCCATTGATCGTTTGAAACCAGCTTTCCTCCCTGTTTCTCCTTGCCCTAAGACCCATCTCCATGTAACCCCAGACATACCATTAACACCTTCCACTCCTCTTGTTCCTACTTCGTCCACTTCTGACACTTCCAGTGTCATCCCACAGAGTCCCATACCACCCACAGCTGATGCCAATGACTTTGGCCACACTATCACCTCTTCCCCTCCCTCCCACCCTCATACTTCCGCTCTTCCATACACAACTCGCGCAGGCAGGACCGTTAGGTTTCACAAGAAATCTTATTTTTACTTCCTACTAAAGACTTTCTTCACTGACGCTCCTCTCTCAAAGGGGGAGCACTGTTGCAAGCCCTTCCTTACTTAATCATTGTATATATTTATTGTATATGTATCTCCTTTATTGTATATGTAACACTTCTTTATTATACATGAGTACTTAATATCAACATATATTTATTGTAAATATTTTGTATAAGTAAGCCTATGTAGTCATTACATTATATAAGTGCCCTATACACAATTACATAACTAATTATATATACGTCATTAGGCGTACGCTACAGGCGTATGCGTCTATGCCAATTGTACACGTCATAGCATTAAGGTATTAAATATATGTTACCCTTAACCATTTTGCATGCATATTCATCATTATATGTAATTGTTCTCTTGTTTCTGTATATTCTTATGTATATACCTAGAGATGTTTGTATGTATTGTTTTGCCTAATCTTTTTCCCGCCTGGCAACAATGTATCAGGAAGTAGGGCACGAGCGCGTCTTGATGCCCAGGCTAGGCCTCCTAGCATTCGCTGGTGACAGATTACTTCCTGCCATACTTGTGTGTAGACCTACGCAATAAACTCCTACCAAAAGTACTGTGTGTTTGGCACTTACCACAGTCCCCAAAAAGGTTGTTAGGAATCATATTGGTCCACTATTATCTGCTGACGGTCAGCTTGAATATTCAAATGAAGGAATATGTAATATTTTAAACAATTATTTTAGCTCGGTATTCGTAAATGAAACACCTCAAAGTGAACTCCAAACTGAAACCTGTGAAAAGTCTAGGGTAAACTTACTACGGTAAATATAAAAGAAAAAATTGAAAGGTGTATAGATAAACTCAAAGTTAATAAAACACCAGGGCCTGACGGTTGGCATCCAAGAATCTTAAAGGAAATGAAAAATGAGATTGTTGTTCCATTAGAAATTATTTTCAAGAAATCCATCATATCCGGAGATGTCCCAAGAGAATGGAAGCTATAGCTAACGTTACTCCTATATTCAAAAAAGGTGACAAAAAGAAACCAAATAACTATAGGCCTATAAGTTTTACTTCAATCGTAGGAAAATAATGGAAACTATCATCAGAGATGCTATCGAACATCATTTAGAAAGTAATCGTTTGATAAATGATAGCCAGCATGGTTTCAGACGGAAAGGTTCTTGTGTGACTAACCTACTCGAATTCTACAACACAGTTATCTCGAATTATGACAATATATATATATATATATATATATATATATATATATATATATATATATATATATATATATATATATATATATAGATTTAATACATCTAGACTTTGCAAAAGCTTTTGATACCGTCCCACACGAAAGACTACTTACTAAATTAGCTTCGCACGGAATAAGTGGTAGCCTATTAAGTTGGACTAGTAATTGGTTGATTGATCGAAAACAGAGAGTTGTTTTAAATGGAAAAACTTCTTGATGGAAAAATCTTACATGTGGAGTTCCTCAGGGTTCCGTTCTTGGGCCACTTCTATTCATAGTACTGTATATATAAATTATATAGACCATGGACTAAAATCTATTGTTTCCAAATTCGCTGATGATACAAAACTGTGCGGAGTGGCAAATGATCACTCAAACCAATTACATATTCAAGAAGATTTAGATAAATTACAGCAATGGTCTAAAAAGTGGCTAATGAAATTTAACACAAGTAAATGCAAGGTAATGCACATAGGTAAAAATAACAGTAAGTACGATTACAAGTTATTTGGAAATTCGTTAACAAAAGTGGATAGTGAAAATAAGATCTCGGCGTAATTATCATTAACGATCTCAAATCATCCAAGCAATGTATTTCAGCCTCTGAGAAAGCAAGTAAGATTCTAGGACTGATTACGCGATCTTTTGATTTCAAAAGTCCATCACTTATTAACAAGCTATATAAATCGTTAGTTCGTCCACATTTGGAATATGCTGTTTCCGTATGGTCACCGAATCTCATTAAATACATTGACAGACTGAAAAAAGTACAACGGCGAGCCACAAAACTGATTCCAAATATCAAAAATAAATCATATGACAATCGACTAAAACATATTAATCTGTTTTCCCTAAAATAACGTAGACTCAGAGGTGACTTGATAAAGGTCTTTACAATTCTAAAGGTAATTGACAACATCAAAAGTGACAAAATTTTCACATTGAATGAGAATCAGACAAGAAACAATGGTCTCAAACTGTCCGGAAATAGATTCATTTTGGAAGTAGATAGAAACAACTTCGCCAACCGTGTAGTTAATGAATGGAATAAACCTCCTGCACAGGTAGTGCAATGTAGTTCAATTCGAAGCTTTAAGAATCATTTAGATAAACACCTAAGTAAGATGCTGTAATGATTCTAATTTATTTCATGTTATTTGTTTTTGTTTTGTTATCATTTGTTTGTTTGATTTTCATTTATTATTAGTTATATGTCAATTTATTATTATTTACTATTTACCTAGTTGTTTATTATTTCACTATACCTATGCATTTATTTATGTATTTTATTTGTTATTTACATTATTATAGTTTTTATCTATTAATTTATTATTATTATTATTTTTCGCATCCGACCTAGATAAGGACCAAAAGGTCTCATGTCGGCATGCTCCGCCTATGTAATCCTTTGTAAAGGATTATTACTTATACAATAAAGGAGAGTTACGTATACAATAAACATATGCCATAACTAAGTAAAGAGAGGAATTACTAAATATGTACCTAAACAAAAACAGGAAAGGGTATATACAGTATAAAATCCTGGTATAATAAAAAAAAAAAGTGCACTGAGGGAAAATATAGAAGAGATAAAGCCTGGAGAAGGAGAAAAAAAGGAAAAAACAACAACTGAGAAATGGAAAATATACACCAAACTAAGAAATGAATATGTAAGAATAGTAAAATACGTAGAGAAGAAAAGAGAAATCATGAAAAGTACATAAAAGATATATGTAAAGATCAACCCAAATAATTTTATACATATGTAAACGGCAAGCTAAAAAGTAAACAGGAAATACTTAAATTACGTAAAGGTAATAGAGGATACACAGAAGATATAGAAATGGCAGATTTTATGAACAAACATTTCAAATCTGTATTCTTCAAAGAGGAATTTTTTTTTTTACAAAACTGTGATCAAAGAATCGAATAAGATTTCCTCAATTGAAGAAATTAAACATTACTCAGAATGATATAAGGAATCAAATACTAAAGCTTGACGTTAACAAATCACATGGCCCGGATGGATTTGCAAACTGGAAACTGAAGGCATGTATAGACGAACTAACAGGAAAAAATGTACAAAATAATTGAATGCTCACTCAAAGAAGGAAAACTACCAGAAAACTGGAAAAATGCCAATATAGTGCCAGAAATATATTGCAAGAAAGTGATGGCTGGGTAGACTGTGCCTTCCTGGACTTACACAAGGCATTTGATAAAGTACCACACAGAAAATTACTATATCAACTGGAAACAATTGGAGGCATACATGGAAAACGATTGAATTGGATGGAGGACTTCCTACATGGAAGAAAAATGAGAGTGGTGCTCAGAGTCAAATATTCAAAATGGGAAAAAATTAGTAGTGGCGTCCCACAGGGATCAGTACTAGCTCCGATAATGTTTGCTATATATGTAAATTACATGGACGAAGGCATTAAAGTTACATGAACTGCTTTGCGGATGACGCAAAACTATTAAAGAGAATAAACTCCGAAATAGACTGTTACTCATTACAGAAGGATCTGAACAAAGCCTCAGAGTGGAGCAAGAGATGGGAGGTAGAATTCAACATCAAGAAGTACAGTATAATTGGATTTGGAAAAAGCAAGAAGAGAGTAACAAGACAGTATAAAATTGATGGAAAAGAAGCAACGAGAGTAAATTCTGAAAGGGACCTAGGAGTTATCATTACCAAAGACATGTCGCCAGATAAACATCTAAATGAAATTGTTGGAGAAACATACAATTTGTTGAGATCAATAAAGGTGGCCTTTAAATACCTGGACAAGGAAATAATCAATAAAATATTACGAATACTGATAAGGCCAAAACTGGAATATGCAGCGCTGATATATATATATACATATACATATTATATATATATATATATACATATATATATATGTATATGTATATATATATACATATATATATATATTATTTCTTTGTCGCGGCTCGTGCCGCTTAAATTGTTTTTATCGGCTTAAGAAACCTGCACAGCGAAGCTATAGCGATAATCCCATACCACACTCCTGGTCATATGGCCACTTCCCGAAGATTGAGTGTGGTTGGAATTTTCCGCCAGAATCATCAGAAATTTAAAATTCCCGGCTCTGTGCAGGCATGCGCATTGTCGACCCCACCTCCCCCTCCCTACCCCTCCCTTCTTAGCCGGCTCGCCTGAGTCGTCACTTCAATGAGAAATGAAGGCTTCGCCTGTAGGAGGAGGGAGGGACCCTAAATCTGTGCAGGTTTCTTAAGCCGATAAAAACAATTTAAGCGGCACGAGCCGCGACAAAGAAATATTATCGGCTGAAAGAAACCTGCACAGCGAAGCTATGCATGAGACGAGGACCGGTGGGAGGAGAGTTGAAGCCTGATTCACACCGTTATTACGTGTGTCTTTCCTATGAGAGACTTATTCATTTTATCACTCAGTAGAGGAGAGAAAAGAAACGTCAAGTACCCACACCGAAGAATGTGACATGCACAACATTGCACTGTTCACACAATGCGTAAATTATACAAAAATCGTATCCTGTTCAGCGGTTCCTGGGCCCCTTCCCACTCCTCGGTCGCCCTTCGCCCCCTCCACTCCCCCCCCCCTCCTTTTTTTTTTTTTTTTTTTTTTTTTTTTTTTTTTTTTTTTTTTTTTTTTTTTTTTCTTTTTTAGATGAGAGGGGTGGAGCCGTTTCCATGGCGACACATGGGACAGGGGCGACCGAGTGGTAGAGACACCGTGTCCCCAAGGAAGTCGTCGATGTCCAAGCCCTAGGTCCCGCACCCGCTCCAGAGAGTGGGTGTGGAGAAACGCCAGCGATGCCACGAAGTCCCTGATGCTGTGGGCGACGGGGCATGGCCCGGGTCGGCTCTCTCCAAAATGCGGCAAAGCAGGTGCGCCCGGGACCTCGGGGTTAGGGGAATCCTAAATTTCGAGTTGTAGAAGAGATGATCCTCAGAAATCTCTTCCGTGTGCTCCACGTAGTCTTCGAACGCACGGACCGGGCGCAGCGGTTGTGGGCGTCCTCCCTCCCGGAAGGATTGTATTCTGAGAGGGCCAATCATGTCGTCCGCTCGGCCGTTCCTGGCCAGGAATGTTGGTGATGGAGAGAGGGTTAGGGCCGAGCTGTCCTCCTCCAGTTTTGGAGAAGGACGGGTGGCGGGTGATTGCCGCCAGCTGTGAAGCCCTGTAGTCCGTAGTCAAGGCGAGCAGAAAGACGACACGTTGAGGGAAGTGTTCTTCCTCCATAATGGCCCTTTCGAACGCCAGGTACTGCAGAAGACGATGCAAGGACCAGGCCAGGACCGGTTGATGTCTCGGCTCTCTCGAGGCGCTGATCCCCTTCATTAGGAGGGTTCGCGCCCTCTGTGGCACTCGGATGTTCATGCCAAAGCGTAGCGGATCAGTGAGGGCTGTATAGTGAGGCAAGATAGTCGCCGGTGCCCTGTTGGTGGAGTCAGCCAGCCAAGTCAGGAAGTCCAGAACCGTGCTGGCGGAGATGGTCACCATCGCGTGTCTCCGAAGGCAGTTCCGGAATCTCCGTCAGCAGGACCCACACTGCCGCACTGAGGACGGAAGGTGAGCTCTGAGCATCTTGTCTGCTGCCTCTGTAGAGAAGAGTTGGCTGAGAGCTCCCCGTAGAAACTCCAAGTATCAAGTTGGAGTGACGCTTGGAGAGGTGCGGTAAGGCTGTTGGCTAGGCAGGCTGGCCCCAGTAGAAGGGGAGAAGGGCCCCATCTCATTAGCTCCCCGAACCACAGCTGGGTTGGCCAGTAGGGAGCTATCAGGAGGACCTGACCCTTGAAGGACCTGAGGGTCTGCATCACCTTCAGGAGGACCGGTGTCGCTGGAGGAGGAAAATGAATACGTACTTCCAGCTGTCCCAGTCCTCCGTGAAGGCGTCTGGGCCTCCTGTGCGTGTCCTTTGGATGCAGGTGAGGTAGAGGGGGAGCTGGGTCGTGTTTGGGGAGGCAAACAGGTCCACCTTTGGGATGCCGTAGCGGAGGGAGAACGACTCGAACACTTGTGGGCGTAGTTGCCACACCACGGAGGTCTCCTGAAATCTGGATAGAGCGTCCGCCCAGTCGTTCTCCCGGCCCGGAACATACTTCGCCGAGAGTGATATGGCCCTGCGTGATGCCTCGGCGAAGATGTCTTCCGACAGGGCTAGGAGTGGACCTGGTCGGGCCGTACCTTGCCTCTGCACGCACTGTACTGCCGTCACATTGTCTATGTCCAAGCGGACGCTCATGCAGGAGAATTCGGGGTGTCGCTCGAGTCATTCTTTCACCACTATCAGCTCCCGAAGGTTGATGTGTAGTGACCTTCTATCTTCCGACCATCCCCGGCAAGCTTGATGTCTCCAGCTCGACTGGAAGCCCCACCCCATGTCCGAGGCGTCCGCCGCTCCTGCCATTCGAGGTGGGGGCGGGGACTATGGGACCGACCGGCGTATGGCCCCCGAGCGAAGCCAGGGACGCAACAAGCTGTGGAGTGCTGAGGGTACCGGCCCGGGCAGGTCGCGCGGGAGGAGCAGAATGCTCCTGTCGACCTCCCGTACCAGCCGTCGGCGCCCCAAGCGGCTCAGTGGAAGGGCCGGGGTCGCGAAGTTGAGGCAACCCCCCCCCCCCCATCACCACCACCGAAGGCGGGAGAATGTGTGAGAGAAGCACGCTCTCTTGGCGCAGTGGAGCACCCGAAGAGTGCCGACTGTGTCCTACTCAATCCCGAGCCAATAAAGTCTCTGTGTGGGAGCGAGGGCAGACCCGTCCCAGTCCACCCCGAACTACACGTCCGCCAACACTCTCAGAGCCACCGAGATGTCGGCCGATGCACCCTCCCCGGTGGGCAAATGCATCAACTAGCCGTCTAGGTACATGAGTGTGGAGACGCTTGCTTCCAGCGTACGCCTACCACTCTCACTAGTTTCGTGAAGATCCTCGGGGTAAGCGAGAGTCCGAAAGGGAGACTGGTAAAATGATATGTCCCCCTCCGTACCTGGAACATCAGGAAACGGCGATATCGGGGGTGGATGGAGAAATGCCAATCTGCGTCCTGAAGGTCCAGGGACGCTAACCCAACTCCCCTCCCGCAGTGATGACCGGACCTGAGCCACCGACACCATATTGAATCGCAGGGCTTTCAAGAATTTGTTCAGTGCGCTCAGGTTCATAGCCAGTCTCGTTTTTTCTGGGCCTTTTTTGGTATGGTAAAGAGAATCAAATTAGTAGGGTAAGGTGGATTCCGATCCCCGGAGGGTGTAGTGAAGTCACAAAATCGATTGTAGAACGTATAACAACATACATGCGAGGCCGAGGTCGTTTCCGAGCGACCTCGGCCGTGGGCGTTAGTCAAGAGGCTTCGTCCTGGGTGAAGACGTTCCCTGAGCGTCTCCCGCTAAGACGGGCCTGGACCCTCGGTATGTATCCAACTCACCCCAAGTCTTCCCGCGGGAAGTCCTCGAAGCCCGTGGCGAGCGTCCTCATCCAATAGTGTGCTATGACAGTTTGTGACGTCTCATCACCCACAAGCTGACTTCCATATGTTTAATACCTAGTGACATCATGTGATTATACTGTGACGTCACCGGATTTAATCATGGCGTCATAAGATCGCCTCGTGACGTCACAGGGCCATAAATGACGTCATAGGACTACATCGTGACGTCATTTTATCACATAATGACCTCATCTTATCACACCGTGACATCACTTTATCGCATATTGACGTTACCTGATCACAACGTGAACTATTATCACATCGTGGCATCATGTAATCATATCGTGACGACACCAACAAAATGACGTCACAGGACCCCCATCGTGACGTCATATGTATTCATTGTAATTCCACTGGACCATACAGTAATGTTACAGAATTAGTGATGTCACATGGTCACATCGTGATGCTACAGGGTTACATCACGACGTCACAGGGTCGCATTGTGATGTCACAGCATCACGTGACGTCACAGGATCACATCACGGCGTCATAGGATCACATTGTGATGTCACAGAAACTCATCGTGACATCCAAGAATCATATAGTGACTTCAAAGGATCACTGACGTCATAGGATCGCATTGTGATATAGCGAGGTGTCATTTCCTGGGTGCCTGGACAGCCTAGTAGGGCGGAGTCCAGATCGAGACGTCAAATGATGTCATTCAGGTGATGAGAGGACCCCGTACTGAAGAGCGTTTCCACCAGGCGAGACCCCCTCTTTGCTGAATAAAATCCCTCGCCGCTACACAAGGGGGATGTATGTAAGGTCATACCATGAGAAGGGACGTATCTCGTAAGAGTCCGTCGTGGTAGGAGGATAAGGTAAAGATGAACGGAGGTGGTCCTCCACCCCGTCCCCCAACCCGACGGTCGTCTGATTGGGGGGGGGGGGGTTCCTCATGAGAGGGGCCTTTCAGTCCTATACCCGCCGCCGGCGCGGAGGGGCGGAGGGAAGGACCAGGAGGGAGTGTGGGAGAGGGGGCCAGAGCCGGAGGCTCGTTAGAAGGCTGCTCTGGAAGGGGGGGGGGAATGCTCTGGTCTGCGCGGCCTGAAAGGCCGGATAGCGAGATAGGGCAGAGTCGAAGACGGGGCCTATCAGGGACGAAAGGAGGGTGGTACCGTGACCGGGATGTGGATGGTGTGGACGAGCTGAGCGTCCTAGGCCTCTTGGGAGAGATAGAACTCTTTCTCGAGCGGGACTTCCTGTTGGGTCTACGTGAGCGGCTCCGGGAGGAAGGTGGGCTCACGGACCCGCCCGAAAAGGCAAGCCGAAAGGTCCTAGAGGGCCACGACGGTCGGGGGCACGGGGGCCGCCGAGAGGCCCGCCGACCCCCAGGGGCGCCACCCTCCGCACCACACGACACGTCCCCCCCCCCGTCCCCCAAGAGTCCCCGGGCCGCCCATCCACGGACTACCCGGAGACGTCGGACGACGGAAGAGGTCAAAGTCCACGCCTAGGGTCTGACGAAGCAAGCCGTGAGGCGTTAGAAGACCATTGATGGTCGGAAGTATGGGGCTGCCGAGAGGCCTGATGACCCTCAGGAGCGCCACCCTCCGTATCATAAGACACGTCCCCCTGTCCTCCGAGAGGCCCGGGTTCTTACCACAGACGACCCGAAGACGTATGGGGAACGGATTACGAGTGGAAAAGGTCAAAGTCTACGCCTAGGGCCTAACGATGCAAGCCGTGAGGCGTTAGAGGACCATTGATGGTCGGAGGTATGGGGCTGCCGAGAGGCCTGATGACCCTCGGGGGCGCCACCCTCCGTACCATAAGACACGTCCCCCTGTCCTCCGAGAGGACCCGGGTTGTTTACCAGGGACGACTCGGAGACGAGGACGGATTGCGAGCGTATAAGGTCAAAGTCTACGCCTAGGGCCTAACGATGCAAGCCGTGAGGCGTTAGAGGACCATTGATGGTCGGAGGTATGGGGCTGCCGAGAGGCCTGATGACCCTCGGGGGCGCCACCCTCCGTACCATAAGACACGTCCCCCTGTCCTCCGAGAGGACCCGGGTTGTTTACCAGGGACGACTCGGAGACGAGGACGGATTGCGAGCGTATAAGGTCAAAGTCTACGCCTAGGGCCTAACGATGCAAGCCGTGAGGCGTTAGAGGACCATTGATGGTCGGAGGTATGGGGCTGCCGAGAGGCCTGATGACCCTCGGGGGCGCCACCCTCCGTACCATAAGACACGTCCCCCTGTCCTCCGAGAGGACCCGGGTTGTTTACCAGGGACGACTCGGAGACGAGGACGGATTGCGAGCGTATAAGGTCAAAGTCTACGCCTAGGGCCTAACGATGCAAGCCGTGAGGCGTTAGAGGACCATTGATGGTCGGAGGTATGGGGCTGCCGAGAGGCCTGATGACCCTCTTGGGCGCCACCCTCCGTACCATAAGACACGTCCCCCTGTCCTCCGAGAGGACCCGGGTTGTTTACCAGGGACGACTCGGAGACGAGGACGGATTGCGAGCGTATAAGGTCAAAGTCTACGCCTAGGGCCTAACGATGCAAGCCGTGAGGCGTTAGAGGACCATTGATGGTCGGAGGTATGGGGCCGCCGAGAGGCCAGACGACCCCCGGGGGAGCCCCCCTCCGCACCACCAGACTCGCAGCAATGGGCACAAACCGGACCTAATAGATTTGAGAAGGCAACAACTGGTTCACTAATAGGGTGGTCGAAGAATGGGACAAACCGGCAACCATGCAGAAAGCGCTGAAACTATCAGTTGATTAACAAGCAGGAAACAGACTCACCGGCAAAAAACCAAAGGCCGCCAGCGGGTAGACCGCTCAGTCCGTTTCCGCCCTTAGAAGTGACGCCTCAGGCGAGCCGGCTAAGAAGGGAGGGGTAGGGAGGGGGAGGTGGGGTCGACAATGCGCATGCCTGCACAGAGCCGGGAATTTTAAATTTCTGATGATTCTGGGGGGAGATTCCAACCACACTCAACCTTCGGGAAGTGGCCATATGACCAGGAGTGTGGTATGGGATTATCGCTATAGCTTCGCTGTGCAGGTTTCTTTCAGCCGATAAATATATATACATATATATGCAAAGAAATCACAAAACACACGTGATAAACTATTTTTGCAGAAACCACCGGGAAATTGAAAAAACAGATACCGAACGTTTTCGTCTATTTAGACATTTTCAAAGGTACAAAAAAGCAATACAGAAAGAAACAATAAATACATAAGAAGACAAGGATACTCGGAGAGGTCCCATGTTACATTTTATCACACACAATTTTGTCAATAATAAAATTGTCCAATTTAAATAAACCCAAACTCAAGTTCATGTTATTTCCAAAATTTCTTTTTATAAAACAAGATTCAATAATATTTCTTTCTATAATATTATTACAAGAAGTAATTATTTTAGAATTTCCCCAGTCAATATTATGACCATAATCCCTTTGGTGGACAAATAATCCACTGGACACTTGCCCCGTTCTAATACTATATTTATGTTGGCCTATTCTTTTTTCTAAGCCTTTGCCTGTTTGGCCTATATAAATAAAATCACAATTTTTACATGGTATATTATAAATACATCCTTCTTTACTTCTTGGGGAATTTTTAATTAACAGACTCTTAATATTGTTATTATTTTTGAATACTATCTGGATACCAAATTTTTCAAAAATGCTAGGAAGATGGATTAAATTTTCGTGGTACGGAATTGTTAGCATATTTTTACAATTAAATGGTTTGACCTGCGACGTATTAAGAAAACATTTCCTAGCTTTGTTTTTTGTTTGATCAATAAGATGTTTTGGATATTTCAAATTTTCTCCAATGTCATAAATGAATTGTATTTCTTGATCCAAGAACTCAGGGGAACAAATTCTATAAGCTCTCAGGAACATAGAAGAAAAAACTGACAGCTTGGATTTTTGACTGTGATACGAGTAAAAATGAATGTACGAGAGGACATTGGTCGGCTTCCTGTAAACGTCAAATTTAAAGTATCTTCCACATCGGTAAATATTCACATCTAAAAATGGTAACATATTATTTTCTTCAACCTCTACTGTGAATTTAATGGAATGCACCAAATTATTTAAATCTGACAAAAAAGTGTCCAAATATTGATCATTAGGCCAAATGCATAATATGTCGTCAACATACCTGTACCAAACTGCATTAATTGGAAGAATGTTTGGTAATAACTCTCTTTCAAAAAACTCCATATACAAATTGCTAAGAATTGGAGACAGACAGTTCCCCATGGCCATACCAAATGTTTGAGTATAGAAGTTTCCATTAAATTCAAACTTAGAGTCTATTACACATAATTTGATTAAACTAATAATAGTATGAGCAGGGAGTGTAAAGTCATGTTTCTTTAATTCTTTTTCTAGAAATCCTAACAAATCTAAAACCGGGACTCGGGTGAATAAACTTTTAATATCGAAACTAACCAACTTAAAATCAAATGTGATATTATGTCCAAGCAGCTTTTCGGTTAAGTCAACATTATCTTTGATATGAGAGTGGGAAATTGTCCCAACAAGAGGACTAAGAAGAGACACTAACCATTTTGACAACTTATATGTGCAAGACCCAATAGAACAAGTAATGGGCCTAACTGGATTATTAACTTTATGAGTTTTAATTAGACCATACATATATGGAAGTGACGGAGATATAGTAACACATTTTTTTATCAGTTTTTTTTATCAGTTCGTCGTTTGGTATGGCCATGGGGAACTGTCTGTCTCCAATTCTTAGCAATTTGTATATGGAGTTTTTTGAAAGAGAGTTATTACCAAACATTCTTCCAATTAATGCAGTTTGGTACAGGTATGTTGACGACATATTATGCATTTGGCCTAATGATCAATATTTGGACACTTTTTTGTCAGATTTAAATAATTTGGTGCATTCCATTAAATTCACAGTAGAGGTTGAAGAAAATAATATGTTACCATTTTTAGATGTGAATATTTACCGATGTGGAAGATACTTTAAATTTGACGTTTACAGGAAGCCGACCAATGTCCTCTCGTACATTCATTTTTACTCGTATCACAGTCAAAAATCCAAGCTGTCAGTTTTTTCTTCTATGTTCCTGAGAGCTTATAGAATTTGTTCCCCTGAGTTCTTGGATCAAGAAATACAATTCATTTATGACATTGGAGAAAATTTGAAATATCCAAAACATCTTATTGATCAAACAAAAAACAAAGCTAGGAAATGTTTTCTTAATACGTCGCAGGTCAAACCATTTAATTGTAAAAATATGCTAACAATTCCGTACCACGAAAATTTAATCCATCTTCCTAGCATTTTTGAAAAATTTGGTATCCAGATAGTATTCAAAAATAATAACAATATTAAGAGTCTGTTAATTAAAAATTCCCCAAGAAGTAAAGAAGGATGTATTTTATAATATACCATGTAAAAATTGTGATTTTATTTATATAGGCCAAACAGGCAAAGGCTTAGAAAAAAGAATAGGCCAACATAAATATAGTATTAGAACGGGGCAAGTGTCCAGTGGATTATTTGTCCACCAAAGGGATTATGGTCATAATATTGACTGGGGAAATTCTAAAATAATTACTTCTTGTAATAATATTATAGAAAGAAATATTATTGAATCTTGTTTTATAAAAAGAAATTTTGGAAATAACATGAACTTGAGTTTGGGTTTATTTAAATTGGACAATTTTATTATTGACAAAATTGTGTGTGATAAAATGTAACATGGGACCTCTCCGAGTATCCTTGTCTTCTTATGTATTTATTGTTTCTTTCTGTATTGCTTTTTTGTACCTTTGAAAATGTCTAAATAGACGAAAACGTTCGGTATCTGTTTTTTCAATTTCCCGGTGGTTTCTGCAAAAATACATATATATACATATATATACATATATATACATATATATATGTGTGTGTGTGTGTGTGTGTGTGTGTGTGTGTGTGTGTGTGTGTGTGTGTGTGTGTGTGTGTGTGTGTGTGTGTGTGTGTGTGTGTGTGTGTGTGTGTGTGTGTGTGTGTGTGTGTATGTGTGTGTGTGTGTGTGTCGTGCTCCTTGTTTACGAATAAATATGAATAGATATATGTAAGTGGTAGCTGTGGCCAAGATAACTAGAGTAACAAGGAACACGAACAAACGTATGTTTAAGAAATTATCACTTCACATTTGGTGGTGAATGAGACTAATGTTTCCTAAGTATGTGACTTTTATTATTGTGTGATATTAATTTATATTCAAAATATAGAGTGAATCACTGTGATGTGTACGAGTGTGCGGGTGTGGGAGGCTGGACAATGACTTAATTGGTACAGACCTTTCTCTGGTTTGCGAGGATGCTTCAAGGTTCTTGATGTCACTCGAGTCACGAATAGACTATTCAACGCTAATATGAATAAACTGAAATTCCAGATGAGACTGAGCTTGACACTTGGTTGATTTCTTAAGAGAGAAGACTGAAGACTGAAATTTACACTATTGCTGGCTATAAGGGAACCTCTGGATGCTATATGCTCCTCCTACAACTTATTATGATTGGTTAAGATTCTCTCTGTATACCACAAATGACCAATGGGCACACATGACTTTTTCGTAAACATCTCATGCAGCTTCAGCAGAATAGCATATGGCTCTAGAGTGTTTTTATGGCTCGATGAGGGCCCAGCGTGCGATGCGTCATGCCCCTCGCGCGATGCGATGACGAAAACTAGTATCGACTAGTACTAGTAGTGATGGTGTTGGTGGTGTCGTCAAACCAATCACCATATACATACATATATATATATATATATATATATATATATATATGTATATATATGCATATATATATATATATATATATATATATGTATGTATATATATATATGTATATATATATATATATAATGTATGCATATACATATATATATATATATATATATATATATCTTTTTCAACCACATATCACAATTAATTCCATCGCAATTGAGACTGAGAGTCGCTCGAAGGAGGCATCCGTTGGAAATTGAAACGTGGACGAGCCCAGGATTTGAACCCAGCTAACCCGTAACAAAGTTACAGTGACGTAAACCAATACGCTATCAAGAGAGATATTAGTTGAGTACGACTTTCTTATATTTGTATGCTCGAATTACATACACCTACACGAAATATCGCGTTCAACCCACCTCCGCCACGATAGAGAATTGGATAGTATGTGCCCGTGGGAAAGTTTATACATACACACTGAATGGTTCCCAGTGATGAATTAATATCTTTTTCAACCACAAATCACTTTTAATTCCATGCCATCGCAATCGAGACTGAGAGTCGCTCGAAGGAGGCATCCGTTAGAAACTGAAACATGGACGAGCCGAGAATTCGAACCCAGCTAATCCAGCTACTTGATATTTCGTGTAGGTGTATGTAATTCGAGCATACAAATATAAGAAAGTCGTACTCAATTTATATCTCTCTTGATAGCGTATTGGTTTTCGTCACTGTAACTGTGTTACGGGTTAGCTGGGTTCGAATCCTGGGCTCGTCCACGTTTCAATTTCCAACGGATGCCTCCTTCGAGCGACTCTCGGTCTCGATTGCGATGGTATGGAATTGAAAGTGATTTGTGGTCGAAAAAGATATTAATTGATCACTGGGAACCATTCAGTGTGTATGTATATATATACATATATATATATATATATATATATATGTATATACACACACACACACACACACACACACACACACACACACACACATATATATATATATATATAATATATATGTATATATATTTATATATATATGTATACATATATATATATACATATATATATATATTAGAAAGAATACAAAGAGCAACGACATATTTGGTCCCAACATTTTCAAACCTGACATATGAACAAAGACTGGCCGAACTGGAACTGCCAACCCTGGAACAAAGAAGAGAACGAGAGGACCTACTAATTATCTACAGAATTATGAAAGGAAAAGAATGCCTTGATAGAGAGGACTTATCAAAGTGGGACAGAGGAAAAACAAGAGGACATGCAATGAAACTCAAAAAGGATAACTACAGAAGAGACCTGAAAAAGAACAGCTTCCCACACAGAGTGATATATATATATATATGGAACAAATTGGATGAAGAAATAGTATGTGCAAACACAATACAAGAATTTAAGAACAAATTTGATCTTGCGAGATACAAAAATGGGTCACCACGCGCATAGCTCCCTTTCCCGTATTATACAACTAGGTAAACTAGGTAAATACACACACGTCGGGTAGACGGCGAAGATAGGAACTCTGGAAAAAAACAACGCAATTTTCGTAGATTTCAGCGACGAGAGGAGTACCTGTGTTGTATTTGTAGGGAAGGGGAAAGCTCGTGGTGTAGTGGGCAGGTGAAGAAAAAGAAGGGGAGGAATTATTGAGAAAAATGGAAGAAAATGAGTTAGGTGAGGAACAGGCCCCGGAAGTCAGAAGTGGTGTAAACAAATGGTGCGCAGACGACACAGGTGAAGTCGAACAAGTCATCAAAGGGATCAAAAGTAGAAATAAAGATAAGAGCACCTTAATAGAAAGTGGTGATAATTATTTCTATGGATTTAATGAGGGATTAGACGACAGCCTCCCCCGATTAGCAAGTCTAGAGGAAAAACTAACAAAAATGAATGAATCATAGGAGGTTAGGTTTTGATAAATTGGAAGAGCTTAAGAAGGAGAACCAAAACCTAACTAAAGAAATAGAAGAATTAAAAAGACAGTTAAAAGAAGTAAAGGATGAGAATGAGGAATTAAAGAGGAATAATAAAGATAATAAGGAGTTCATAGGAAAAGAGGTAAAGAGTTGGAGAAAAGTTCAGGATAATAAAATTGAATTTAAAGACATTGTGAAACAACAGATGAAGGAACACACTACGGACACAGTTATTAAAGTGATGAGAGAGAAGGAGAATATAGTAAGAGACTTAGCAGATCAAAAGAAATGTATAATTATATTAGGAATTTATTTGTTTATTTGTTTATTTATTTATTATTTACATTATAATAGTTTTTATTCATTCAATTATTTATATATCATTATTATGATTTGTTTCGCATCTGACCTAGATATGGACCAAAAGGTCTCCTGTCGGCATGCTCCGCCTTTCTAATCCTTTGTAGAAGCATAATCCAAATAGGACTACAAGATTAAGAGATGAAAAAGAAGAGGTAAACAAGGTATTAAAAATATTTCAAAAAGGTGAACCGGAAATAAGGAAAGAAATTGAAGAAATATATAGACTGAGGAAATACAATATAGACAAGACCAGACCAATTAAGGTTAAATTCAGGTCACAAACGACAGCAGAGAATGTCTTATCAAAAACAGGGAAACTAGTAGAAAGTGATCAGAACAAACAGGTATGGATAAAAAGTGAGATGGATAAAGAGGAAAGAGAGGATGAAAAAACAAAAAGAATCGAAACTAGGAAAAAAACGAGAACAGAACAGAGTCAGACATAGAGAAATTCTATTGGAGAGTAGTGGATATGAAAGTGAGGAAATGGTTCATAGGAGAGAAAAACAGAAGGGAAACAGAAAACACGATGGATTTAGCAGGAAATTAAAAGTGTCTTACACAAATATAAATGGCTTAATAACAGGCTTGCATGTACTGAATGATTACATGATGGAAAAAGAACCGGGCATGATGGGAATTGTAGAGACAAAATTGAAAGGTCCATTACCACCCAACAGTGTAGGACATGGCGCATTTAATTATTGGATTAGAAACAGAGAGGTGGTGCAGTTATGTTCCTGACTAAGAAGGATATGAATGTGAGGAATGTCACATATGGAAAGAATAGAGTGGAGATGATTATGATGGAAACAGAGGACAGGGGCAAGAAGAGCAGGAAGTTTGTAGTAAGTTATGTGCCTCCTAAAACGGCTTCGTGGGAAGAGAAAGAATACAAGAATATGTTAAAAGACACAAGGATAACACTAAATAAGATAATGGATGATGGAGGAAGAGTAATTATAATGGGTGACTTTAATTGTAAATAAATCTGCTGGGAAGAAATGGCAATAAAAGGGGGAGACAACCCATGGGGAAATGTACTACTTGATATGATTATAGAACATACAATGACGCAATGGATACAAGAGAATACTAGGTATAGAAATGAGGAAGAACAATCGAGACTAGACCTCATAATCACATCAGAACCTGAAATAGTGGACAAGATTGAATATAAGACACCAATAAGTAAAAGTAACCACATATTAGTAGAACTGGAACTAAATGAGGGAAAATACATGGGAAAAACGAACAATATAGGAAGGGAAGATTGATGTATGGAAAAACAAATTTTGATAAAATAAGGGAATTTATTCAAAAAGCAGATTGGGAAAGGATACACAAGGAGGAAACAACAGTAGAAGAGAAATGGAAAAAAAAATTGACAAACATTTATGAAGAAGGAGTGGAAAAATATGTTCCAAAACAAAAACAAGAAATAGGATATGCAAAATATTGGTACAACAAGAGATGTAGGAGTTAAAAGACAAAAGGGATAAAGCTTGGATAAAATGTAAAAAAGACAAAAGACCTGAAAAATGGAAAATATATACTAGTTATAGAAATGAATATGTACAAGTGTGCAGAGAAGAAAAGAGAAAATACGAAAAAGATTTTATAGAAAAATGTAAAGGTCAACCAAAACTATTTTATAGATTTGTAAACAACAAACTGTAAAACAAACAAGAATTAGTGAAACTACGACAAGGAGGAGTTGAATACACAGAGGAAATGGAAATGGCAGAAATTATGAATAAGCATTTTAAATAGGTGTTTACGAGGGAGAACACAACTTAGAGATATCGAGTGGGAGGAGAAAGTCCCCCCCTATGAAAGAGATAGAAGTAACAAGGAAAGAAAAAAAGGATCACTTGAGCAATCTCGATGTCAGAAAATCGCATGGACCAGATAAAACGGCAAACTGGATTTTGAGAGAATGCAGGAATGAACTAACAGACAAAATACATAGTCTAATAAACAGTTCATTGAAAAGAAGAAAAAGTCCCAGAAGATTGAAAAAGAGCAAATATGGTATCAATATATAAAGGGGGAAATAAGAAAGACCCTACCAACTATAGACCGGTCTCTCTTACAAGTATGATAGCTAAAATTTGTGAAAGAATGGCCAAAATTAGATGGGTAAGGCATTTGGAAAAATAAGAACGTACTAAATCCAAGGCAATTTGGATTTAGACAAGGAAGATCATACGTCACAAACCTGATGTGTTTCTATTCAAGGCTAATAGATGTAATACAAGAAAGAGATGGATGGACTGATTGTGTATTTCTAGACCTGAAAAAAGCTTTTGATAAGGTGTCACATAAGAAATTAATAAAGAAATTAGAAACTGCAGGAGGAATACAGGGCAAACTGCTGAAGTGGATGGAAGACTTCTTGCATGAAAGAAAAATGAGAGTGGTGATAAGAGACAAACACTGACTGAGATGAAATGATAAGTGGAGTTCCACAAGGAACAGTTCTGGCCCCAATAATGTTTGCTATATGCATATCAATGATATGGATAAAGGAATTAAAAGTTATATGAGCTTCTTTGCGGATGATGCAAAATTGTCGAATAAGTGAGCACTGAAGATGATTGTGAGTCGCTACAGAGTGATCTCAATAAAGTATGGGAATGGAGAAGGAAGTGGGAGATGGAATTCAGTATTAAGAAGTGTAGTATAATGGAATTTGGAAGAAGCAAAAGAAAAAAGAATAGTGGGATCATATAAATTGGGAGAGGAAGAAATTGAAAAAGTAGAAAATGAGAAGGACCTGGGAGTCATTATTATGAATTATATGGCCCCTGAGAAACATACAAACAAAAATTTTGGAGAAACTTATAATTTAATGAGAGCAATGATAGTGGCATTTACATACCTGGACTAAGAAATGGTGAAGAAAATACTAGTCTCTTTGATAAGACCAAGATTGGAGTATGCAGCGACGACATGGTCACCAAGCACACACACACACACAAGAAAAAAAAGTATAACGAAACTTGAAAGAATACAAAGAGCAATTACGAAATTTGCACCAATACTTTCAGAACTATCATATGATGAGAGACTAGCAAAACTTGAGCTACAGACATTAGAACAAAGAAGATAGAGAGAAGACTTGATGACTATTTATAGAATCATGAAAGACTTAGAAACTATTGATAGAGAGGATCTAATAAAATGGGATAGTAGAGATACAAGAGGACACGGAAAGAAAATCAAGAAAGACAGTTATAGAAGAGACCTGAAAAAGAACAGCTTTCCCCACAGGGTAATAGACGTTTGGAACAAGTTAGATGAGAGAGTGGTGTGTGCGAAAACAATAGTCCTACACGAATTTAATAACAGTCTGGATAAAACGAGATATGAAGACGGGACACCACGAGCATAGCTCCCCTTCCCGTAAAATACAACTTGGTAAAATACACACACACACACACACACACACACACACACACACACACACACACACACACACACACACACACACACACACACACACACACACACACACACACACACACACACACACACACACACACACACACACACACTTCAACGAATGGACGGCTTAGAAGACGTTCTGAAGAAAAGTGAAGTCTGTGGATCCCAACGCAAAGAGAAGTGCCTAGTGTTTTTGCAGGGTGGGGGGGAAATTGCTCGTGGAGTAGTGGGAACGTAGGGAAAGAGGAAAAGGGGAGGGATTACTGAGGGAAATGGAAGGAAATGAGGAGGGAGTAGACTTTGACCAGCCAGACAAGCGGAAGGTAAACAAAAGACTTAGCGAGGATCAAATGTCTAATAAAAATGTAAAGATTAGAAGTATAGAGAGGAGCAATACAGAAGAAAGTGACGAGAATATGTTCCAGGGATTTAAAGAGGGTGGGGGGGACACAACCCCCCCCCCCCCCGACTGATAAGACTAGAGGAGAGAGTTGATAAGGTGATCGAGGACTTGGAGCGTAAGTTAGGTAACGTAGACTCCATTTTTCAAAGAATTGAAAGGTTGGAACAACTAGAGAAGGCTAACAGAAACTTAACTGAAGAAATAGAGGACCTAAAAAGACAGTTAGGAAATGTAAAGGAGGAGAATGAGAAATTGAAGAAGAATAGTAATGAAAACAGAGAGAAACTAGCTACAGAAGCTAAAAATTGGAGAATAACTCAAGAAGGGAATAAGGTTTCATTCACTGACATAGTCAAACAGCAATTGAAAGAACATAATGAAGACTCAGTTATTAAAGTGATGAGACAGAAGGAGAATATAGTAAGAGAATTAGCTGACAAAAAGAAATGTATAATTATATTAGGAATGGAAGAGAAACATAACCCAGATAGAACTGCAAGAATCAAGGAGGAAAATGAAAGAGTAAGCAGTTTATTAAAATTAGTCCAGGAAGATGAACCAGAAATTATAAAGGAAATTGAGGAAAAATTCAGACTAGGAAAATATAGTACAGATAAGACCAGACCAATTAAGATTAAATTCAGGTCACAAACAACAGCAGAGAAAATTCTATCCAAGACAGGGAAACTAGCAACAAATGATCAATATAAAAAGGTATGGATAAAAAGAGAAATGAATAAGGAGGAAAGAGAGGCAGAAAAGCAGAAAAGAATTGAAGCTAAGACAAAAAACGAGGAAAGAACGGAGTCAGAGAAAGAGAGATTCTATTGGAGAGTAGTGAACATGAAAATAAAGCAGTTCGACATACTAAAGAAAAACATAAGGGAAACAGAGAATACAATGGAAGTGGCAGAAAACTAAGAGTGTCTTACACAAATATAAATGGATTGATAACAGGATTGAATGAACTGAATGATTATTTGAAAGAAAAAGAACCGGACATAATGGGAATTGTAGAAACAAAATTAAAAGGCCCACTACCACCCAACAGTGTAGGACATGATACATACAATTATTGGATTAGAAACAGAGAGAAAAAACAAGGGGGTGGAGTTATGTTCCTGACTAAGAAGGATATAAACGTGAAAGGTGTCATATATGGAAAGAATACAGTAGAGATGATTATGATAGAAGTGGAAGACCGAGATAAGAAGAGCAGAAAATTTGTGATCAATTATGTGCCTCCGAAAACAGCCTCATGGGAGGAGAGTGAACATAAAAGTATGTTAGAGGACACAAAGATAGCATTAACTAAAATAATGGAAGACGGAGGAAGAATAGTTATGATGGGCGACTTTAATTGCAAAGAAATCTGCTGGGAAGAAATGACAGTAAAGAGTGGTGATGACTCATGGGGAAATGCTCTACTTGAGATGATTACTGACCATTCAATGACACAATGGATACAAGAGAACACTAGGTATAGAAATGAAGAAGAACCATCGAGGCTAGACTTAATAATTACATCTGAACCTAGAATAGTGGACAAGATTGAATATAAAACACCAATAGGTAAAAGTGACCACATATTGATTGAACTGGAACTTAATGAAGAAAAATATATGAAAAGAAATGAACAATATAGAAAAGGAAGAATGATGTATGAAAAAACAAACTTTGATAAAATAAGAGAATTCTTCCAACAAGAAAACTGGGAAGAAATATACAAAGAAGAAACAACAGTGGAAGAGAAATGGAATATTTTGACAAAAATTTACAAAAAAGGAGTGGAAAAGTATGTCCCAAGACAAAAACAAGAAAAAGAATATGTAAAATGCTGGTACAACAAAAGTTGTAGGGAGTTAAAGGACAAAAGAGACAAAGCCTGGAACAGATGGAAAAAAGACAGAAGACCTGAAAAATGGAAAATATATACTGGTTATAGAAATGAATATGTACAAAAGTGCAGAGAGGAAAAAAGAAAATATGAAAAAGATGTTATAGAAAAGTGTAAAGATCAACCAAAACTATTCTACAGATTTGTAAACAATAAACTGAAAAACAAACAAGACTTAGAGAAATTAAGACAAGGAGGAGTTGAATACACTGAGGAAATGGAAATGGCAGAAATTATGAACAAACATTTTAAATCAGTGTTTACAAGGGAAAATATACAACCTGAAGAGATTGAGTGGAAGGAAAAAGTCCCCCCTATGGAAGAAATAGAAGTAACAAAGAATGAAATATTGACACACTTGGGTTATTTTGATGTCAGAAAATCGCATGGGCCAGATGAAATAGCAAACTGGATTCTGAAAGAATGCAGGAATGAACTGGCAGACAAAATACATAGCATAATAAGCAGTTCCTTAAAAGAAGGAAAAGTTCCAGAAGATTGGAAAAAAGCAAATATAGTACCTATATATAAAGGAGGAAATAAAGAAGAACCTACCAACTATAGACCAGTCTCTCTAACAAGTACAATAGCAAAAATATGTGAAAGAATTATCAAAAGTAGATGGGTAAAATACTTGGAAAAAAACAACGTACTAAATCCAAGGCAATTTGGATTCAGACAAGGACGATCATGCGTCACCAATTTAATATGTTTCTATTCAAGGCTAATAGATATAATACAAGAAAGAGATGGATGGGCTGATTGTGCATTTCTAGACCTAAAAAAAGCTTTTGACAAAGTACCACATAAGAAGTTGCTTAAGAAATTAGAATATGAAGGAGGAATACAAGGTAAATTACTAAATTGGATGGAAGACTTTTTGCAAGAAAGAAAAATGAGAGTAGTGATAAGAGATCAGCACTCAAAATGGAATGAAGTAATAAGCGGTGTCCCGCAGGGAACAGTTCTGGCCCCAATAATGTTTGCTATATATATTAATGATATGGATGAAGGAATTGAAAGCTATATGAGCTTCTTTGCAGATGATGCAAAATTACTGAAAAGAGTGAAAACTGAAGAAGATTGTGAATCACTACAGAGAGATCTAAATAAAGTACATGAATGGAGTAGGAAGTGGGAGATGGAGTTCAATACAAAAAAGTGTAGTATAATGGAATTTGGAAAAAGCAAAAACAGAATAACAGGATCATATAATTTGGGAAAAGAAGGAATAAAAAAAGTAGAAAATGAGAAGGACCTGGGAGTCATTGTTATGAATAATATGTCACCTGAGAAACATATAAATAAGATTTTTGGAGAAACTTATAATTTAATAAGAACAATCAAAGTGGCATTTACATACCTGGATGAAGAAATGGTGAGGAAAATCCTAATCACCCTGATAAGACCAAGATTGGAATATGCAGCAACGATATGGTCACCAAGTACAAAAAAATGTATAAAAAAAACTTGAAAGAATACAAAGAGCAATTACAAAACTGGCACCAACACTCTCAAAACTATCATATGAAGAGAGACTACAAAAACTTAAACTACAGACACTAGAGCAAAGAAGAGAGAGAGGAGATTTGATAGCTATTTACAGAATCATGAAAGGCATAGAAATTACTGATAGAGAGAATCTGATAAAATGGGATGACAGAAATACAAGAGGACACGGAAAGAAAATAAAAAAAGACAGCTATAGAAGAGATTTTAAAAAGAACAGCTTTCCTCACAGAGCAATAGACAGTTGGAACAAGTTAGATGAGAAAGTGGTGTGTGCAAAAACAATACATGAATTTAAAAATAGTTTAGATAAAATGAGATATGAAGACGGGACCCCACGAGCATAGCTCCCCTTCCCGTAAAATACAACTAGGTAAATACAACTAGGTAAATACACACACACACACTTTCACCGAATGGACGGCGAGAACTGGTGTTGCAAAGAAAAAGGAAAAACTACGTGGATCTCAACATCCAGGAAGTGCCTTTTTGTATTTATAGGGAAGGGGAGTGCTCATGGAATAGTGGGGAAGTGATAGGGAAGGAGAAGGGAAGGGATATTGAGGGAAATGGAAGAAAATGAGGAAGGGGAGGACTTGGTCCAAGAGTCCAGGCGGCTTGTAAACAAACGCCGAACGGATGACTTGGATTTCGATGATGGGACTAACAAAATTGTAAAGATCAGAAACATAGATAAGAGCAATTCAATGGAAGGTGAGGGTAATAATTTCCAAGGATTTAATGAGGGGGCGGCGGATACCAACCTCCCCCGACTGGCAAAACTGGAGGAAAAACTTGAACAAATGACTGAGCATTGGGAGATTAGGTTTGGCAAAATGTCAAAAATTGCCGAGAGGTTTGAAAAATTGAAAGAACTAGAGAAGGCGAACAAAAACTTAACTGATGAAATAGAAGAACTAAAAAGACAGTTAAGAGAAGTAAAAGTGGAGAATGAAGAATTAAAAAGGAACAATAGAGACAATAAAGAAACAATAGCAAAAGAGGCAGAGGGGTGGAGGAAGATACAAGAAAATTGTAAAGTTGCATTTTTTGATATAATTAAACAGCCTTGAAAGAACAAACTGAAGACTCAGTTATTTAAGTGATGAGACAGAAGGAGAATATTGTAAGAGACTTAGCAGACAAAAAGAAATGTATAATTATATTAGGAATAGAAGAGAAACATAACCCAGATAGAACCACAAGAATCAAAGAGGAAAATGAAAAAGTAAGAAATTTACTAGAATTAGTTCAGGGAGATGAGCCAGAAATAATGAAACAAATCGATGAGAAATTCAGACTCGGGAAATATAGTACAGATAAGACCAGACCAATTAAGATTAAATTCAGGTCACAAACGACGGCAGAGAATATTTTATCCAAAACAGGGAAACTAGCAACAAGTGAACAATATAAAAAGGTATGGATAAAAAGGGAAATGAATAAAGAGGAAAGAGATGAGGAAATAAAGAAAAGACATGAAACTAAGAAAAAAAACGAGACCAGAACGGAGACAGAAAAACAAGAATTCTACTGGAGAGTAGTGAATATGAAATTGAAGAAATGGAAAATAACAGAGAGAAACACAAAAGAAACAGAGAATACAATGGAAATAACAGAAAGTTAAAAGTATCATACACAAATATAGATGGATTGATAACAGGACTGAATGAACTGAACAAATATCTGAAAGAAAATGATCCGGACATAATGGGAATTGTTGAGACAAAATTAAAAGGTCCACTACCACCCAACAGCATAGGACACAATGCATATAATTATTGGATTAGAAACAGAGAGATAAAACAAGGTGGTGGAGTTATGTTCCTGACTAAGAAGGATATAAGCGTAAAGAGTGTCACATATGGGAACAATAGAGTAGAGATGATTATGATAGAAGTAGAAGATAGAGATAAGAAGAGCAGAAAGTTTGTAATAAACTACGTGCCCCCAGAAACAGCCTCGTGGGAAGCGAAAGAACATAAAAGTATGTTAGAAGACACAAGAATAACACTAAACAAGATAATGGAAGATGGAGGAAGAATAGTTATGGGCGACTATAATTGCAAAGAAATCTGCTGGGAAGAGATGACCGTAAAGGGTGGAGAAGACTCATGGGGAAGTGTTCTACTTGAGATGATTATTGACCACACAATGACACAATGGATCCAAGAGAACACTAGGTATAGAAATGAAGAAGAACCATCGAGACTAGACCTAATAATCACATCAGAACCTGAAATAGTGGAAAAGATAGAATACCAGGCACCAATAAGTAAAAGTGACCACATATTGATAGAACTAGAACTAAATGAGAAAAAATACATGAAAAGAAATGAACAATATAGAAAAGGAAGATTGATGTATGAAAAAACAAATTTTGATAAAATAAGAGAATTCTTTCAAAATGAAAACTGGGAAAGAATACACAAAGAAGATACAACAGTAGAAGAGAAATGGAATATTTTGACAAAAATTTATAAAAAAAAAAAAAAAGGAACGGAAAAGTATGTCCCAAGAAAAAAAAAATGTAAAGTGCTGGTACAACAAAAGTTGTAGGGAGATAAAAGACAAAAGAGACAAAGCTTGGACCAAATAGAAGAAAAACAAAATACCTGAAAATGGAAAATATATACCTGTTATAGAAATGAATATGTACAAACGTGCACAGAGGAAAAAAGAAAATATGAAAAAGATGTCATAGAAAAATGTAAAGATCAACCAAAACTATTCTACAAATTTGTAAACAACAAACTGAAAAACAAACAAGATTTGGAGAAATTAAGACAAGGAGGAGTTCAATATACTGAGGAAATAGAAATGGCGGAAATTATGAACAAGCATTTTAAATCAGTGTTTACAAGGGAGAACATACAACCCGAAGAGATCGAATGGAAAGAGAAAGTCCCCCCTACGAAAGAAATAGAAGTAACAAAGAATGAAATAATGAAACACTTGAGTAATCTTGATGTCAGAAAATCGCATGGACCAGATGGAATAGCAAACTGGATTTTGAAAGAATGCAGGAATGAACTGGCAGACTAAATACATGGCATAATAAATAGATCCTTGGAAGAAGGAAAAGTTCCAGAAGATTGGAAAAAAGCAAATATAGTACCTATATATAAAGGGGGAAATAAAGAAGACCCTAACAACTATAGACCAGTCTCTCTAACAAGTACAATAGCAAAAATTTGTGAAAGAATTATCAAAAATAGATGGGTAAAGTATTAAGAAAACAACAGCGTGCTAAATCCAAGGTAATTTGGATTCAGACAAGAACGATCATGCGTCACCAATTTAATATGTTTCTATTCAAGGCTAATAGATATAATACAAGCAAGAGATGGATGGGCTGATTGTGCATTTCTAGACCTAAAAAAAGCTTTTGACAAAGTACCACATAAGAAGTTGCTTAAGAAATTGGAAACTGAAGGAGGAATACAGGGCAAACTGATTAAATAGATGGAAGACTTTTTGCCAGAAAGAAAAATGAGAGTAGTGATAAGAGACAAACACTCAAAATGGGATGAAGTAATAAGCGGTGTTTCACAAGGAACAGTTCTGGCCCCAATAATGTTTGCTATATATATTAATGATATGGATGAAGGAATTGAAAGTTATATGAGCTTCTTTGCAGATGATGCAAAACTATTGAAAAAAGTGAACACGGAAGAAGATTGTGAATCACTACAGAATGATCTAAATAAAGCATGGAAATGGAGTAGGAAGTGGGAGATGGAGTTCAACACTAAAAAGTGTAGTATAATGGAATTTGGAAAAAGCAAAAACAGAATAACAGGATCATATAAATTGGGAGAAGAAGGAATAAAAAAAAAGTAGAAAATGAGAGGGGCCTGGGAGTCATTATTATGAATAATATGTCACCTGAGAAACATATAAATAAGATTTTTGGAGAAACTTATAATTTAATAAGAACAATCAAAGTGGCATTTTCATATCTGGATGAAGAAATGGTGAGGAAAATTCTAATCACTCTGATAAGACCAAGATTGGAATATGCAGAAACGATATGGTCACCAAGTACAAAAAAATGTATAAAAAAAATGAAAGTATACAGAGCAATTACAAAATTGGCACCAACACTCTCAAAACTATCATATGAAGACAGACTAGAAAAACTTGAACTACAGACACTAGAGCAAAGAAGAGAGAGAGGAGATTTGATAGCTATTTACAGAATCATGAAAGGCATAAATATTATTGATAGAGAGAATCTGATAAAATGGGATGATAGAAATACAAGAGGACACGGAAAGAAAATCAAGATAGACAGCTATAGAAGAGATTTGAAAAAGAACAGCTTTCCTCACAGAGTAATAGACAGTTGGAACAAGTTAGATGAGAAAGTGGTGTGTGCAAAAACAATACATGAATCTAAAAATAGTTTAGATAAAATGAGATATGAAGACTGGACACCAAGAGCATAGCTCCCCTTCCCGTAAAATATAACTAGGTAAATACAATTAGGTAAATACACACACACACACACACACACACTTCAACGAATGGACGGCTTAGAAGACGTTCTGAAGAAAAGTGAAGTCTGTGGATCCCAACGCAAAGAGAAGTGCCTAGTGTTTTTGCAGGGTGGGGGGGAAATTGCTCGTGGAGTAGTGGGAACGTAGGGAAAGAGGAAAAGGGGAGGGATTACTGAGGGAAATGGAAGGAAATGAGGAGGGAGTAGACTTTGACCAGCCAGACAAGCGGAAGGTAAACAAAAGACTTAGCGAGGATCAAATGTCTAATAAAAATGTAAAGATTAGAAGTATAGAGAGGAGCAATACAGAAGAAAGTGACGAGAATATGTTCCAGGGATTTAAAGAGGGTGGGGGGGACACAACCCCCCCCCCCGACTGATAAGACTAGAGGAGAGAGTTGATAAGGTGATCGAGGACTTGGAGCGTAAGTTAGGTAACGTAGACTCCATTTTTAAAAGAATTGAAAGGTTGGAACAACTAGAGAAGGCTAACAGAAACTTAACTGAAGAAATAGAGGACCTAAAAAGACAGTTAGGAAATGTAAAGGAGGAGAATGAGAAATTGAAGAAGAATAGTAATGAAAACAGAGAGAAACTAGCTACAGAAGCTAAAAATTGGAGAATAACTCAAGAAGGGAATAAGGTTTCATTCACTGACATAGTCAAACAGCAATTGAAAGAACATAATGAAGACTCAGTTATTAAAGTGATGAGACAGAAGGAGAATATAGTAAGAGAATTAGCTGACAAAAAGAAATGTATAATTATATTAGGAATGGAAGAGAAACATAACCCAGATAGAACTGCAAGAATCAAGGAGGAAAATGAAAGAGTAAGCAGTTTACTAAAATTAGTCCAGGAAGATGAACCAGAAATTATAAAGGAAATTGAGGAAAAATTCAGACTCGGAAAATATAGTACAGATAAGACCAGACCAATTAAGATTAAATTCAGGTCACAAACAACAGCAGAGAAAATTCTATCCAAGACAGGGAAACTAGCAACAAATGATCAATATAAAAAGGTATGGATAAAAAGAGAAATGAATAAGGAGGAAAGAGAGGCAGAAAAGCAGAAAAGAATTGAAGCTAAGGCAAAAAACGAGGAAAGAACGGAGTCAGAGAAAGAGAGATTCTATTGGAGAGTAGTGAACATGAAAATAAAGCAGTTCGACATACTAAAGAAAAACATAAGGGAAACAGAGAATACAATGGAAGTGGCAGAAAACTAAGAGTGTCTTACACAAATATAGATGGATTGATAACAGGATTGAATGAACTGAATGATTATTTGAAAGAAAAAGAACCGGACATAATGGGAATTGTAGAAACAAAATTAAAAGGCCCACTACCACCCAACAGTGTAGGACATGATACATACAATTATTGGATTAGAAACAGAGAGAAAAAACAAGGGGGTGGAGTTATGTTCCTGACTAAGAAGGATATAAACGTGAAAGGTGTCATATATGGAAAGAATACAGTAGAGATGATTATGATAGAAGTGGAAGACCGAGATAAGAAGAGCAGAAAATTTGTGATCAATTATGTGCCTCCGAAAACAGCCTCATGGGAGGAGAGTGAACATAAAAGTATGTTAGAGGACACAAAGATAGCATTAACTAAAATAATGGAAGACGGAGGAAGAATAGTTATGATGGGCGACTTTAATTGCAAAGAAATCTGCTGGGAAGAAATGACAGTAAAGAGTGGTGATGACTCATGGGGAAATGCTCTACTTGAGATGATTACTGACCATTCAATGACACAATGGATACAAGAGAACACTAGGTATAGAAATGAAGAAGAACCATCGAGGCTAGACTTAATAATTACATCTGAACCTAGAATAGTGGACAAGATTGAATATAAAACACCAATAGGTAAAAGTGACCACATATTGATTGAACTGGAACTTAATGAAGAAAAATATATGAAAAGAAATGAACAATATAGAAAAGGAAGAATGATGTATGAAAAAACAAACTTTGATAAAATAAGAGAATTCTTCCAACAAGAAAACTGGGAAGAAATATACAAAGAAGAAACAACAGTGGAAGAGAAATGGAATATTTTGACAAAAATTTACAAAAAAGGAGTGGAAAAGTATGTCCCAAGACAAAAACAAGAAAAAGAATATGTAAAATGCTGGTACAACAAAAGTTGTAGGGAGTTAAAGGACAAAAGAGACAAAGCCTGGAACAGATGGAAAAAAGACAGAAGACCTGAAAAATGGAAAATATATACTGGTTATAGAAATGAATATGTACAAAAGTGCAGAGAGGAAAAAAGAAAATATGAAAAAGATGTTATAGAAAAGTGTAAAGATCAACCAAAACTATTCTACAGATTTGTAAACAATAAACTGAAAAACAAACAAGACTTAGAGAAATTAAGACAAGGAGGAGTTGAATACACTGAGGAAATGGAAATGGCAGAAATTATGAACAAACATTTTAAATCAGTGTTTACAAGGGAAAATATACAACCTGAAGAGATTGAGTGGAAGGAAAAAGTCCCCCCTATGGAAGAAATAGAAGTAACAAAGAATGAAATATTGACACACTTGGGTAATTTTGATGTCAGAAAATCGCATGGGCCAGATGAAATAGCAAACTGGATTCTGAAAGAATGCAGGAATGAACTGGCAGACAAAATACATAGCATAATAAGCAGTTCCTTAAAAGAAGGAAAAGTTCCAGAAGATTGGAAAAAAGCAAATATAGTACCTATATATAAAGGAGGAAATAAAGAAGAACCTACCAACTATAGACCAGTCTCTCTAACAAGTACAATAGCAAAAATATGTGAAAGAATTATCAAAAGTAGATGGGTAAAATACTTGGAAAAAAACAACGTACTAAATCCAAGGCAATTTGGATTCAGACAAGGACGATCATGCGTCACCAATTTAATATGTTTCTATTCAAGGCTAATAGATATAATACAAGAAAGAGATGGATGGGCTGATTGTGCATTTCTAGACCTAAAAAAAGCTTTTGACAAAGTACCACATAAGAAGTTGCTTAAGAAATTAGAATATGAAGGAGGAATACAAGGTAAATTGCTAAATTGGATGGAAGACTTTTTGCAAGAAAGAAAAATGAGAGTAGTGATAAGAGATCAGCACTCAAAATGGAATGAAGTAATAAGCGGTGTCCCGCAGGGAACAGTTCTGGCCCCAATAATGTTTGCTATATATATTAATGATATGGATGAAGGAATTGAAAGCTATATGAGCTTCTTTGCAGATGATGCAAAATTACTGAAAAGAGTGAAAACTGAAGAAGATTGTGAATCACTACAGAGAGATCTAAATAAAGTACAAGAATGGAGTAGGAAGTGGGAGATGGAGTTCAATACAAAAAAGTGTAGTATAATGGAATTTGGAAAAAAGTAAAAACAGAATAACAGGATCATATAATTTGGGAGAAGAAGGAATAAAAAAAGTAGAAAATGAGAAGGACCTGGGAGTCATTGTTATGAATAATATGTCACCTGAGAAACATATAAATAAGATTTTTGGAGAAACTTATAATTTAATAAGAACAATCAAAGTAGCATTTACATACCTGGATGAAGAAATGGTGAGGAAAATCCTAATCACCCTGATAAGACCAAGATTGGAATATGCAGCAACGATATGGTCACCAAGTACAAAAAAATGTATAAAAAAACTTGAAAGAATACAAAGAGCAATTACAAAACTGGCACCAACACTCTCAAAACTATCATATGAAGAGAGACTACAAAAACTTAAACTACAGACACTAGAGCAAAGAAGAGAGAGAGGAGATTTGATAGCTATTTACAGAATCATGAAAGGCATAGAAATTACTGATAGAGAGAATCTGATAAAATGGGATGACAGAAATACAAGAGGACACGGAAAGAAAATAAAAAAAGACAGCTATAGAAGAGATTTTAAAAAGAACAGCTTTCCTCACAGAGCAATAGACAGTTGGAACAAGTTAGATGAGAAAGTGGTGTGTGCAAAATCAATACATGAATTTAAAAATAGTTTAGATAAAATGAGATATGAAGACGGGACCCCACGAGCATAGCTCCCCTTCCCGTAAAATACAACTAGGTAAATACAACTAGGTAAATACACACACTTCAACGAATGGACGGCTTGGAAGACGTTCTGAAGAAAACTGAAGTCTGTGCATCCCAACGCAAAGAGAAGTGCCTAGTGTTTTTACAGGGTGGGGGGGAAATTGCTCGTGGAGTAGTGGGAAAGTAGGGAAAGAGGAAAAGGGGAGGGATTACTGAGGGAAATGGAAGGAAATGAGGAGGGAGTAGACTTGGCCCAGGCAGACAAGCGAAAGGTAAACAAAAGACCCCCCCGATCAGCTGAGCGATGATGAAATGTCTAATAAAAATGTAAAGATTAGAAGCATAGATAAGAGCAATACAGTAGAAAGTGATGAGAATATTTTCAAGGGATTTAAAGAGGGTGAGGGGGACACAAACCCCCCCCCCCCGACTGACAAGACTAGAGGAGAAGGTTGATAAGGTGATCGAGGACTTGGAGAGTAGGTTAGGTCATATGAACACCATTTTACAAAGGGTTGAAAGATTGGAAGAACTAGAAAAGGCGAATAAAAACTTAACTGATGAAATAGAAGACATAAAAAGACAGTTAAGAGAAGTAAAGGTGGAGAATGAGGAATTGAAGAAGAATAGTAAAGAAAACAGAGAGACAATAGCTAAAGAAACTAAGAATTGGAAAACAACCCAAGAAGGAAATAAGGTTTCATTCACTGACATAGTCAAACAGCAATTGAAAGAACATACTGAAGACTCAGTTATTAAAGTGATGAGACAAAAGGAGAATATAGTATAATTATATTAGGAATGGAAGAGAAACACAACACAGATAGAACCACAAGAATCAAAGAGGAAAATGAAAAAGTAAGCCAATTACTAGAATCAGTTCAGGAAGATGAACCAGAAATTATGAAACAAATCGAAGAGAAATTTAGACTCGGAAAGTATAGCACAGACAAGACCAGACCAATTAAGATTAAATTCAAGTCACAAACAACGGCAGAGAATATCTTATCCAAAACAGGGAAACTAGCAACAAGTGAACAATATAAAAAGGTATGGATAAAAAGGGAAATGAATAAAGAGGACCAGATGAAATAGCAAACTGGATTCTGAAAGAATGCAGGAATGAACTGGCAGACAAAATACGTAGCATAATAAGCAGTTCCTTGAAAGAAGGAAAAGTTCCAGAAGATTGGAAAAAAGCAAATATAGTACCTATATATAAAGGAGGAAATAAAGAAGACCCTACCAACTATAGACCAGTCTCTCTAACAAGTACAATAGCAAAAATTTGTGAAAGAATTATCAAAAATAGATGGGTAAAATACTTGGAAAAAAACAACGTACTAAATCCAAGGCAATTTGGATTCAGACAAGGACGATCATGCGTCACCAATTTAATATGTTTCTATTCAAGGCTAATAGATATAATACAAGAAAGAGATGGATGGGCTGATTGTGCATTTCTAGACCTAAAAAAAGCTTTTGACAAAGTACCACATAAGAAGTTACTTAAGAAACTAGAATCTGAAGGAGGAATACAAGGTAAATTACTAAATTGGATGGAAGACTTTTTGCAAGAAAGAAAAATGAGAGTAGTGATAAGAAACCAGCACTCAAAATGGGATGAAGTAATAAGCGGTGTCCCGCAGGGAACAGCTCTGGCCCCAATAATGTTTGCTATATATATATATTAATGATATGGATGAAGGAATTGAAAGCTATATGAGCTTCTTTGCAGACGATGCAAAACTACTGAAAAGAGTGAAAACTGAAGAAGATTGTGAATCACTACAGAGAGATCTAAATAAGGTACACGAATGGAGTAGGAAATGGGAGATGGAGTTCAATACAAAAAAGTGTAGTATAATGGAATTTGGAAAAAGCAAAAACAGAATAACAGGAGCATATAGATTGGGAGAAGAAGGAATAAAAAAAGTAGAAAATGAGAAGGACCTGGGAGTCATTGTTATGAATAATATGTCACCTGAGAAACATATAAATAAGATTTTTGGAGAAACTTATAATCTAATAAGAACAATCAAAGTTGCATTTACATACCTGGATGAAGAAATGGTGAAGAAAATCCTAATCACCCTGATAAGACCAAGATTGGAATATGCAGCAACGATATGGTCACCAAGTACAAAAAAATGTATAAAAAATCTTGGAAGAATACAAAGAGCAATTACAAAATTGGCACCAACACTCTCAAAACTATCATATGAAGAGAGACTAGAAAAACTTGAACTACAGACACTAGAGCAAAGAAGAGAGAGAGGAGATTTGATAGCTATTTACAGAATCATGAAAGGCATAGAAATTACTGACAGAGAGAATCTGATAAAATGGGATGATAGAAATACTAGAGGACACGGAAAGAAAATAAAAAAGACAGCTATAGAAGAGATTTGAAAAAGAACAGCTTTCTTCACAGAGTAATAGACAGTTGGAACAAGTTAGATGAGAAAGTGGTGTGTGCAAAAAAAAACAATACATGAATCTAAAAATAGTTTAGATAAAATGAGATATGAAGACTGGACACCACGAGCATAGCTCCCCTTCCCGTAAAATACAACTAGGTAAATACAACTAGGTAAATACACACACTTCAACGAACGGACGGCTTAGAAGACGTTCTGAAGAAAATTGAAGTTTTGTGGATCCCAACGCAAAGAGAAGTGCCTATTGTATTTACAAGGTGGTGGGGAAATTGCTCGTGGGGTAGTAGGAAAGTAGGGAAAGAGGAAAAGGGGAGGGATTACTGAGGGAAATGGAAGGAAATGAGGAAGTAGACTTGGCCCAGGCAGACAGGCGAAAGGTAGACAGACGGCCCTCCGACGACGATGAAATGTCTAATAAAAATGTAAAGATTAGAAGTATAGATAAGAGCAATACAGTAGAAAGTGATGAGAATACTTTCCAGGGATTTTTCTTTCTTGCAAAAAGTCCTCCATCCAATTTAGTAGTTTTCCCTGTATTCCTCCTTCAGTTTCCAATTTCTTAAGCAACTTCTTATGTGGTACTTTGTCAAACGCTTTCTTTAGGTCTAGAAATGCACAGTCCGCCCATCCATCTCTTTCTTGTATTATATATATTAGCCTTGAATAGAAACATATTAAATTGGTGACGCATGATCGTACTTGTCTGAATCCAAATTGCCTTAGATTTAACACTTTGTTTTTTTCTAAATATTTTACCCATCTACTTTTGATAATTCTTTCACAGATTTTTGCTATTGTACTTGTTAGAGAGACTGGTCTATAGTTGGTAGGTGCTTTTTTATTTCCTCCCTTATATATAGGTACTATATTTGCTTTTTTCCAATCTTCTGGAACTTTTCCTTCTTTCAAGGAACTGTTTAGTATGCTATGTATTTTGTCTGCCAGTTCATTCCTGCATTCTTTCAGAATCCAGTTTGCTATATCATCTGGTCCATGCGATTTTCTGACATCAAGATTACTCAAGTGGGTCAATATTTCATTCATTGTTACTTCTATTTCTTCCATAGGGGGGACTTTCTCTTTCCATTCAATCTCTTCAGGTTGTATGTTCTCCCTTGTAAACACTGATTTAAAATGTTTGTTCATAATTTCCGCCATTTCTATTTCCTCAGTGTATTCAACTCCCTCTTGTCTTAATTTCTCCAAGTCTTGTTTGTTTTTCAGTTTATTGTTTACAAATCTGTAGAATAGTTTTGGTTGATCTTTACACTTTTCTATGACATCTTTTTCATATTTTCTCTTTTCCTCTCTGCACGTTTGTACATATTCATTTCTATAACCGGTATATATTTTCCATTTTTCAGGTCTTCTGTCTTTTTTCCATCTGGTCCATGCTTTGTCTCTTTTGTCTTTTAACTCCCTACAACTTTTGTTGTACCAGCATTTTACATATTCTTTTTCTTGTTTTTGTCTTGGGACATACTTTTCCACTCCTTTTTTGTACTTTTTTGTCAAAATCTTCCATTTCTCTTCCACTGTTGATTCTTCTTTGTATATTTCCTCCCAGTTTTCTTGTTGAAAGAATTTTCTTATTTTATCAAAGTTTGTTTTTTCATACATCATTTTTCCTTTTCTATATTGTTCATTTCTTTTCATATATTTTTCTTCATTAAGTTCCAGTTCAATCAATATGTGGTCACTTTTACCTATTGGTGTTTTATATTCAATCTTGTCCACTATTCTAGGTTCAGATGTAATTATTAAGTCTAGTCTCGATGGTTCTTCTTCATTTCTATACCTGGTGTTCTCCTGTATCCATTGTGTCATTGTATGGTCAGTAATCATCTCAAGTAGAGCGTTTCCCCATGAGCCGTCACCACCCTTTACTGTCATTTCTTCCCAGCAGATTTCTTTGCAATTAAAGTCGCCCATCATAACTATTCTTCCTCCATCCTCCATTATTTTATTTAATATTATCTTTGTGTCCTCTAACATACTTTTATATTCACTCTCCTCCCATGAGGCTGTTTTCGGAGGCACATAATTTATCACAAATTTTCTGCTCTTTTTATCTCTGTCTTCCACTTCCATCATAATCATCTCTACTGTATTCTTTCCATATATGACACCCTTCACGTTTATATCCTTCTTAGTCAGGAACATAACTCCACCCCCTTGCTTTTTCTCTCTGTTTCTAATCCAATACTTATATGCATCATGTCCTACACTGTTGGGTGGTAGTGGGCCTTTTAATTTTGTTTCTACAATTCCCATTATGTCTGGTTCTTTTTCCTTCAAATAATCATTCAGCTCATTCAATCCTGTTATTAATCCATCTATATTTGTGTAAGACACTCTTAGTTTTCTGCCACTTCCATTGTGTTCTCTGTTTCCCTTTTGTTTTTCTCTTGTATGTCGACTTTCTTTAGTTTCATATTCACTACTCTCCAATAGAATCTCTCTTTTTCTGACTCCGTTCTTTTCTCGTTTTTTTCCTTAGCTTCAAGTCTTTTCTTTTTTTCTTCCTCTCTTTCTTCTTTATTCATTTCCCTTTTTATCCATACCTTTTTATATTGTTCACTTGTTGCTAGTTTCCCTGTTTTGGATAAGATATTCTCTGCCGTCGTTTGTGACCTGAATTTAATCTTAATTGGTATGGTCTTGTCTGTACTATATTTCCCGAGCCTGAATTTCTCTTCGATTCGTTTCATTATTTCTGGTTCATCTTCCTGAACTAATTCTAGTAAATTTCTTACTTTTTCATTTTCCTCTTTGATTCTTGTGGTTCTATCTGGGTTATGTTTCTCTTCCATTCCTAATATAATTATACATTTCTTTCTGTCTGCTAAGTCTCTTACTATATTCTCCTTCTGTCTCATCACTTTAATAACTGAGTCTTCAGTTTGTTCATTCATTTGCTGTCTGATTATGTCAGTGAATGCAACTTTGCTATTTTCTTGGATTTTTTCCAACCCTCCTTGTTCTCCTTATTATTCTCCTTTAAGACTTTATTGTCTTCTTTTACTTCTTTTAACTGTTTTTTTAATTCTTCAATTTCCTTAGTTAAGTTTTTGTTCGCCTTCTCTAGTTCTTCCAATTTTTCAACTCTCTGCACAATGTTGTTAACGTGACCGAACTTAAATTCCTAGTGCTTGATCATCTTATCGAGTTTCTCTTCTAGTCTTGTTAATCGGGGGGGGGTTGTGTCCCCCCCACCCTCTTTAAATCCCTGGAAAATATTCTCATCATCTTCTACTGTATTGCTCTTATCTATACTTCTAATCTTTACATTTTTGTTAGACATTTCATCATCGCTAAATTGGTCCGGACCTCGTTTGTTTAGATTTCGTCTGCCTGCCTGGGCCAAGTCCTCACCTTCCTCATTTCCTTCCATTTCCCTCAGTAATCCCTCCCATTCTCCTTTTTCCTTACTTTCCCTACACCACGAGCATTTCCCCCCCACCCTGTATATATAATAGGTACTTCCTTTGCTTTGGGATCCACGAAATTTCACTTTTTCTTCAGAACGTCGTCTATGCCGTCCGTTCGTTGAAGTGTATTTACCTAGTTGTATTTACCTAGTTGTATTTTACGGGAAGGGGAGCTATGCTCGTGGTGTCCAGTCTTCATATCTCATTTTATCTAAACTATTTTTAAATTCATGTATTGTTTTTGCACACACCACTTTCTCATCTAACTTGTTCCAACTGTCTATTACTCTGTGAGGAAAGCTGTTCTTTTTCAAATCTCTTCTATAGCTGTCTTTTTTTATTTTCTTTCCGTGTCCTCTTGTGTTTCTGTCATCCCATTTTATCAGATTCTCTCTATCAGTAATTTCTATGCCTTTCATGATTCTGTAAATAGCTATCAAATCTCTTCTCTCTCTTCTTTGCTCTAGTGTCTGTAGTTCAAGTTTTTCTAGTCTCTCTTCATATGATAGTTTTGAGAGTGTTGGTGCCAGTTTTGTAATTGCTCTTTGTATTCCTTCAAGTTTTTTTATATATTTTTTTGTACTTGGTGATCATATCGTTGCTGCATATTCCAATCTTGGTCTTATCAGGGTGATTAGGATTTTCTTCACCATTTCTTCATCCAGGTATGTAAATGCAACTTTGATTGTTCTTATTAAATTATAAGTTTCTCCAAAAATCTTATTTATATGTTTCTCAGGTGACATATTATTCATAACAAAGACTCCCAGGTCCTTCTCATTTTCTACTTTTTTTATTCCTTCTTCTCCCAAGTTATATGATCCTGTTATTCTGTTTTTGCTTTTTCCAAATTCCATTATACTAAATTTTTTTGTATTGAACTCCATCTCCCACTTCCTACTCCATTCCTGGATTTTATTTAGATCTCTCTGTAGTGATTCACAATCGTCTTCTGTTTTCACTCTTTTCAGTAGTTTTGCATCATCTGCAAAGAAGCTCATATAGCTTTCAATTCCTTCATTCATATCATTAATATATATAGCAAACATTATTGGGGCCAGAACTGTTCCCTGCGGAACACCGCTTATTACTTTATCCCATTTTGAGTGCTGGTTTCTTATCACTACTTACATTTTTCTTTCTTGCAAAAAGTCTTCCATCCAATTTAGTAGTTTTCCCTGTATTCCTCCTTCATTTTCTAATTTCTTAAGCAACTTCTTATGTGGTACTTTGGTGACGCATGATCGTCCTTGTCTGAATCCAAATTGCCTTGGATTTAACACTTTGTTTTGTTTTTTCTAAATATTTTACCCATCTACTTTTGATAATTCTTTCACAAATTTTTGCTATTGTACTTGTTAGAGAGACTGGTCTATAGTTGGTAGGTGCTTCTATATTTCCTCCTTTATATATAGGTACTATATTTGCTTTTTTCCAATCTTCTGAAACTTTTCCTTCTTTCAAGGAACTGTTTAGTATGCTATGTATTTTGTCTGCCAGTTCATTCCTGCATTCTTTCAGAATCCAGTTTGCTATTTCATCTGGTCCATGCGATTTTCTGACATCAAGATTACTCAAGTGTGTCAATATTCCACTTCTATCATAATCATCTCTACTGTATTCTTTCCATATATGACTCCCCTCACGTTTATATCCTTCTTGGTCAGGAACATAACTCCACCCCCTTGTTTTTTCTCTGTTTTTAATCCAATAATTATAAGCATTATGTCCTACACTGTTGGGTGGTAGTGGGCCTTTTAATTTTGTTTCTACAATTCCCATTATGTCTGGTTCTTTTTCTTTCAAATAATCATTCAGCTCATTCAATCCTGTTATTAATCCATCTATATTTGTGTAAGACACTCTTAGTTTTCTGTCACTTCCATTGTGTTCTCTGTTTCCCTTTTGTTTTTCGCTTGTATGTCGAACTGCCTTAGTTTCATATACACTACTCTCCAATAGAATCTCTCTTTCTCTGACTCCGTTCTGCTCTCGTTTTTTTTTTCTTAGCTTCAAGTCTTTTCTGTTTTTCTTCCTCTCTTTCTTCTTTATTCATTTCCCTTTTTATTCATACCTTTTTATATTGTTCACTTGTTGCTAGTTTCCCTGTTTTGGATAAGATATTCTCTGCCGTCGTTTGTGACCTGAATCTAATCTTAATTGGTCTGGTCTTATCTGTACCATACTTTCCGAGCCTGAATTTTTCCTCAATTTCCTTCATAATTTCTGGTTCATCTTCCTGAACTAATTTTAGTAAACTGCTTACTTTTTCATTTTCCTCATTGGTTCTTGAGGTTCTATCTGGGTTATGTTTCTCTTCCATTCCTAATATAATTATACATTTCTTTTTATCAGTTAAGTCTCTTACTATATTCTCCTTCTGTCTCATCACTTTAATAACTGAGTCTTCAGTTTGTTATCTCATTTGCTGTTTAATTATGTCAGTAAATGCAACTCTACTGTTTTCTTGAATTGCCTTCCATCCCTATCTGTTTTCTTTATTATTCATCTTTAACTCTTCATTCTCCCTTTTTACTTCTTTTAACTGTCTTTTTAGATCTTCTATTTCTTTAGTTAAGTTTTTGTTCGCCTTCTCTAGTTCTTCCAATTTTTCAACCCTCTGTACAATGTTGTTAACATGACCGAACCTACGCTCCAAGTCCTCGATCATCTTATCGACCTTCTCTTCTAGTCTTGTCAGGCGGGGGGGGGGGGTTTGCCCTCCCCCCCCACCCTCTTTAAATCCCTGGAAAATATTCTCATCACTTTCTACTGTATTGCTCTTATCTATACTTCTAATCTTTACATTTTTATTAGACATTTCATCTTCGCTCAGCTGGTCGGGGGGCCGTTTGTTTACCTTTCGCCTGTCTGCCTGGGCCAAGTCTTCTCCTTCCTTATTTCCTTCCATTTCCCCCAGCAATCCCTCCCCTTCTCCTCTTTCCCTACTTTCCCAATATCCCACGAGCAATCCCCCCCCACCCTGCAAATACAATAGGCACTTCTCTTTGCTTTGGTATCCACGAAACTTCAATTTTGCCCAGACGGAAGGGGCAAATGTCCTGTTTCACTTGATGGATCAGGATAGTCTCGATGCCTGCTTCGAGAAGAGGACTGTGATCAGGCTGGAGAAGCTGGGTTTCTCTCCCCGTAGGGTCACACCCACCTACGCTCATGTCAGAGCGTCCATGTACGTGGGTAGGATGGTCCTTGACAAGCTCGGGGATAAGGAAGCCATTCTGTGTGACCTAAGGGAGAGGAACTCGGATGTTGACTTTGTCGATGTCTTCCGGCCTCCGGGCACTGATTTCGTCAGGATTTCCCTAAAATCTAGGTCCGACCTTGAGAAGATTCTCAGGGTAGGACTCAAGATTAGTTTCTTATATCTGCCCCCATCGTCTATTAGAGAGTTTAAGAACCTCACAGTCAGGCAATGCCTGATATGTTACTCCCTGAAACATGAATCCCGATCCTGTCCTCAACCCAATCTGACTAGGTGTTCCAAGTGTGCTACCGACGGACATCGGTATAGAAAATGCGAGGCAGCGAGACTCAGGTGTCTCCTATGTGGGGGAATCCACAGCGCCATCTCCAATTCCTGCCCGGAAAGGAGAAAGGCGGCTGACACAGCGCAGCCTGCTCAACCGGTGGCTAGGTCAGCTCCCAACACCCGCCCCCAACCTGCGCAACCCTCTAATCCTCGTCCTAAAACCAAAACCCCCTCCTCCTCCTCCTCCTCCACCTCCTCCTCTTCCACCTCCTCCTCCCCCTCCCCCTCCTCCTCCACCCCCTCCCCCTCCTCCCCATCCCAAGGCAAAATCCCTCAACCCCCCACCCCCAAACCCAGAACCCACCCAGGTGTAAAGAGGAGGGCTAGCTCCCCTGCTGCCGCCCCTGACCAGGAGCCTTCTTGCGCCCCCAAGGAGCAGCGGACGCAGAGGACGAAGTCCAAGCGTTCTCGCCAGGATGCGAGCAGGCCCTCCACCTGTACCGAAGTCCCTAACATGGTTGCATCAATTATCGGCAGCACCCTGGAAAGGGAGGCAGCTGGTAATCTCCAGTGTCCGTCTGGAGACGAAAGGTGCAACCAGGCGAGGGATGCTCAAGTACTTGTTCTGAGTATTGTCTATTCGGCAATGCTCATGTCCAAGAGCAAGGAGCAGGTGCAGGAAGTGCTGTCCACAGCACTCACCCACCTGGGTTTACCTGCCTTCCCCATTCCACCTCACGTCCTAGAGGCTATTCCCTTTGGTCCCAACAACCCATCCTATCCTCACCCAGCCCCTATCCCTCCCACCACCGCTCCCTCTGTTTCCACACCCTTCACCTCCACCTCCACCTCCTCCTCCACCTCCTCCACCTCCTCCTCCTCCTCCTCCTCCTCCTCCACCTGCCCCAAGAAGGCTGCGCAAGAACCTAACCCCAGGCAATCACGCCCCAAGTCCAGGGCATCCAGACATGAATCCTACCAACGTAGCAACCGCTCACGCTCCCCAATCCTAAGCCCCCGCTCCTCCTCGTCAGGGGCAAACAAATCCTCCTCCGGGCTCCCGCGCCGTGTGGCCATACCACGAGCCAGCTCGACTGGGAGGCCTAAGTTGAACCTGACGAAACTCACAAAGGAGACGCTGCGGGACATAATCCCCTTCACCAGCACTATTCCAGACACTGTCCAGTCTAGCGATAGTGCATCCTCCTCCTCCTCCTCCGACAGCGAAGTGCTTACCCTCCAAGCCCCTAAGGCTAACTAAGCTTCCTCTTAAAACTCCCTCCAGCTAGTAGGACTCACTAAAGACAACTATTCCTATGGATAGATTGGATTTACGTGTGTTCTACCAGAACGTCCGTCACTGGGCCCCACAAAGAACCAGCACCTTGTTAGAGATTGCCAGACACGGTCCTGATGTCATTTGTTTGACTTCGATGGGTGATCCAGCCCCCGACTCTCTTCCCAAGATTCAAGGCTTCAACACTTGGAGTCGGGGTCTTGCTTTGCACTCGGGCGTCCGTATTTTGGCCAGGAAGTCCCTCCAGGCAACTATACTTGATCAATTTCATTATGAGCAGATGCTCGCGATCAAGTTAAGCACCACTCGCGGTCCCATCCTCCTCTGTACCCTCTACCGCCCTCCCCGTATCCCCTTCCTCCTCTTTGTTGACATTGCCAAGGTGATGTCATACAAAATCCCAACCTTCTTCATTGGCGATTTCAACTGCAGTCATGCTGCTTGGAGCCCTGGAACGCACAACAGCAGCTCAGTGAGTCGGCAACTACACTCTCTTACTATACTTCACCGACTGAAGTTCCTAGGTCCGGACTTTCCCACATTCATAGGTCATGGATTGGAGGGTAAGCCCGACCTGGTGTTCTCCAACAGCCGAGCTTTCTTCCTCAACTCCACTATCTCACCCGGTGCCCCCATCCTCTCAGACCACATACCCTTAATCCTTCGCATCTCCACCTCACCCATCCTTATCCCCAGTGAGCCTCGGTTACGTTACAGTCAGGCCGACTGGGAAGGCTTCAAAAACACTCTCACGACATACACCAACACAAACATGGACAACACTCCACAAGCGGCGATAGAGCAGGAATGGCGCTCACTTACAAAGTTTGTCAAAAACGCTGTAAAAAAGAACATTCCTAGAACAAAGCACCGAAAGATTGCCACGTTCACTGCTTCTATGCGCACTAACAGACTACGCATTGCACTACAGAACAGATCTACAGATCTATTACAAGCACCCCTAGAGGCCCGTGTAGCCATCCTAAGAGACATGCACTGGCTACAGAGTAGCCTGAGGAAGTCCCTCTACATCGATTCACATCGAGAGGAGGAGCAACTGATGGCCTCGCTCTCCGGCGCCTGTGAGACGGACCCTTCCAAGTTCTGGAGGACCCTCAAACGTGAGCTGGAGGAGTGCTCTGTGCCTCCACCCAAGGTCATCAACCATCTTAACCACTCTGCACACTCCCCCCAACACCAAGCTGACCTTCTGGCGTCAGCATGGAGTGAGGTCTTTAAACCCCATCCTGTGCAAGGACCACATTGCTTTAGCACCTTGCACAGTGTTAACTCTTTCATGAACAGCTGTAGTGACCTCATTCCCGACGAGACTGTTGATCTCTCTCAGTTAGATGAAGATGATCCCCTTATCTGCCCCATCGTTTTGGAGGAGGTAAAGGGGGTTATCTCGGCATTAAAACTAAAATCCCCTGGCCCTTCAGGCATCGATGCACACATACTCAAACATATGCCAGACAACATAATCTCACACGTGACGACACTATATAATAGCTCACTAGCCTCTGGGTACTTCCCACAACTATTCAAGGCCTCCCATACCTTCCTCATACCTAAATCCCAGAAACCCGCCTCCGCCCCCCTTTCATATCGGCCCATCTCCCTTCTGGAGTACTTTGGAAAGGTGTTTGAGCACGTCTTATGCCGCCGCCTGACCGTGTACCTAGAGACGGAGAATGTGCTGAGGGACTGCCAGTTTGGTTTTCGGCCGGGGCGCGGTGCAGAAGACGTAATATCCATAATCACTCAATGGGTTCAAAGACCGCCAGACGGTCGCCCTGGTAAGGCCATTTTGGTTTGTAAGGATGTGGAGAAGGCATTCGATACTGTCTGGCATGAAGGCCTTAAGTACAAATTGTACCACAACTTCGACTTTGCCCTGCCGTTCACAAGGTTGCTCTGCAACTACCTGGACGACAGGTCAATAAGAATAAAGTGGCGGGGCTGTCTGTCCCAACCTTTTGTGCCGAAGGCTGGAGTACCGCAAGGGTCAGTCCTTGCCCCCACTCTGAACAATCTATATACGAATGACCAGCCAGAGCCAGCTTATCCTCGCAACCAGGCTCTAACTCTTTCGTATGCGGACGACACTAACCACATAAGCAGACACAAAACGCTGCAGGGAGCGTTACACGTAATGCAAAACATCCTAGACGGGGCACACGCGTGGGAGCAACAGTGGCGCATTAAGACCAACGCGTCGAAATGCAATGCTGTATACTTCTGCTGCAAACGAACCAACAGAACAATCACAAACACTCCTCTTAAAATAAACAACACAAACATCCCAGCGAAAGACCATACCCGTGTGCTGGGTAGCACACTTGATAATGGCCTTACCTGGACCCCACACTTCCGCAAGCAGGGAGCGAAGGCTAGGGCTGTGCTGGGTAAGCTCAGACGCTTCAAAACT
>NC_134816.1:16630459-16760459 GCF_046742065.1 Oratosquilla oratoria
TATATATATAAGCTTTGGTGAAGTCTACAGCAGTAGTAGCATTATTCAACTTATAAGAAGTACTCTCGATATTTCTAATGGTTCAACCACTATCACCTTGTCAAAAAGGATGACGGCACATTTGCAGGATGGGGCTATACTCCGTCACATCAGTAATACACATGGACACTCCCTCACCAGGCAACAACTAGAAACACAGACAACAATACTGTATCGAGAACAAGACAGAAGGAGATTAAGGATGGCTGAATCAATTTTTATTCGTCTGGATCAACCCTCCATCAATATCCTGCTACAGCCTGAAGCTTCTCTCCCATCAATGAGGAAACCCTACCAACAACCTACAGGGAACCCGTCGGTGCTCCGTGGGTAGCTACGTCGACTTCCTGTCCCAGAGCTTCTTCGCGGGCACGACATCTCCCCCGCCACACCTCATATGACTTCCTGTCCCAGGGTTTCCTCGCGGGCACGACATCTCCCCCGCCACACCTCATATGACTTCCTGCCCCAGTGTTTCTTCGTGGGTACAAAATCTCCCCCGCCACACCTCATATGTCATTCCTGTTTATCATTGTGTATATTGTAACTCCTGAAGATGACCTCTGATGGGGTCGAAAGATGTCTAGAGTAAACCATGTTCCTTGGAGATTCTATCGATACCCTGACCTCCAACCTCCGATCTCTCATTAGAAATATCGAGAGTACTTCCTATAAGTTGAATAATGCTACTACTGCTGAAGACTTCAACAAAGCTTGTATTCAGAATGGCCTCCTTCCAAAATATATATATATATATACACACACACACCACCGAACGGACGGTGTAGAAGACGTTTCGTGGATCCCAAAGCAAAGGAAGTATCTATTGTATTTACAGGGTGGGGGGGGGAAATTGCTCGTGGTGTAGTGGGAAAGTGAGGAAAAAGGAGAAGGGGAGGGATTACTGAAGGAAATGAGGAAGGGGAGGGCTTGGTCCAAGAGGCCAGACGGCTTGTAAACAAACGCCGAACCGATGTTTTGGATTTCGATGATGATGGGACTAACAAAAATGTAAAGATTAGAAACATAGATAAGAGCAGTACAATGGAAGGTGAGGATAATAATTTCCAAGGATTTAATGAGGGGGGGGCGGATACCAACCTCCCCCGACTGGCAAAACTGGAGGAAAAACTTGAACAAATGACTGAACATTGGGAGATTTGGTTCGGTAAAATGTCAAAAATTGCAGAGATAGTTGAAAAATTGGAAGAACTAGAGAAGGCGAACAAAAACTTAACTGATGAAATAGAAGAACTAAAAAGACAGTTAAGAGAAGTAAAAGAGGAGAATGAAGAATTAAAGAGGAATAATAAAGAAAACAAAGAGGCCATAGCTAAAGAAGCTAAGGGTTGGAAGACAATCCAAGAAAACAGTAAAGTTGCATTTACTGATATAATTAAACAGCAAATGAAAGAACAAACTAAAGACTCAGTTATCAAAGTGATGAGACAGAAGGAGAATATTGTAAGAGACTTAGCAGACAAAAAGAAATGTATAATTATATTAGGAATGGAAGAGAAACATAACCCAGATAGAACCTCAAGAATCAAAGAGGAAAATGAAAAATTTAAACAGTTTACTACAATTAGTTCAGGAAGATGAACCAGAAATAATGAAACAAATCGAAGAGAAGTTCAGACTCGGAAAGTATAGTACAGATAAGACCAGACCAATTAAGATTAAATTCAGGTCACAAACGACGGCAGAGAATATCTTATCCAAAACAGGGAAACTAGCAACAAATGAACAATATAAAAAGGTATGGATAAAAAGGGAAATGAATAAAGAGGAAAGAGAGGAAGAAAAAAGAAAAGACTTGAAGCTAAGGAAAAAAACGAGAACAGAACAGAGTCAGAAAAAGAGAGATTCTATTGGAGAGTAGTGATTATGAAACTAAGGCAATTCGACATACAAGAGAAAAACAAAAGGGAAACAGAGAACACAATGGAAGTGGCAGAAAACTAAGAGTGTCTTACACAAATATAGATGGATTAATAACAGGATTGAATGAGCTGAATGATAATTTGAAGGAAAAAGAACTGGACATAATGGGAATTGTAGAAACAAAATAAAAAGGTCCACTACCACCCAACAGTGTAGGACATGATGCATATAATTATTGGATTAGAAACAGAGAGACAAAGTAAGGGGGTGGAGTTATGTTCCTGACTAAGAAGGATATAAATGTGAGGTGGGTCACATATGGAAAGAATACAGTAGAGATGATTATGATCGAAGTGGAAGACAGAGATAAGAAAAGCAGAAAGTTTGTGATAAATTATGTGCCTCCAAAAACAGCCTCGTGGGAAGAGAGTGAACATAAAAGTATGTTAGAGGACACAAAGATAACATTAAATAAGATAATGGAAGATGGAGGAAGAATAGTTATGATGGGCGACTTTAATTGCAAAGAAATCTGCTGGGAAGAGATGACAGTAAAGGGTGGAGATGACTCATGGGGAAACGCTCTACTTGAGATGATTATTGACAATACAATGACACAGTGGATACAGGAGAACACTAGGTATAGAAATGAGGAAGAACCATCGAGACTAGACCTAATAATTACATCTGAACCTAGAATAGTGGACAAGATTGAATATAAAACACCAATAATTAAAAGTGACCACATATTGATTGAACTGGAACTAAATGAAGAAAAATACATGAAAAGAAATGAACAATATAGAAAAGGAAGAATGATGTATGAAAAAACAAACTTTGATAAAATAAGAGAATTCTTTCAAAAAGAAAACTGGGAAGAAATATACAAAGAAGAAACAACAGTGGAAGAGAAATGGAATATTTTGACAAAAATTTACAAAAAAGGAGTGGAAAAGTATGTCCCAAGACAAAAACAAGAAAAAAAATATGTTAAATGCTGGTGCAATAAAAGTTGTAGAGAGTTAAAAGACAAAAGAGACAAAGCATGGACCAGATGGAAAAAAGACAGAAGGCCTGAAAAATGGAAAATATATACTTGTTATAGAAATGAATATGTGCAAACATGCAGAGAGGAAAAGAGAAAATATGAAAAAGATGGCATAGAAAAGTGTAAAGATCAACCAAAACTATTTTACAGATTTGTAAACAACAAATTGAAAAACAAACAAGACTTGGAGAAATTAAGATAGGAGGAGTTGAATACACAGAGGAAATTGAAATGGCGGAAATTATGAACAAACATTTTAAATCAGTGTTTACAAGGGAGAACATACAACCTGAAGAGATCGAATGGAAAGAGAAAGTCCCTCCCATGAAAGAAATAGAAGTAACAAAGAACGAAATACTGAAACACTTGTGTAATCTTGATGTCAGAAAATCGCATGGACCAGATGAAATAGCAAACTGGATTTTGAAAGAATGCAGGAATGAACTGGGAGACAAAATACATAGCATAATAAACAGTTCCTTGAAAGAAGGAAAAGTTCCAGAAGATTGGAAAAAAGCAAATATAGTACCCATATATAAAGGAGGAAATAAAGAAGACCCTACCAACTATAGACCAGTCTCTCTAACAAGTACAATAGCAAAAATTTGTGAAAGAATTGTCAAAAGTAGATGGGTAAAATATTTAGAAAAAAAACAATGTGTTAAATTCAAGGCAATTTGGATTCAGACAAGGACGATCATGCGTCACCAATTTAATATACTTCTATTCAAGGCTAATAGATATAATACAAGAAAGAGATGGATGGGCTGATTGTGCATTTCTAGACCTAAAAAAAGCTTTTGATAAAGTACCACATAAGTTGCTTAAGAAATTAGAAACTGAAGGAGGAATACAGGGCAAACTGCTTAATTGGATGGAAGACTTTTTGCAAGAAAGGAAAATGAGAGTAGTGATAAGAGACAAACACTCAAAATGGGATGAAGTAATAAGCGGTGTTCCGGAAGGAACAGTTCTGGCCCCAATAATGTTTGCTATATATATTAATGATATGGATGAAGGAATTGAAAGCTATATGAGCTTCTTTGCAGATGATGCAAAACTACTGAAAAGAGTGAACACGGAAGAAGATTGTGAATCACTACAGAGAGATCTAAATAAAGTACATGAATGGAGTAGGAAGTGGGAGATGGAGTTCAATACAAAAAAGTGTAGTATAATGGAATTTGGAAAAAGTAAAAACAGAATAACAGGATCATATAAATTGGGAGAAGAAGGAATAAAAAAAAGTAGAAAATGAGAAGGACCTGGGAGTCATTATTATGAATAATATGTCACCTTAGAAACATATAAATAAGATTTTTGGAGAAACTTATAATATAATAAGAACAATCAAAGTTGCATTTACATACCTGGATGAAGAAATGGTGAAGAAAATTCTAATCACCCTGATAAGACCAAGATTGGAATATGCAGCAACGATATGGTCACCAAGTACAATTTTTTTTTATAAAAAACTTGAAAGAATACAAAGAGCAATTACAAAATTGGCACCAACACTCTCAAAACTATCATATGAAGAGAGACTAGCAAAACTTGAACTACAGACACTAGAGCAAAGAAGAGAGAGAGGAGATTTGATAGCTATTTACAGAATCATGAAAGGCATAGAAATTACTGATAGAGAGAATCTGATAAAATGGGATGATAGAAATACAAGAGGACACGGAAAGAAAATATAAAAAGACAGCTATAGAAGAGATCTGAAAAAGAACAGCTTTCCTCACAGAGTAATAGACAGTTGGAACAAGTTAGATGAGAAAGTGGTGTGTGCAAAAACAATACATGAATTTAAAAATAGTTTAGATAAAATGAGATATGAAGACTGGACACCACGAGCATAGCTCCCCTTCCCGTAAAATACAACTAGGTAAATACACACACACACACCAAGGACTACTATTAATAATAGTTCTTGAGACACACACATATGTTATATACATATACATATATATATATATATATATATATATATATATATATGAATGGTAAGAATAGAAAGATACGATTGGGAACAAGAGACTTCCTGACTGTAGTGGCACGGTCAGAATAAAAGGACACTTAGAAGTATAACTCCTTGTTCCACACACCATCTTAACAGCTTTCCTCCTATCTCATATATCTGCAAAACCTCTCACAGTGCCTTCCTGTCTATCCTGTCATAAGCCTTTTCCAGATCCATAAAAGCCAAAAAAAACATCCTTACCTTTTCCTATAGCTTTCTTGCATATCTGTCTTACCACATTTACCTGATATACACAACCTCTACATGTCCTAAACCCACACGGTTCCTCACAAATTACTCCCTCTGTTCCTCTCCTAATCCTCTCAGTCAAGGCTCTCCCATAAGCCCTCCCAACTACACTTAACAAGCTGATCCCTCTGAAACTACTACACTCACACTTGTCCCCTTTTCCCTCATAAAGTGGAACTATACAAGTACTCCTTCAGTCCTCCAGCACTCTACCCTCTCTTAAACAAACATTAAATAACCTCACCAGCCAGTCCACCATAACTGTACCTCCTTATTTCAGACATTCTGGATGGCATCCATCTAACCCCAGTGCCTTACCTGCTCTCACCATCTTAACAGCTGCTATCATTACATCTTAGCGCTTCCCACTGCAACTACCTTTCCCTCCCCATCCTCCTTCACATTTAGCAATTCCCTAAAATACTCTGCCCACCTTCCTCTCACTGCCTTCTCTTCCATTATCATCTCTCCATCTGCACCTTTTACCTTTTCTTCTCCGCTTGATTTGCCTCCTCTTCCTCTTAATTTCTTTCCAATTTATTTTTATCATATTTAAAATTTTCTGTCATACTCGTACCCCATTTTACATCTGCTCTCCTCTTTGCCTCCTTTATCTTATGCTTTACTTCTCTTTACTTCTTACCTCTCATACCAATCCCTTGTCCTAATTTGTAACCAATCTATGAAAGCCTGCTTCTTCTCTTCTACAACCTTCATTGCTTCCTCATCCTACCACTTGCTACCCTTCCTTCTATTTCCTCCCATCCTCCTTGTTCCACACACCATCTTTGCAAACCTTATGACTCCCTCCTTGAACCATCCCCATTCCTTCTCCACTCCTAGTTCTACTCTATCTTTCACTCCCTCCCACTCCTCTCTCAGCTTCTTCTTATATTCCTTTTCCTTTTCTTTCTCATTTAAGCAGTTCACTCTTAAGTACCTCCCTACCTTCTGCCCTTTTTCTCTTTCTCCACATATTTTCCACTCTCAACCTACCTTCCACCCAAATATGATCTGATATTCCCCCACTCTCTCATCTTAGAACATGTACATCCTTAACTCTTCCTACTATAGTCCTGGTTATCACTATATAGTCCATTAAAGCTCTATCTGCCACCCTTCCATCCACCACCCTCTCCCATGTGTACTTATGCTTGACTTTCTTCCTAAACACTGTATTTGCTATCATCAACTCTTGAGACACATCTCCACTGTCAACTCTCCACTACAATTTTTTCCTGGAACTCTATACTTCCCAATCACTGTCTATTGGTTCCTTTCCTACCTTAGCATGAAGGTCTCCCAATACCATTACATTGACATTCCCCCTAATCCCTCTGTGCACTCTTTAAATCCATCCAAAAAGCCACCCTTTCCTCTATGCTCTTCTCACTACCAGGCCCATATGCATTTACAAAACCCCACATCTCTCTTCCCAGCCTCACCTTCATCCATATTAACCTCAAAGAAACCTCCTTCCACTCCAATACATGCATACCTATCTCCTCACTTACTAGTATAGCCACCCCCGTCTTTCCCTCATCCTCTTTTCACTCCTGAGAACCTCCCAACTACACTCCCAAACTTACACTTGCCCCTCACTTTCAACTTCATTTCACTCAGTGCCAACACATCCTTCTTCTCACAAACATACTGCCTATCTCTTCCCTTTTACTCACATCTGTACCACATCCACACACATTAGAAGACCCAAACCTTAGGGTACTGGTTATAAAACTCCTAGACCCTCTTATGCCTTTACTTTTTTTTAGGAATGTCCCCTTTGTTGCTACAGGTAGCAGGATTCCTAGTCCTATCCCCTGTCCCATTTTTTGTCGCCTTGTATGACTCAAGTGGGAAGATTTGGTGGCAGCATTCTTTTCCCCCACCACAGAGTAGGCAAAAAAAAGGGAATGAATATTCAGAGAAGTGGTACAGGACAGTAACAAGGGGTCGGGGGACAGCATAATGGAGGGACAGTTGCAGTATAATGAAAGTGTCATCATTTCTCTATGAACAGAGTATTCCTCTATCACAGACAAAATTATGTGTGGCTCTGGTCCATAGGGGTGCCCTATATAGGCCTTAAAGTATCAACTACAAGCTAATTTGCCACAATAACATGCAGCCAATACCCCGAAGTACCACACAAAAAGCTACTAAGAAAAATTTAAACAATAGGTGGTGTACAAGGAAAGTTATTGGATGGTTGAAAGATTTCTTGAATGGAAGAAAAATGAGGTTGGTACTTAGAGACAAGAACTCAACCTGGGAAGAAATGATAAGTGGAGTGCCACAAGGTTCTGTATTGGCTCCAATAATGTTTTCCATATATATATAAGTGACATGGATGAAGTTGTAGAATATATGAACTTTGCAGATGATGCAAAACTACTAAAGAGAGTAAATACAGAGGAAGATTGTAAATCACTACAAAAAGACCTGGACAAAGTCTGGGAATGGAGTCAAAAGTGTGAAGTGAACTTCAACATCAAGAAATGTAGTATAATGGAATTGGGAAAAAGTAAGAATAGAATATTGGGACAATATAAAATTGGTACAAAGGAAGCTAAAAAAGTCAACTCTGAAAGGGACTTTGGAGTAATTATCACCACTGACATGGCACCAGAAAAATATATCAACAATGGGAGAAACTTTCAATTTACTAAGATCAATGAAAGTGGCCTTTAACTACTTGGATGAAGAAATGGTAAAGAAAATATTAGTTATATTGATAAGACCAAGATTGGAGTACACTGCAACACTATGACAAAGATGGCACTAACATTCTCCAAATTGACATACGAACAAAGATTGGCCAAACTGGAACTACAAACCCTGGAACAAAAAAGAGAAAGGAGATCTACTAACCATCTAGAGAATTATGAAAGGGATGGAAGTCCTTGATAGAGATGATTTACTAAAGTGGGATAAAATAAAAACAAGAGGACATGAAAAGAAACTTAAAAAGGATAGTAATAGAAGAGATCTGAAAAAGAATAGCTTTCTGCACAGAGTGGATATCTGGAACAAATTGAATGAGGAAATGGTGAGTGCAAAATGTATGCAAGAATTTAAGATCAAACTGGATGCTGAAAAATACAAAAGCAGGTCACTACAAGGATAGCTCTCTTCCCATAAAATATAACTAGGTACAACTAGGTAAATACATTAGGCTGCCTGATGTATGATGATTTAATGATGCATCACAATACACACATTATAAGATGTAAAGTTTCAGCTGTGATACTCATTCTCTTTCACCCTGAATGTTGGTAACCACAGAAAACATGATCAAGCCAGTTCACAGGATACGGGGAGGGGTCACTCAGGTACATCTACAAAATAAATATAATCATGATGCTGATGCTGGCATCCATGTATACCCACTTGTGCCTCATGATGCCAACATCAGCATAATCGTCTGTTAAGGGTTAAAGCAAAGTTTGATAAATGGAGATATAGAGATAGGCCCTCATGAGCACAGCTCCTACAATGTTCTGTGAGGAGGATTTTGGTTTCTGGATGCAGGTGTCCAATTGGGGTGGTTTTTGTGCATTCTCTTGTTGATCTCAGTGCTCCATTCTATAAAGTTTGTACAATTGATTGTGTTGGTTTTTCTCATTGTTGAGAACCATGCTGTGGATTTGTAGTCAAGGATGGTTCTTATAAATTACTTGAAGATTGTTATTAGAGTTTTTCTGTTATCCAAAGTCAATGCTTATAATGGATTTAAGTATATGTGATTTCTTGTCAATTTTTGCTGTCAGGTCTGTGATATATGGGCTGAAAGTCATATGAGCATCAAATGTGAGGCCTAGAACTTTAGGGTTCTTTTCCAATGGAGGGATTTGGTTATTTAATCTTACTACTTTTTCACAGTTGCATGGTTTGAACAATATCATTGTTGACTGATTTGAGTTGAGGCTTCCATTCTATTGTATTTTTTTTTTTTACATGTTTTAGTGTATTGAAGTACACTTGGGTGCTCTTTGCTGCTATTTTATACATACTGTGTGACAACTGCAACTGCAAATGACAAAATCTGGGGGATTAAATATGGTGAATTTCCAGTATTTACACTATGTACATTATTTACAGTTTACATGTATTTTTTTTTTAATTGCCATATGACACATTTTACATAATTTTGTGTTTTATATTGGATTTCCCCCGATTGTCTGTTAGCTTGAAGGATGAGTGTACATATTGATATACTATCATAATCATATCATACTAGCTTTTATATATATATATATATATATATATATATATATATATATATATATGCATATATATGTGTGTATATATATATATATATATATATATATATATATATATATATATATATATATATATATATATTAATATATGTATATATATAAATATGTGTATATATATGAATATGTGTATATATATATGAATATGTGTATATATATAATGTGTGTGTATGTGTATATATATATAATATTTATACATATATATATATATATATATATATTATATATATATACATATATATATAATCAAGAATGTAACATGTTGTTTTGAAAAACAGGATGAAGCTACAATGGAGATCATTTGGATACAAATCAAAGGTTGTATTACTTTGCTCCATTGCAAACTTCATAAATGCTGCTGACAGAGTGCTCATGCCACTTGCCATAATACCTATGGCAAGTGAATTTCACTGGAGTCTATACTGGCAAGGATGGATATTATCTGCATTTGCATTTGGATACTTCACAAGTCAGGTGGGTAAAACAAGTTTTGTGCTTAAGTTGATCAAATGTATAAAGATTCAGTATCACACAAATACATGTCTTCATGTGTACATCAGTATATATATACAGGGTGCGGCAGGTATTTGAGAACGCATCTTCTAAGTGGTCTAGTAGTTTAGACACCATAGCTAACCATTCCTTTTCTTTTACAGCTGAAAATGGCACAATCAAATATTACCCAAGAAATGAAAAGGCATGCAGTTATCGCCTCTATAGCAGCTGGGCATACTAATTCTGAAATTGCTGCCTTCCTTAATGTTGCCCGGTCCTTCGTTTATAAGGTCAGAAGGGAACTTGTGGATGCCAGAGGCAATGTGGCAAGTACATCGCAACGTAAACAATATTCCCGACGATCGGATAGCATCAGAACATCAGAATTCATAAATGCTATTCAATCGGCAATTGATGAAAGCCCTGGGAAGTCCATGAGGGCACTGGCCAAGGATTTTCAAGTTGATGAGGCCACCATTCGACGTGTTGTTCACGAAGATCTCCGGTATAAGTCGTATGTGATCCGAAGAGGACAGTTCATGTCACAGAAGACATATGAGAACCGAGTCATCAGGGCCAGACGTCTTTTGAACAAGTTAAAACATCCTGAAGAACCAGGAATCCTTTGGTTCTTCTCTGATGAGAAGAACTTTGTTCAGGACCAGAAGGTGAATAGGAGGAACGATCGTTGGTTGTGTCAAACTGCAGGTGAAGTTCCAACGGTTATGCATACTAAATTTCCAGCATCAGTGATGGTTCTGAGTGTCGTGAGCAGTGAAGGCGATGTGATGCCTCCCTTTTTTTGTCCGCCAAGGACTTCGTGTCAATGCAGCTTCTTACACTGAAGTGTTGGAGACTGTTGTAAAGCCTTGGATGGATGGTGTAGCACGTGGCAGGCCGTACGTCTTCCAGCAAGACTCTGCTCCATCCCATACAGCTCACACAACCCAAGAATGGATGGCCACCAATTTTCATGACCACGTAACCCCCAACAAGTGGCCCCCTAGCTCCCCTGATGTCAATGCTTTGGACTATTATGTTTGGGGCGTAGTTGAGAGGGAGTCTAATCGTAAACCTCACAACACTATAGCATCTCTCCAAGAAGCCATTGTCGCTGCAATGGCTAACATATCCAAGAGTCAGCTCATTGGTGCTTGCCAACGATTTAGACGTCGCTTGGAAGATATCATTGACAAGGATGGAGGTTCCATAGAGTGAAACAGTGCATTTGCTTTGTGTTAATGTATAGAATACAATAAATGCTAATTTGAATATATACTAAAACGTTAATAAACCTTATTACAAACAATCTCCTTTGTTCTCAAATACCTGCCGCACCCTGTATATATATATATATATATATATATATATATATATATATATATATATATATATATATATATATATATATATATATTATAAGTGTATTTGGGCAGGAGTTTTTCTCTAATGCATATATCATTAAAAGTGATGGCTAGTTTTTCATTATTTTCTTAAAGGTATTTTCCATATACCTTATTACAGATTTGTGTCCCTTAGAAAGGAAATTTATGACTTGGCTGTATGTAGTCATATTAGCTAGATCGTGATTTTGGGTTCAAGACCCTTCTTCAGTAGCTATAGGGATGTTCTATCTTGTTAGGATAATATCTAATCCAATGAGTATTATCAAAGTTCTAAGTTTTATACTAGAGTTTCTTACTTGCTAATCAATCACTTTGAGGGAAGTCACCCGGTATTTCTGGCAGTGACGAAATGTCATGTGCACTAGGAGAGCCTCCGGGTTCGTGTTGTGGCGGAATGTGACAAAACGCCATAACCACAAGCATGCCACATTCTGCCACAACTTGAACCCAAAGGCTCTCCTAGTGCATGTTAGCCAAAAATGCTTTAAGTGTATATTTCACACCTCAAATAAACAAGAGGTATGGGCAATTCATATTTTGGAAATGCAAACAAGAAAAAGGAGAGTCGATATATGTATCTGCCACTCAATTGTATAAATTAGTGTTACGTATTCGCATGTACATTAAACTCACCTTTTTCTATTGCACATGGCCGTGATCATGGGAGCACGAGTTAAAGACAAGTTCACGCCTACAATTGTCCGTATCAGGGAAAGGCAGGAGTTCAGTCTTCTCTTGTTTATTCTGCTTAGCGAACATGAGGATTTTGCACGTGTGTTCAACACCAATGCTAGGCTTACTCTCTCTATGCGAGGTATGGCAGGCGACGCCGGGACCCCCCCTGGCGTCCCCCCATCATACCCTCGCTACATACCCCCTTGCTTATGCTTCGACTCTCCGACATCACGCATCACTCACACGCATACCAACCATCCAGGCACACTATGCAACATTCATGCATGCAATTTCGCCACATTAGCATCTACACGCCGACCACGGAACTGTGAACACTTTCGTTGTCACTGGGCCCTAAAGAAGAGGATAAACAACAAAAAAGGAAACCTGATTTATATTGTAGGGGAGGGGAGAAATCGTGGGTGTCCGTAATGATATCTCTGCAGTGCTAGTTAATTGTATTAAGATGTAATTAGCAAAAAAATGAAGGAAAATAACAAAAAGTCTGACTCGAAAGGCAACTGCGAATGAGAGCCATCTGGGGACGTCATGCCGAACCCCAATGTAAACAAACATTACCACATGGGAATATCACAAAGATGCTTTTTCTGGATTTAGTAAGTACGAAAGCAGTAGTTTAAGTAGAGAGGGAAATGAGCAAAAATAGGAAATGGTTGGAGAATGAAATTTTGGACTTAAGAAACAAAATCATTGGTTTAATGGATTGCTTAGTGCAAGCAAACTTTGAGATCTCCAACCTGAGGAAAAATGACTTGGATCTAAGAAACGAGATTAAGGAATTGAAAAAGGATATAAGAGAGCTGAAGAGTGATAATGAAAAGAAGAGAACTAATGATACTACCAATAGTGAAAACTTAAAAAAAGAGGTAAACAACAAGACACAAGAAATAATTGAAAAAATTGAAGAGAACTTAGATGAGGAAAATATCCAAAAGATTAAGTCCAGAACAAATGCAGGAAAATGCAAAAGACACAATTATCCAAGTAGTTAATGAAAAAGCGAATCTGGTCAGAGATACAGTGGATAGGAAAAAATGTATTGTGATATATGGACTAAAAGATTTGGGGGTAATTATCTCAAATGACTTGTCCTATGACAAACAGATAAACAAAATTGTCGGAGAATCCTACAAGATGCTAAGATCAATAAAAGTGGCATTTCCATATTTGGACAAAGAAATTATTATAAAATATTTGTCACACTGATAAGGCCTTGACTAGAATATGCGGTGACATTGTGGTCACCCAGTACCAAAAAGAATATAAAGAAAATAGAAAGAATCCAGAGAGCAGCAACAAAAATGGCACCTGCACTTGCAAACTTGTCATATGAGGAGAGATTGGCTAAACTGGAGTTACCGACTCTGGAGCAAAGAAGAGAGGTGACTTATTGACCATCTACAGAATCATGAAAGGCAAAGAAATACTTGATAGAGAGGACTTGTTAAACTTGGACAAGAGGACATGGAAAGAAAATAAAAAAACATAGCTACAGAAGAGATCTGAAGAAAAACAGCTTTCCACATAGAGTGGTGGACACTTGGAACAAACTGGACAATGAAATAGTGTGCGCAAAAACTATTCACGAGTTCAAGAGCAAACTAGACACTGCGAGAAACAAAGGCGGGACAGCATGAGTATAGCTCCCCTTCCCACAAAATACAACTAGGTAAATACAAATAGGTAAATACATGGAACCAATCTAACCAGGTATAGGAAAATACATAGAGAAGTTAGGTAGGTGTAGCTGCTGTGGTAAACATACTTATACCAAAGGCTTTTTTTCCCCCTTACACAGGGGGTAGCCAAAAAGAAAAAAGCATAGAAACCACTCCCACCCATTCCATCCCCTACATATTCCATTCCCCTCCACCCCCCTCCCTTCCTCTCATCTTGGCACCTCCTGGATGATGGGTTATCCCTGCATCCTGTCCACTGCCCTGTGTCAGAAGCAGTGTTGTAAGACATAGTACATCCACAGCAAGGCCACTTCATTGATTCGGCGATCCCCCTCTCCATCCCCTCATGCAGAAAAGGAGAAGACATGGAGAAATCCCTTTGGGCTGCGTCAAAGTATTTCTCATACATATTTCCTCACCCCCCATCCCCCACCTACTCCCCCTCATGCATCACAGCATCATCCATACACAACCCCTCTCCATTCACCCCTATCTTCTGTCCCTTCCCGTCCTTCCTCAATGGACCTTCCTCTCTTTTGTAATGCCCCTTTTACCCCATCCATCCATCTCATCCTAGGACGCCCCCTCATATTCACTCCTTCCACCTCTGCCTTCCACACCTCTTTTACTAATCTTTTTTCACTCATTCTTTCCATGTGTCCAAACCATCCTAATACTCTTTCACCAACCCTATCTCCCAACTCCCTTTCCATCCCTGTTCTCCTCCTCACCTCATTTCTCACTCTAGCCTAGTAACCCTTATCATACTTCTCAGACATTTCATCTCAAACACATTGAAACTCCTCTCTTCCTCTCTTATGTTCCATGTTTCTGCCCTGTACAGTGGTGTTGGCACAATCACTCCTCCATATAACCTCCTCTTAGCTTCCATTCCCAGATGTCTGTTTCTCATTACACTTTTTAATCCCCCAAGGCATTTACTTGCTTCTCTCAATCTACATTCTTCCTCCACCCCCACTCCTCCCTTTCCTGTCACATTCGCACCCAAGTATCTAAAACTATCTACTTCCTCCAGTCTCTCTCCCTTAATGCTCACTTCCAGCCTGCTGTCACTCTCTCCCCTTGTACATCTCATCAACTAGTATTTTCTTTACCATTTCCTCGTCCACGTAGTCAAAGGCCACTTTCATTGATCTTATTAGATTGTAGGTTTCTCCAACTATTTTGTTTACATGTTTGTCTGGTGACATGTTGTTTGAGATAATTACTCCTAGGTCTCTTTCTGCATTTACTTTTGTAACTTACTTGGTTCCAATTTTGTATTGACCAGATATTCTATTTTTACTTTTTTCAAATTCCATTATACTACATTTCTTAATATTGAAATTCACTTCATTCTTTATACTCCATTTCCAGACTTTGTCCAGGTCTTCTTGAAAAGATTTGCAATCTTTTTTACATACTCTCTTCAGTAGTTTCATCATCAACAAAGAAGTTTATATAACATTCGATTCCTTCATCCATGTCATTTATATAAATAGCAAACATGATCGGAACCAACATGGAGCCTTGAGGGACTCCACTTATCATGTTTACCCAATTTGAGTTCTTTCCTCTTAGTACCACTCTCATTTTTCTTCCATTCAATAAGTCTCATCCATTCCAATAATTTTCCCTGTATTCCACCTATTTCAATTTTTCTCAGTAGCTTTTTGCGTGGTACTTTGTCAAAAGCCTTTTTTTAAGTCCAGGAAGGCACAGTTTGCCCAACCATCTCTTTCTTGTATTATATCTACCAATCTTGAGTAAAAGCATATTAAGTTTGTAGTACATGATCTTCCACTTCTAAATCCAAATTGGTTGGGATTTAGTATTTTGTTCTCTTCCAAGTGATTAGTCCATTTATTTTTTATAACTCTTGCAAATTTTTGCAGTTGTGCTTGTAAGGGATACCAGTCTATAGTTTGTTGGATTTTCTTTATCTCCCTTATATATTGGTACAATTTTTGCATTTTTCCAGTCTTGTGGTACTTTTCCTTCTTTGAGTGAGAAGTCAATTATCTTCTGTATTTTATCTGTGAGTTCATTTATGCATTCTTTTAAGCACTTCCATACGGTGACGCCTACGTAGGTGGCATGAGGAGCAAGTGGGTACTCGATGATGCCGACGTCGGCATCTTGATTATATTCATTGTAGTCGTACCTACGTAACCTCCATTCTCTCTAAACTGGCTTCATCATATTTTCTATGGTTATCAAAATACACGGGTGAAAGAGAACGAACGATTGAGCACTGATTTTATTTTTTATAATGCAATTATTATGACGCAACATCGCACATCAGGCAGCTAATGCTGCCAGACGTGCGATGTGCCCCGGAGTGAAGAGGTCAATATCCAGTTTGCCATTTCTGTCTGGCCAATGTGACTTTCTGACATCAATTTTCTTTATTTTGTCCCTTATTTCTTTCTGTGTCACCATTATTTCTTTCATTTTGGGGGATCCATCTTGGTGATCATCATCCCACATTTGTGAGCTTTCAACTTTAAATACAGACTTAAAGTGTCCGGTCATTACTTCAGCCATTTCTACATCTGTGTATTCTTTATTTCCTTCACACAGTTACACTATTTCATGTTTGTCTTTTAGTTTATTGTTTACATATCTGTAAAATAGTTTAGGTTGATCTTTGCATTTTGCTATTACAGTATTTTATGGCTTAAAAGATGCACTTTTTTCCCTAAAAAATACCCTGAAAAATGCTAGTGCGTCTTCCAAGATGAATGTTGTATTGTAAGGCAACACCCAGGCTCAATTGAGCTTGGACACTTGACTGATAGCGACCTGGATTTGTATGTTGAGGCATTACACTATGATGTTAGCTTAAGTACTATTTAATTCAACCTTTTATATAATGTAAATTCAGTACTTAGCTGTTACAAGTATTTCCAATACCATAATCCTTCCTGGAGCCTACTCGGCTTGTGGAGAAAACGGGCTGCTCTTTTGTCTCATAGCAACACACACATGCATACACACGAATGCACGCACATGCCAGGTGCCTTTATCAGTTACCACCAGGCTATCATACGTGTCACAAGATTTTTTTGTCATGGAAATTATCACCCATGGCTAGTTCATCAAAACGGTTTAGTTATATCATCGCATACAACCTACAAGTTGTACGAAATGCCAAAGAACACTGTAACAGAGCAACGGAAAGACACTTTGGACCATGCATATTTTTGAAATTTTTAGTTTATTTTTATGAAAAACCACCCTTGGACAATGAAAAATGTATAGTATATTTACTAATCACCAACTAGTATCATTGCCATACAAACAAAATCGGACAAGTGATTTCATAATTTAAACTATGTCCAATACATGTCGTCCTTCCTTCTTATGTTTTTGTGTTCAGTGGTTAGGTATATAGTGAATGTGTTCTTGTATGAGAATGACTCTTTTTTTTTTTTTTTTTCTCCAAATATTAGGGTGCGTCTTCCAAGATGCAGCATCTTCCAAGCCGTAAAATACGGTATATCTTTGTATTTACCTAGTTGTATTTACCTGGTATTTTGCGGGAGAAGAGCTATGCTTGTAGAGACCCGCAGTTGTATCTTTCTGCATCCAGTTCTTTCTTAAAATCATGTATAGTTTTAGCACTCGCTGTTTTTCTTTCAATTTATTCCATGTATCTATCACTCTGTGTGGAAAACTGTTCTTTATCAGATCTCTTTTGTAACTGTCCTTCTTAAGTTTCTTCTTGTGTCCCCTTGTATATCTTCTGTCCCATTTAAGTAGATCATCCCTATCAAGGATTTCCATCCCTTTCATAATTCTATAGATGGTTATCAAATTGCCTCTTTCTCTTCTTTGCTCTAGAGTTAATAAGTTAAGTTTGTCCAATCTTTGTTCGTATGTCAACATGCTAAGTGTTGGTGCCGTCTTTGTTAGTGCTCTTTTAATTTTTTTTTTTTTTTTTTTTTTTTTTTTTTTTTTTTTTTTTTTTTTTTTTTTTTTTTTTTTTTTTTTTTTACTGGGTGTCCATAGTGGTACTACATACTCTAATTTAAGGCCACTTTCATTGATCTTATTAAGTTGTATGTTTCTCCAACTATTTTGTTTACATGTTTGTGCGGTGTCATGTCATTTGAAATGATTACTCCTAGGTCTCTTTCTGAGTTTACTTTTGTAACTTCTTTTGTTCCAATTTTGTATTGACCCAATATTCTATTTTTGCTTTTTCCAAATTCCATTATACTACATTTTTTAATGTTGAAATTCACTTCATTCTTTTTACTCCAATTCCAGACTCTGTCCAGGTCTCCCTGAAAAGATTGGCAATCTTCTTCGTTACTCACTCTCTTCAATAGTTTTGCATCATCTGCAATGAAGTTTATATAGCATTCAATTCCTTCATGTCATTTTTATAAACAGTAAACACAGAGCCTTAGGGGACTCTACTTATCATGTTTACCTATTTTGAGTTCTTTTCTCTAAATATCACACTCATTTTTCTTCCTTCTGAAGTCTTTCATCCATTCTAATAATTTTCCTTGTATTCCACCTATTATTTCAATTTTTTCTTAGTAGTTTTTTGTGTGGTACTTTGTCAAAAGCCTTTTGTAGGTCCAGGAAGGCACAATCTGCCCAGCCATCTCTTTCCTGTATGATGTCTAGCAATCTTGAGTAAAAGCATATTAAGTTTGTAGTACATGATCTTCCACTTCTAAATCCACATTGGTTGGGGTTTAATATTTTGTTCTCTCCCAAGTGTTTATTCCATTTATTTTTTTATAGCTCTTTCGCATATTTTTGCAATTGTGCTTGTAAGGGATACCGGTCTATAATATGTTGGATTTTCTTTATTTCCTCCCTTATATATTGGTACAATATTTGCATTTTTCCAGTCTTGTGGTAGTTTTCCTTCTTTGAGTGAGAAGTCTATCTTGTGTATTTTATCTGTGAGTTCATTTATGCATTCTTTTAATATCCAATTCACTATTCTGTCAGGCCAATGTGATTTTCTGACATTGAGTTTCCTCATTTGGTCCCTTATTTCTTTCTGTGTCACCATTATTTCTTTCATTTTGGGGGATCCTTCTTGGTGACTATCATCCCACAATTGTGAGCTTTCAATTGTAAATATAGACTTAAAGTGTCTGGTCATTATTTCAGCCATTTCTACATCTGTGCATTCTTGATTTCCTTCACGCAGTTTTATTATTTTGTGTTTGTCTTTTAGTTTGTCATTTACATATTTACATATTTTATTATATCTTTTTCATAGTTTCTTTTTTCCTCTCTTCGTATGTCTATGTATTTATTTCTCAATTTGATGTATGTTTGCCATGCTATTTAGTCTCTTTCTTGTCTCTTTTCCATCTTTTCCAAGCTTTGTCTCTTCTAGCTTTAGCATCACTACACTTTATGTACTCCCTTTTCTGTTTCTGCTTAGGCAAATATTTGTCTGTTCCCTCTATATATTTCTTTGAAAATGTTCCATTTTTCTTCTGTCTTTGTTTCACCATTTGCAAATTTTTCCCAACAGGCATTTTGAATTTTTTTTTCTAAGTTTTACAAAGTCAGTTTTGTTGTACATTAATCTTCCTTCTTTGTGTTTCTCCTTCCTTCTTACAGCATTTTGTTCCTTAAGTTCAATCTCTATTATGTTGCCCTACAATTCTTCACTGCCTTCTTTTGCCCATTTTCCTCATATCACCTCTCCTGAATTTTTTTTTTTTTTTTACTTAAGCCATTTCTTTTACCATTACCACATCTGCCATAATGCATTTATTTACAGCTATCAACACATATCCTCCAACTTTCTTGTGCCCTTTCTCTCTATTTTTTACTTTCCTTTATCCACTTAAATGCCAATGTTTCCAATAAGCTTGGTTTCAACAAAGCACATTATGTCTGTAACTAAATTATTTTCTTTTTACACTAATGTACAAGACAGCAGATATCAATGAAAGTTACAATGTTATTTCCCTTGACTTTAGCAAAGTACTCAACAAGGTGCCCCACCAGAGACTACTAAATAAAATCATAGTCCATGGCATAAGAGGAAATGTGTTTGGATTAGAGCATGGATTAGTGATTAATGATGTCAAATCCAAGTGGGGGAGTGTTATTAGTAGAGTTCCCCAAAGCTCAATTTTGGGTCCCTTATTGTTTAATATGTATATAAACAACTTGGACAAAGGGATCAATAGTGATGTTAGTTTTTGGATGACACTAAAATATGACACCATATAAGGTATAGGGAAGACGTTGGGATACTGCAGAAATATCTTAACCCCTTCAGTATGATGATGCCTACATAGGTGTCATGAGGTGTGGGTGGCTATATGAGTATGCCACCATTGGTGTCTTGATTATATTTATTTTGTAGTTGTAGCTGAGTGACCCCCATATTCTGTGAACTGGCTTGATCATATTTTTTATGGTTATTAACCACTTCGGTATAATGATGCCTATGTTGGCATCATGAGGCACGAGTGGGTACACAAGGATGCCAGCATCAGTGTCTTGATTATAAATTTTGTAGTTGTACATGAGTTACCCCTGGATTCTGTTAACTGGTTTGATCATGTTTTCTGTGTTTATTATACTCAGAGTAAAAGAGAACAAGTAATACAGAAGTGACTTTATATTTTATAATGTGAGTAGTGTAATGAATCGTACATATGCAGCCAATGCTGTGTGTGAGAATTTGACTCATACTGAAGTGGTTAAGATTCAGAGTAAAAGAGACAGAGTAATATAGCTGTAACTTTGTATTTTATAATGAGAGTATTGTGATGCATCATTAAATTATTGTACATCAGGCAGATGCTGCCCAAGAGAATTTGACTCGTACATCCAGGGCTCTTAACCTCTTCACTCCGGGACACATCGCATATCTGGCAGCATTAGCTGCCCGATGTGCGATGTTGCGTCATAATAATCGCATTATAGAAAGTAAAGTCAGTGCTCAATCGTTCGTTCTCTTTCACCCATGTATTTTGATAACCATAGAAAATTGATGAAGCCAGTTAGAGAGAATGGAAATTACGTAGGTACGACTACAATAAATATAATCAAGATGCCGATGTCGGCATCATCGAGTACCCACTTGCTCCTCATGCCACCTACGTAGGCATCACCGTATGGAAGTGGTTAATCCAACAACCTCTACTTGTGCAGATATTTGGGCCCAGAACATAAACCCACTTTGGGAATTTGAGGTGTTTTATGTCCTGGGCCACTTCCTGAAGTGGATTTATGTCCTGCACCCAAATGTCCATGCAAGTGGCATTTGGCGAATGTTGCATTAAGGGTTTAGGGTTTAGTATATTGTTCTATTCCAAGTGTTTGATTAATTTATATTTAATAATTTTTTCGCATATTATGTGACATGAGAAGCAGGGGTGTCACAACAAAGAAGTTTGGTGTAATTGTAAGATAATGAAGGTAAATGAAAAAGTATTGGATCCTAAGAAATTGGTTCATGCTACTACTTGTGTGATATCAGTGTATGTTTCTTATTTCTTAATGATAGAAATGTATCATATTGTTTCAGATTGTGGGAGCTAATGCTTCAAATAAATATGGGTGTCGGAGGGTCCTTTGCTTTGCTGTCCTATTGTGGTCAATGTCAACAGTTGTTACTCCACTCCTTGCCCAATATCTTCCATTATTAATCATTACAAGAGTAATTTTGGGCCTTGGTGAAGGCTTAGGTAAGTAATATTTAATTTTGGTACACCTTCACACCCTCCCATTCCCCCATTTCTATAGGGAGGGAGAGGTATATATATATATATATATATATATATATATATATATATATAATATATATATATATATATATATATATATATATATATATATATATATATGACACACAGGAAAACCCACAGTCAGAGAAAATAAACTTAGGATGAAGTAGATTCCTATATTTCGGCTATCAACTGTAGCCCTCTTCAAATTTGACAGAGGAACAGAGGGGACTTATAAGCTACAGAAAAGAGAAGGAATGCGGACAGATGGCATTACTCAGGTGCAGGGTGAAATGGGGTAGCGGAGGAGGGTGAGGGAGAGGTTGTATATGGATGATGTTGTGATGCATAAGGTGGAATGGGCGGGGGGATGGGGGGGGTGAGGTAGTATGTGTGAGCAAAATTTGACGCAGCCCGAAGGGATTTCTCCCCGTCTTCTCCTTTTATGCAATGGGGGGACGGATAGGGAGGGTCGCCGATTTAATGAAGCAGCCTTGCTGTGGATGTGCTGTGTCTTGCGACACTGCTTCTGACCTAGGGCAGTGGACAAGGTGCAGGGATGACCCGTCATCCAGGAGGTGCTAAGATAAGAGGGAGGGTGGAGGGGTGTGGAGTGTATTCAGGGATGGAATGGGTGGGAATGATTTTATGCCTTTTCCTTTTTGGCTACCTCCCTTGTAAGGGGGAAAAAGCCTTGGTATATGTATGTATGTATATATATATATATATATGTATGCATATGCATGTGTGTATGTATTTCCCTAATAATAGTTATCTAATTGTAGTATACAGGAAAGAATCAATGCTCATTGGGTCCCATCTCCTATTCTCCAATTTTTATCATAACTAGCCTCAAATTCATATACAGTTCCAACTTAATCTATATCTTTTACTTCCAATTATCATGTTTAGATGTGAACTTTTGTATTATTTGAGCTTGGGCTATATCACCTTTTAATCTATTCCACATATTTGTGCATCTATATGGAAAAATGTATGTCTACACATCCTTTAGACATGATGTCTTAATTTTTCCCATGACCTCTGAAAGCCCTCCCATCTTGAATCAGGAGAGCTCATTTGTCATTGCAATTTGTCCCCTTTAGTGACCTGAATACTGTAATCATATCACCTCTTTATTATTGATCTTTCAGAATTGGCAGACCCAGTGCTTTTAGTCTTTCCTCATATGGTTTATCTGCCAGGCTTGGGACCAGTTTGGTTGCTGCCCTTTGTATTTGCCCAATTTTGTTTATATCTTTATTTCTGTGTGGGGACCATACTACTGATACATATTCCAGTTTTGGATGTATCAGGGTTTCAATGAGTTTTTCTCCTTCTCTTCATCCATACAGTGAAATGCCACTTTAATTTTCAGCAGTAGTCTGTATGTCTCTCCCACAGTCCTGCTAATATATCAGTCAGGTGACAGGTTGTCTTTAATCAACAATACCAAATGTTTCTCCTTGATGGAAATAAGCCCCATACTGGGCTACTTGAGTTATCCCTAATATATTATTATAGTCTTACCTGTAACTCAGTATTCCTTGATTTGGTTTAATATCACAAACTCCCCCTATTGGGAGGCTAGGATGGTGCTCCTTACAGTGGACTTTGTAGTGTGGAATTTAACAAACCATGCCCTTAGTTGAACTTGCCCCAAGTAGGGTTCGAATCGTCATCATCTTGACTTTCGCTGTAAGTAACGATGCCTTAACCTGCTTGAACAGGGAGCCCCCTTAGATTTGTTAAATTCATTTGTACTGGTTATTGGCTTGAACTGCTTGTAAAAATTATTGTATACTAAAAAAAAAAAAAAAGTAATAATAATGATAATTTTTAAATGGGTTCACTTCTTAACCCCTTCCATACGGTGCCGCACACGTAGGCGTCATGGGGAGCGAGTGTATTCGCGAGGCTGCCATATCGGCGTCTTGATTATATTTATTGTAGTCGCCCCTCCATAATGACATTCTTTCTAATTCTTTTGTAATCGCATTTTCTATGGTTATCAAAATTCACGGGTGAAGAGAGAACGATCGATATAAGCGGTGACTATATTTTATGATGCGAGTATTATTACGACACGTCGTACGGCTGGCATTGGCTGCTGCCACCGAGATCTAAGTCCATGACGCCTACGTGTGCGGCACCGTATGGAAGGGGTTAAGTACTTTAAGGATGGTCTATTTTTTTTTTTTTTTTTTTTTTTTTTTCCCATTTTAAGCTCCATGCAAAAATAGCATCTAGATCTTTTCTCAATCATCTACTGACCTCATTTTTTACTCTTCTCATAATTTTTGTGTCATCTGCAAACGTGTGTATTTACTTATATATATTTACCTAATTGTTGTATACAGGAAAAGAGCAATGCTTGTTGGCTTAGATATCCTATTCTCTAATTTTTTTTTTTTTCTCTATCATACCTAGACTCGAATTCATTTACAATTCCAAGTTAATCTATATCCTTGATTTTCAATTATCATATTTAGATTTGAACTCATGTTTTGTTTGGGCGTTGGGCTATATCACTTCCTAAGCTATTCCAAGTATTTATGCATCTATATGGAAAACTGTATTTCTTCACATCCTTTAGACATATATTTACCTAATTGTAGTATACAAGAAAAGGAGCAATGCTCAATGGGTCCCGTCTCCTATTCTCTATTTATTTATCCTACCTAGCCTCAAATTCATGTATGGTTCCAACATAATCTATCCCATTGATTTCTAATTATCATATTTAGATTTGAACACATGTAATGTCTGAGCTTGAGCTATATCACTTCCTAAGCTATTCCAGGTATTTATGCATGTGTGTATATTTACCTAGTTGTATCTTATAGGAAGTGGAGCTACACTCGTGGTGTCCCGTCTCTGTATCTCGCCATATCTAATTTGTTCTTAAATTCTTGTATTGGTTTTGGACATACTATTGTTTTGTCTAGTATGTTCCATACATCCACCACTATGTGAGGAAAGTTTTTTTTTTTTTTTTTTTTTTTGTTTTTTTTTTTTTTTTTTAAGTCTCCTCTATAAATGTCGTGTTTTTGTTTCCTTCCGGGCCCTCTTGTGTTTCTCTTACCTCAATTTAGTAAGTCATCTCTATCAATGACCTCCACACCTCTTATAATTCTGTAGATGGCCAACAAGTCACCTCTTTCTCATCTTTGTTCCAGTCAGCAGTTCTAGTTTTGACAATCTCTCTTCACATGACATTTTTGAAAGTGTTGGGGCCATCTTTGCAGTTGCTCTCTGGATGACACTGCTTCTGACCTAGGGCAGTGGGTGAGATGTAGGGATGACTCATCATCCAGGAGGAGCCAAGATAAGGGGGAGGGAAGAGGGTGGATGGGAGTTGAGTAAGTGGAGATGGAATGGGTGGGAGTGGTTTATACATACATACATATACCAAGGCTTTTTCCCCCGTACAAGGGAGGTAGCCAAAAAGGAAAAGGCATAAAATCATTCCCACCCATTCCATCCCTGAATACACTCCACACTCCTCCACCCTCCCTATTATCTTAGCACCTCCTGGATGATGGGTCATCCCTGCACCTTGTCCACTGCCCTGGGTCAGAAGCAGTGTTGCAAGACACAGCACATCCACAGCAAGGCTGCTTCATTAAATCGGCAACCCCCCCCCCCTCTCCGACCCCCCATTGCATAAATGGGGGAAGACGGGGAGAAATCCCTTCGGGCTGCGTCAAATTTTGCTCACACATACTACCTCACCCCCCACCCCCCCCGCCCATTCCACCTCATACATCATAACATCATCCATATACAACCATTCTCCATTCACCCGTCTTCTGTCCTTTCCCGTCCTTCCTCAACAGACATTCCCCTCTTCCCCAAAGCCCCCTTCACCCCATCCATCCACCTCATCCTAGGACGTCCCTTCATGTTCACTCCCTCCACATCTGCCTTCCATACCTCTTTTACTAGTCTTTCTTCACTCATTCTCTCCATGTGTCCAAACCATCCTAATACTCTTTCATCAACCCTATTTCCCAACTCCCTTTCCACCCCTGTTCTCCTCCTCACCTCCTCATTTCTCACTCTATCTAGCCTAGTAACCCCCATCATACTTCTCAGACACCTCATCTCAAACACATTCAAACTCCTTCTCTCTTCCTCTCTTATGTTCCATGTTTCTGCCCCATACAGTGCTGTTGGCACAATCACTCCTTCATACAGTCTCCTCTTAGCATCCATTCCTAAATGTCTATTCCTCATTACATTCTTTAATCCACCAAGGCATTTACTCGCTTCTCTCAATCTACATTCTACCTCCACCTTCACTCCACCTTTTCCTGCCACATTTGCACCCAAGTATCTAAAACTATCCACTTCCTCCAGTCACTCTCCCTTAATGCTCACTTCCAGACTACTGCCACTTTCACCCCTTGTACATCTCATCACCTTTTACCCACATTTATCTTTAGCTTTCTTCTATCACATACTCTCCCAAACTCTGTCACCAACTTTCTCAATCCCTCCTCCGATCCTGCCACAAGCGCAGTGTCGTCCGCAAACAACAGCTGGCTCACCTCCCACTTTTCTCCATTTTCTTTAACCATCTCCAATCCCTGACCCACTACCCTTGCATTTACCTCTCGCACTACCCCATCCATGTATAAGTTGAACAGCCTGGGCGACATAATGCATCCTTGACGAAGTCCCACCTTTACCTTGAACCACTCACTCTCTCCATTTCTAATCCTGACACAAGCTCTACTACTCTCATAAAAACTCTTGACAGCTCCGAGAAGCTTTCCTCCTATCCCGTATATCTGCATAACCTCCCACATTGCCTTTCTGTCTACCCTATCATAAGCCTTTTCCAGATCCATAAAAGCCCAAAAAACATCATTCCCCTTTCCTATAGCTTTTTCACATATCTGTCTTACCACAAAGATCTGATCTACACAATCTCTACCCGTCCTAAATCCACACTGTTCCTCACCAATTACTACCTCTGTTCCTCTCCTAATCCTCTCAATCAAGATCCTCCCATAAGCCTTCCCAACTACACTCAACAAGCTAATCCCTCTGAAACTACTACATTCACACTTGTCCCCTTTTCCCTTGTAAAGAGGAACTATACAGGCACTTCTCCAGTCCTCCGGCACTCTACCCTCTCTCCAGCAAACATTAAATAACCTCACCAGCCAGTCCACCATCACTGTACCTCCTTTTTTTAGACATTCTGCATGGCATCCATCCAGACCAGGTGCCTTACCTGCTTTCATCATCTTAACAACTGCCTTCACTTCATCCTTCCTTATTTCTCCTCCATTTTCCTCACTCATCACGGTCATTTTCTTAGCATTTCCCACTGCAGCTATCTTTCCCTCCCTATCCTCCTTCACATTTAGCAACTCCCTAAAATATTCTGCCCATCTTCCCCTTACTGCCTTCTCTTCCATTATCATCTCTCCATCTGCACCTTTTACCTTTTCTTCTCTACTTGATTCACCTCCTCTTCCTCTCTTAATTTCTTTCCAAAACATCTTTTTATTACAACCACTCATCGTTTAACGACGACAATTGGGACCAGCGTGCCATCGTTAACCGTATTGGTCGTTAAGCGAAAGTGTATACATATACGTACATGTACTGTATGTACAATGTCCAGCAATACATGTATCTTTATTTTCGTGTATTTTCCCTCTTTTATACAGTACATTAAAGCTTCATTTACTGTTTATTTACAGTGGTTAGGTTCCTGAAATTACCGTATATGACCAAATCCGCGTATGCTGACATTCCATATTGAATACTGGGGTATTTTTTTAGTTTCGACCATGGGCGCTATATAGCAATAGAAAATTAATTATTAATTTTGTAAATTAAAATGTATCAACGTAATATGCAATTTTGTGGGCGGAAATGAAAGTAAAAAATACCATGCTACAAGAAAATATGCTAATGAACGAAGTCGGTAGCATAGGATTGGGATGCCATCTTGTCGTCTGCCAACGTCTCTCACGACGACGACAACGAGGACGAGCCGGATGACATTTAATTTGCAGGTAATGATTTATCAAACACAGGTCAGGTTAGTTTAGTTTAGGTTAGACGAATTCATCATCACTTTTATTTCTTCGACATCGGCATCTATCATAACAAACATGGTGTACCATTCATCCGACATGACTTCGTTACTTACGAAATTTGTTTTAGCACCTTTTTTTTTTTTCCGCTCACAAAATTGCATATTACTTTGATACATTATAATTTACAAAATGAATAATTAATTTTTTATATTGCTATATTGCGCCCATGGTCGAAACTAAAAATTTACCACTACTGGTATATACTGTACCCCAGGTACTTTTTGCAGCTTGCAGGATGGTAATGTAGATCTAAGCTTCAGAACACTTTACCTCACAGCTAATATCCACCGTACAAGTTCAATTATAACATCATACAAATTTGCCTCAGCCAACTTAATTATCGTACACGACGTCGTAACTTTGGGAGATTTACATTAAACGTCTGTCATAAAGCCCGTCGTAACTCCGCGTCATCGCTAACCGAGTAGGTCGTTAAACGAGGAGTACCTGTACTTTCAAAATTTCCTGTCATATTCTTACCCCATTTCACATCTGCTCTTCTCTTTGCCGCCTCTACCTTTTGCTTTACTTCTCTTTTCTTTTCTTTGTACCTCTCATATGACTCCCTCGCCCTATTTTGTAACCAATCTGTGAAAGCTTGCTTCTTCTCTACAACCTTCTTTGTTTCCCCATCCCACCATTCACTACCCTTCCTTCTATTTCCTCCTGTCCTTCTTGTTCCACACACCATCCTTGCACACTTTGTGACTCCCTCCTTGAATCATCCCCATTCCTCCTCCACACCTAGCTCTACTCTATCTTTCACTCCCTCCCACTCCTTCAGCTTCTTCTTGTACTCCTCCTTTTCCTTTTCATTCAAAGAGTTCATTCTAAGCACCTCCCTACCTTTTGTCCCTTTCCTCTTTCTCCATCTATCCTCCACTCTCAACTTACCTTCCACCAAAAAATGATCTGATATTCCCCCACCCTCTCCCCTTAGCACATGTACATCCTTAACTCTTCCTATCATAATCCTATTTACCACACTACATAATCCATTAATGCTCTATCTACCATCCTTCCCTCCACCACCCTCTCCCATGTGTACTTATGCTTGACTTTCTTCATCAACACTGTATTTGCTATCATCAACTCTCTTTCTAGACACATTTCCACCATCAACTCTCCACTACGATTCTTTCCTGGAACTCCACATTTCCCAACCACTCCATCGATTGGACCATTTCCTACCCTAGCATTAAGGTCTCCCAGTACTATTACATTGACATTTCTCCCTAAATTCTCTATGCCTTTGTTTTTTTGGCTACCGCCCTTGTAAGGGAGGAAAAGCCTTTGGTATATGTATTTATGATAGGGTAGCCAGGAAAGCATTATGGGAGGTATTGCAAATATGTGGGGTAAGGGGAAAGCTGTTAAGGACAGTCAGAATCCTTTACATGATTAGAAGAGTGTGTGTTAGGGATTAGGAATGGTGAGAGTGTGTGGTTTGAGGTGAAAGTGGGACTGTCCAGAGTTACTATGTAACCATTGCCATTCAATGTGCACATGGATGAGGTGGTACAAGTGGTCAATGCAAGAGGGGTGGGCAGAGGGTTGGAGATGGTTAGATTAAAGGAAAGTGTAAAGTGAGTCTTTTGTTGTTTGCTTAAGACAATGCAATTAGTGATGGGGTTTGAGAAGGTATGTGATGGGAGGAAGTTAAAAATAAATGTTGGGAAAAGCAAAGTGATGTGATGTATAAGGGGTGAGGGTGGCAGTAAGTTGCAAGTAAGTTTTGAAGGAGAGTTTGGAGTAGGTGGATAGTTTTAAGTATGTAGGTTGACATGTAACAATGAATAGAGGAGTGGGGGTGGAGGTAAATTGCAGAGTGAAGGAAACAAGTAAATGCTGTATGTAGAGGAGTGAAGAGTGTTATGAGAAATAGGTATCTGGGGATGTATATAAAGAGAATATTATATGAAGTGGTGATTACAAGGGATTACAAAGGCGGAGCATGCCAACAGGAGACCTTTTGGTCCATAACTAGGTTGGATACTGAAAAAAAATGCAGTAATGATAAATAAATTAAAGAAAAATAAATAAAAACTATGATAATATAATAATATAGTATAAGCTCTTTTAACCGGCACAAGTGGGACCAAAGACGTGCCGGAAAGGGGAAATGCCGGTTACGAGAAGGAATATTAAAAAAGTACATTTATTGCCTTTATTTATAGAGTACTTAAATAAAATTTATTCAATGGCTTCACTTTTGTTGTTTATTTACCAGTATATTCATATTTATCTTTATTTATTTTCATGAAATCACGTATGTCTCTTTGTTTAGAATGTTTGTCTCTCTGCATTAAAAATTAATTTTGAAGACAGTGAAGAGACATCACGTTGCGAGTCCCCATGTAGGTGCACTGCTCCGCAAACTTGATAAATGTTGCCAATCCTTTAGTGGCATCCTTCCACATTACTCTTGGCTCTGGGTCATCTTCCTCTTCACTATCAGCCTCTGTTTCCTTACCATGCTTCTCCTCAATCACTGCCTGAATGATTTTGTCGTCAGTTAGTGTGGGGGTGATAGCTTCGTCATTGTCGAACTCCATCCACTCCTGAAGAGCTTCATCAGTGACGCTAAGCTTAGCACTACCACGCATATCCTTCAACTCAGCCATCACTGTCTTCCTTTGCTGTCGGTATGTGTTTGTGTGTTGAGAGAGTTGCTAATAGACAGTCACACGCTTAACATCAGGCGTCTTATTACAGTGGGCACTGGGCCTGACGGAGCGGCGGGATTTGTGGGAGATGGCGGGAAAGATGCGCGCTACCTCTGGCAGCGGCGGAATTTAAAATTTTATTTTTTCGAATTTTTACATTCTTATACATTTTTACATTCTTATACAAAATTGTTATTTCCTTGTGAATAATATGCCGATTATAAGAAGGAGCCGGATACGAGAATAACAGAAAAAAGAGCTTTTACTGTAAATAAAATAAATGCATATGTATTGTTAAATAATAAACAAACATAAATAGTAAATAATAGTAAATTGACAGATAACTAATAAATAAAAAGCAAGCAAATAATAAACAAACAGATAAACAAATAATATGAAATAAATGGCAGTCATTACAGCATCTTGCTTAGGTGTTTATCTAAATGAATCTTAAAGCTTCGAACTGAACTACATTGCACTGCCTCTGCAAGAAGTTTGTTCCATTCATGGACTACACAGTTGGCAAAGTTGTTTCTACCCACTTCCAAATTAAATCTATTTCCTGACAGTTTGAGACCATTATTTCTTGTCGGATTCTCATTCAATGTGAAAATTTTATTACTTTTGATGTCAGTTCCCTTAAGAATCTTAAAGACCTGGATGAAGTCACCTCTGAGTCTACGTATGTGCTGATGACACTATTAATTTGAAACTTTGAACTTAAGGGAGGCAGAAAGGAGAAATTTAACGTGTTCAAGAAGTGTGGTGGGGATTACTAGAGTGGATAGAGTCAGAAAGAGGAAGGAAAGCAGGGGTGGAAGAGGACCTTCCAGATAGGGCTGATGAAAGAATACTGGGATGGTTTGGGCACATGGAAAGAATGAAGAAAGACTAGCAAAAAGAGTGTGGAAGGCAGAGGTGGGTGGAGTGAACTTGAGGGGAAGACCAAGAATGAGATGGATGGATGGGATGAAGGGGGCTTTGAGTAAAAGGGGAATGTCTGTTGAAAAGGGATGGGAGAAGGCAAAAGTGGACAGTAAATTGTGTGAGTGGACAGTAAATTGACACAGCATAAAGGGATTTTTACTCTTCTTTTTCATATGAGGGGACAAGGAGGGAAGGTTACCAAGTAAATCAAGCAGTGGGGCCCTGTTTTGGATGTGCTGTGTCTTGCTGCATTGCATCTGATCCAAGCAGTGGGCAGGAGACAGGGATGACCCTGAGGGGCTAAGGTAAAAGGCAAACAAACAGATGATGGATGGGAGTTGGCTGAGTGGGCATGGGTGCATGCTTTGGCTATCTACCTTTGTATAAAAGGGAAGAAGTCTATGGTGCATATTTAGGTAGATAGATCTTAGATTTGAAGTTCCAGGGGTGGGTGGGTGTTTTTTTAACATGTAGTTCATATGAACTCTTATTTGCTATCAGCAAATATGGATATATAGTTGTATTTTGCTGGAAGGGGAGCTACGCTCGTGGTGTCCCGCCTTTGTATCTCTGTGTCTAGTTTGCTCTTAAACTCATGAATAGGTTTTGCGCACACTATTTCATGTCCAGTTTGTTCCAAGTGTCCACCACTCTATGTGGAAAACTGTTTTTCTTCAGATCTCTTCTGTAGCTATGTTTTTTATTTTCTTTCCATGTCCTCTTGTGCTTCTCCTGTCCCAGTTTAACAAGTCCTCTCTATCGAGTATTTCTGTGCCTTTCATGATTCTGTAGATGGTCAGTAGATCACCTCTCTTCTTTGCTCCAGAGTCATTAACTCCAGTTTAGCCAATCTCTCCTCATATGACAAGTTTGCAAGGGCAGGTGCCATTTTTGATGCTGCTCTCTGGATTCTTTCTATTTTCTTTATATTCTTTTTTGGTACTGGGTGGCCACAATGTCACTGCATATTCTAGTCAAGGCTTTATCAGTGTGACCAATATTTTTTTAATAATTTCTTTGTCCAAATATGTAAATGCCACTTTTATTGATCTTAGCAAGTTGTAGGATTCTCCAACAACTTTGTTTATCTGTTTGTCATAGAACAAGTTGTTTGAGATGATTACCCCCAAATCTTTTTTGGATCTCTCCTTCTTTACCTCCTTCGTTCCAATTTTATGTTCTGATATTCTGTTTTTGCTTTTTCCAAACTCCATTATGCTACACTTCTTAATATTGAAGTCCACTTCCCATTTCTGACTCCAGTTCCATACCTTATTCAGGTCTTCCTGCAGTGATTCGCAATCCTTTTCAGTTTTTACTTTCCTTAACAGTTTGGCGTCGTCTGCAAAGAAGCTCATGTAACATTTCACATCATCATCCATGTCATTCACATAAATAGCAAACATTATTGGAGCCAATACAGATCCTTGTGGTACTCCACTGATCACCTCTTTCCAGTCTGAATATTTTTCTCTGAGCACTACTCTCATCTTTCTACCAATCAGGAAGTCCTCCATCCATTTTAGTAGGTTCCCTTGTATCCCTCCTATATGTTCCAGTTTTTCTAATAATTTTTTGTGTGGTACTTTGTCAAAAGCTTTTTGTAAGTCCAGGAAGGCACAATCAGCCCATCCATTCCTTTCTTGCACTATGTCTATTACTCTTGAGTAGAAACATATTAAGTTTGTGGTACATGATCTTCCTTGTCTGAACCCAAATTGTCTTGGGTTTATTATATTGTTGTCTTCCACGTGTTTTACCCATCTATTCTTGATGATTTTCTCACAAATTTTGGCTATAGTGCTTGTTAGTGACTGGCCTATAGTTAGTTGGTTCTGCCTTGTTTCCTCCTTTATATATTGTTACAATGTTAGTATTTATCCAGTCTTTTGGTATTTTTCCTTCTTTGAGTGAGCAATTTATTATGTTATGTATTTTGCCTTAGTTTTTCTTTGCATTCTTTTAGAATCCAATTTGCAATTCCATCCGGGCCATGTGATTTCCTGACGTCAAGGTTTGATAGGTGTTCCAATATTTCTTTTTGTGTTATTGTTATCTCGCTCATGGGGGGAGATTGCCTTTCATTACCTTTGTCCCAATATTGTGCTCTCTCTAGTGAAGACAAATTTGAAGTGATTATTCATGACTTCAGCCATTTCTAATTCTGTGTACTCTATATTCCCTTGGCGTAGTTTCACCATTTCCTGTTTGTTTTTAAGTTTACCATTCACATATCGATAGAATAGCTTGGGTTGCTCTTTGCATTTATCCTTTTCATGGTTCTTTTTTTCCTCTTTTCTCACTTTAACATACTCATTTCTATAGTTTATAAACTTGCCATTTTTCAGTTTTTTTATCTTTTCTCCACCTTTTCCAAGCTCTGTACCTTTTGTCTTTTGCCTCACTACATCATTTGTTGAGCCAGCATTTAATGTACACTCTCTCTTGCTTCTGTCTTGGTACATGCCTATTTACTCCTTCATTGTAATTATCCATCAAGATATTCCATTTCTCTTCCACTTTTGTCTCTTGCATGTAACCTTGGGCAAGAACTAAAATCTAAAACTGTGTACTGTATCCGTATTTGCTGATAGCAAATAAAAATTCGTGCAAACTACATGTGTGTGAACTCTTACTTGCTATCAGCAAATATACTGACTTGAAGGTGTCTTGATGTCTTGGATACTAAGTGCCTTCAGAGAATCATGGGATATTGCTGGAATGACTTCATATCAAACCAGAGACTGTTCTGTGAGACTCAGTCTAGACCAGTTACAAGTGTAATTTGTGAATGTCAACTCTAGCTATATGGGTATGTGGCATGTTTCCCTGATGTTGATCCTACTCTCAGGGTTGTCTCCACAAGAGACAACCCTTGATGGTGGAGATGAAAGGATGCCCACAGAATTCATGGCTGGGGCAAATTAATTCAACATGTTGAGAGTTATTTGGGGTGAAAAGGATATCTGCATGGGAACTTGCTCGGAGAGACTGTGAGGACTGGTGCCAGTGTTGTGAGTGAAGCAACACACTCCCTGGTGTATGCCCCAATTGATGAATAATTATACAGTTTTAGATTTCACCTAGATAGAGTGAGAAATGAGGAGGTGAGGAGGAGAGCAGGGGTGGAAAGGGAGTTGGGAGATAGGGTTGATGAAAGAGTATTAGGATCGTTTGGACACATGGAAAGAATGAGTGAAGAAAGACTAGTAAAAGATCACTTTCTTGATCCTTGGTATCTCTTTTCTAGGCGCCATGACCTTTACGCTTCTGATGGGATCCACCATACCCGCAGAGGCAAAGATGTTCTTACAAACCTCATTGTGGGAGTTTGTAATGAATTAGCTCCTTTTTTAGGGTAGAAGCCCAAAGGGAAGGGGAAATAGAATGTACTTGGGAAAACAGTGTAGAGTATAGCATTAATGTAGAACAATGTGCCAGTATAGGACAAAATATAATTTTAGGATATAATGTCGCTAGAGGTCGAAATATTACATTAGGATGTAATGTCATAGGACAAAATGTCGCAATGGGATGTAATGACAGTAGAGGACAAAATATCACGATGGGAATTAATGATAGTGGAGGACAAAATATCACGATAGGATGTAATGATAATGGAGGAGAAGATATCACGGTAGGATATAATGTCAGTGGAGGACAAAATATAATTTTAGGAAGGGATACTGGACAGAATGTCAATGAGGGCCAAAATATCATGATAGGATGTAATGGCAGTGGAAGACAAAAGATCACGATGGGATGTAATCATAGTGGAGGAAAAAATATCACGGTAGGATATAATGTCACTGAAGGACAAAATATAATTTTAGGAAGGGATGCCGGACATAATGTCAATGAACGACGGGAGGCTGGCGTGAATCATGGTGACGTAGGGGGACAAAATGTACAAAAGAGATCGGATGACCGTGATCGACCAGATGTCCGTGATGGGGGAAATGTTAATTTTGATGGGAGAAATGTTAATGAGGCATTGAATGTCAATGAAGGACCAAATAATAATATAGAGCAAGGTATAAATAGAAAACAAAATGATAATGTAAGACATGATATTGAAACTCAAAATGTGTCAAAAAGAAATAATCACGAGTTTCTTAAAACCATGTACTTTAATGCTCGTAGTATTAGGAACAAATTTCAAGAAATACTGGCGTATGTCAAAAGCGAAAATCTCGATATGATAGGAATAACTGAGACATGGTTAAATGGTACAGAGTTCGAAGCTGAATTTAATATTGCGGGATTTAAACACTTTCATCAGGATAGAAACCACAAGAAAGGTGGTGGTGTTCTGTTGTATGTTAAAAACAATGTTCATGCTTGTGTTTTAGAGAAAGTGAAACAGGATGCATTTGATAGTTTGTGGGTTGAGTTAACCCAAACAAATGGACAAAAAATGAATATAGGTGTAATATATAGGCCAAAGACATTAGCATTAGCAGACGACAAACTGATATTTCAAGAACTGTCTAGTTTCTGCAACTGGGATTTATTGATAATGGGTGATTTCAATTTTACTGACATTGATTGGATGACCCTTGAACATGGCCATATAGGTAGTCGCTTGATTGATTTTCTTGGTGACAATTACTTAATTCAGCATGTAAAAGAGCCCACAAGATATGGAAACTTACTCGATCTATTGATCACTAGCTGCGAAAGCATGGTAACTGATGTAGAAGTCGGTGAATCTGTTGCAAATAGCGATCACAACTTAGTTAGATTCAAACTCCTAAACAATTTTAGAATAGATACTTGTGTTTCTAAAATACCCGATTTCAGTAAAGCTCAGTTCATAGGACTACGTCAGGAGCTTCAGCTTACAGATTGGGAGGCAAAATTAAACGAAAGACCTGTAGATCAGATGTGGGAAATATTTCAAAATACGCTCACTAAGATGATTCAAACTTACATTCCTTTTAAGGACAGACGTCCCCCAAATCAGGCTTGCTGAAAGTGGCTCGACAAAGAAACTGAAAAAAGTGTTGCTAAAAAGAGACAGGCTTATAAGAAATATAAGTGCTCGGGTGCATCTAATGACTATGAAAGTTGTGTATCAATACAGAGATTTAAAAAAGACAATAAGAAAAAGAAAATGACAATATGAAATTAACATTGCTGATAAATCCAAAGAGAATCCCAAAGAATTCTATAGTTACATTAGAGATAAAAAGGTTGTTAGGAATCACATTTGTTCACTATTATCTGCTGACGGTCAACTTGATTATTCAAATGAAGGAATGTGTAATATCTTAAACAATTATTTGAGCTTGGTATTTGTAAACGAAACACCTCAAAGTCAATTCCAAACTGAAACTTGTGAAAAGTCTAGGGTAAACTTACTACGGTAAATATAACAAAAGAAAAAATTAAAAGGTGGATAGATAAACTCAAAGTTAATAAAACACCAGGGCCTGACGGTTGGCATCCAAGAATCTTAAAAGAAATAAAAAATAAGATTGTTGTTCCATTAGAAATTATTTTCAAGAAATCCATCATATCCGGAGATGTCCCAAGAGAATGGAAGCTAGCTAACGTTACTCCCATATTCAAAAAAGGTGACAAAAAGAAGCCAAATAACTATAGGCCTATAAGTTTGACTTCAATCATAGGAAAAATAATGGAAATTATCATCAGAGATGCTATCGAACATCATTTAGAAAATAACCGTTTGATAAATGATAGCCAGCATGGTTTCAGACGGAAACATTCTTGCGTGACTAACTTACTCGAATTCTACAACACAGTTATCTCGAATTATGACAAAAGAAACAATATAGATTTAATATATCTAGACTTTGCAAAAGCTTTTGATACCGTCCCACACGAAAGACTACTTACTAAATTAGCTTTACACAGAATAAGTGGTAGTCTATTAGGTTGGACTAGTAATTGGTTGAATGGTCAAAAACAGAGAGTTGTTTTAAATGGAAAAACTTCTAGATGGAAAAATGTTACAAGTGGAGTTCCTCAGGGTTCCGTTCTTGGGTCATTTCTATTCATAGTATATATAAATGATATAGACCATGGACAAAAATATACTGTTTCCAAATTCGCTGATGATACAAAATTGTGCAGAATTGCAAATGATCATTTAAATCAGTTAGATATTCAAGAAGATTTAGATAAATTACAGCAATGGTCTGAAAAGTGGCTAATGAAATTTAACACAAGTAAATGCAAGGTAATGCACATAGGTAAAAATAACAGTAAGTATGATTACAAGTTATTTGGAAATTTGTTAACAAAAGTGGATAGTGAAAAAGATATTGGCGTAATTATCAGTAATGACCTCAAATCATCCAAGCAGTGTATTTCAGCCTCTGAGAAAGCAAATAAGATTCTAGGACTGATTGCGCGATCTTTTGATTTCAAAAGTCCATCACTCATTAACAAGCTATATAAATCGTTAGTTCGTCCACATTTGGAATATGCTATTTCCGTATGGTCACTGAATCTCATTAAAGACATTGACAGACTGGAAAAAGTGCATCGGCGAGCCACAAAACTGATTCCAAATATCAAAAACAAATCATATGAAAATCGACTAAAACATATGAATCTGTTTTCCCTAAAAAAGCGTAGACTCAGAGGTGACATGATACAGGTCTTTAAGATTTTAAAGGGAATTGACAACATCAAAAGTGACAAAATTTTCACATTGAATGAGAATCAGACAAGAAACAATGGTTTCAAACTGTCCGGAAATAGATTCAATTTGGAAGTAGGTAGAAACAACTTTGCCAACTGTGTAGTTAATGAATGGAATAAACTTCCTACACAGGTAGTGCAATGTAGTTCAGTTCGAAGCTTTAACCCCTTCCATACGGTGCCGCACACATAGGCGTCATGGACTTAGATCTCGGTGGCAGCAGCCAATGCCAGCCGTACGACGTGTCGTAATAATATTCGCATCATAAAATATAGTCACCGCTTATATCGATCGTTCTCTCTTCACCCGTGAGTTTTGATAACCATAGAAAATGCGATTACAAAAGAATTAGAAAGAATGTCATTATGGAGGGGCGACTACAATAAATATAATCAAGACGCCGATATGGCAGCCTCGCGAATACACTCGCTCCCCATGACGCCTACGTGTGCGGCACCGTATGGAAGGGGTTAAGAGTCATTTAGATAAACACCTAAGCAAGATGCTGTAATGATTATGATTTATTTTATTTGATTTTATTTGTTTTTGTTTTGTTATCATTTGTCTGTCGGATTTTCATTTTTTATTTGTTATATGTCAATTTACCATTATTTACTATTTACCTGTTTGTTTATTATTTAACTATACCTATACATTTATTTATGTATTTTATTTGTTATTTACATTATTATAGTTTTTATTTTTTATTTTATTATTATGATTTTTTTTTTGCATCCGACCTAGATATGGACCAAAAGGTCTCCTGTCTGCATGCTCCGCCTTTGTAATCCTTTGTAAGAGGTATGGAAGGCAGATATGGAGGGAGTGAACATGAGGGGATGTCCTAGGATGAGATGGATGGATGGGGTGAAGGGGGCTTGGGGGAAGAGGGGAATGTCTGTTGAGGAAGGACGGGAGAGGACAGAAGACAGGGGTGAATGGAGAATGGTTGTATATGGATGATGTTGTGATGCATGAGGTGGAATGGGTGGGGGTTTAGGGAGTGAGGTAGTATGCGTGAGTAAAATTTGATGCAGCCCAAAGGGATTTCTCCCCATCTTCTCCTTTTATGCATGGGGGGACGGAGAGGGGGGTCGCCGATTTAATGAAGCAGCCTTGCTGTGGATGTGCTGTGTCTTGTGACATTGCCTCTGACCCAGGGCAGTGGACAAGGTGCAGGGATGACCCGTCATCCAGGAGGTGCTAAGATATGAGGGAGGGTGGAGGGGAGTGGAGTGTATTTAGGGATGGAATGGGTGGGAATGATTTTATGCCTTTTTCTTTTTGGCTACCTCCCTTGTAAGGGGGAAAAAGCCTTGGTATATAGATAGATTTCACAGTTTTATATTTGTTGTACTTTTGCTATCTATGTGCGTGGTTATATATTGTAAAAAAAATTATTATTTTTATTCCAAAGGTTTGCCAACAATATTTCAACTTTTTGCACAACATATCCCAGCCGATGAAAGGAGCAGAGCGTTTGGATACATGTTAGCTTCTGGTTCTGTTGGACAAACTGTTGCATCTCTAGTAAGTATTTAGATGAATCACAATGGCAAAAGCCGACAAGACTGTGAGAATAAACACCTTGTGAGATCGAAACCTTTATTAGTACTACGTTTCGCTTGTTACAGCTTTTTCAAGTAAAGACATGACACACACTCTGAGCACATATAAGCCAACAGGGAAGGAACTGGGAGAGGTTATCAGGGAGGGGTGGGTGGTAGGTGGAGGGGGAGGAGGGGGACGGGTGGGACTTGGTGGAGACAAAGGAGGACATTTCGGACAGTTTGTTGAAGTGGACTAAGGGGGACATTTCATACATTTATTTAATGCGGGTAACAGATGGATTATAGGAGGGGCGATGTTAAACATGCCTCTGTTCTGCTCAATGGTTTTGAAGCTTTGAATGGCGGCCGCTTCGAGGCATTTTCTCCTCATCCTATCTGGTTCACTAAACAGAAGTTCTGCGTTATCCCAATCCATCAGGTGGTCGTTGGTGTTCCGGTGGATAACACAGGCGTTGGTGGTGATGTTGTTCCGGGAATCGTAGCGATGCTCCCGGATCCGGGTCTTCAGGTCACGGGAAGTCTCGCCGATGTATACTTTATCACATCCAGCACAGGGTATGCGGTAGACACCAGCGTTTTTTTCCCCACATCTCGTCCTGGCTGTCATTCCTTCTTGAAAGCTCTTTGATAGTTCTGCTGGACTGGCCCACTACCTGAATGTTGCAACGCCCAAGTGTCCGGGTGAGGGTGGCGGTGACGCTGCTGGCTGGAAGGATAAGCCTCCTAGCTGGATCTTTTGTTGGTTCCCGCCCTTCCATTATTTTGAGTGCCTTTTTCTTACACTGGTGGATGATGCACTCTGGATATTTTAATTTATGAAAAACCTCCTTTATGTGCCTAAACTCGTCCTCTAAGAATTCAGGGCTACAAATTCTGAGAGCTCTGAGGTAGAAACCTATGACTACACCTTTTTTAATACTGAGGTCATGGTGGGATAGGAAGTGAGTCAAATCGTCCTTATTGGTTGGTTTCCTGTAGACTGTAAATTTTAAAAAATTATCATGTTTGATAATAAGGGTATCCAAAAATGGAAGGGAATCGTTAATTTCTTCCTCCAAGGTGAACTGGATGGATGACTCAACCTCGTTCAGAGCCGCTTGGAGTTTGGGGATGTCAAACCGTCTGGGGGAAATTAATAGTATGTCATCCACATAGCGAAGCCATACTACGTTGCCAGGAACGATATCTGAGAAAGGCCCTGCTTCTAAAAATTCCATGAACAGGTTGGCAAGGACAGCGCTCAAAGGAGAGCCCATGGCCATGCCAAAACTTTGGTGAAAATACTGGTCCTGGAATTTGAAGTAATTAAATTGGACACAAAGCTGTACTAAATCCACAAAGTCATTGGGGGGAATAGGGAGGTCAGTGTGGGAACTAGTGATTTTAGCCCTAAGGAGGTCAATCGCTTTAAGGGTCGGGACACGTGTGAATAACGAGGTCACATCCAGGCTGGCCAGCTTTTTGTTGCGAACAGGAACGTCCTTAATTCTATTCAATAGGTCACCTTGGAGTTTGGGGATGTCAAACCGTCTGGGGGGAATTAATAGTATGTCATCCACATAGCGAAGCCATACTACGTTGCCAGGAACGATATCTGAGAAAGGCCCTGCTTCTAAAAATTCCATGAACAGGTTGGCAAGGACAGCGCTCAAAGGAGAGCCCATGGCCATGCCAAAACTTTGGTGAAAATACTGGTCCTGGAATTTGAAGTAATTAAATTGGACACAAAGCTGTACTAAATCCACAAAGTCATTGGGGGGAATAGGGAGGTCAGTGTGGGAACTAGTGATTTTAGCCCTAAGGAGGTCAATCGCTTTAAGGGTCGGGACACGGGTGAATAACGAGGTCACATCCAGGCTGGCCAGCTTTTTGTTGCGAACAGGAACGTCCTTAATTCTATTCAATAGGTCACCTGAGTGTTTCAAATGAGCACCGCTGATGGTACCCAAAAGGCGTTGCAACATTCAGGTAGTGGGCCAGTCCAGCAGAACTATCAAAGAGCTTTCAAGAAGGAATGACAGCCAGGACGAGATGTGGGGAAAAAAACGCTGGTGTCTACCGCATACCCTGTGCTGGATGTGATAAAGTATACATCGGCGAGACTTCCCGTGACCTGAAGACCCGGATCCGGGAGCATCGCTACGATTCCCGGAACAACATCACCACCAACGCCTGTGTTATCCACCGGAACACCAACGACCACCTGATGGATTGGGATAACGCAGAACTTCTGTTTAGTGAACCAGATAGGATGAGGAGAAAATGCCTCGAAGCGGCCGCCATTCAAAGCTTCAAAACCATTGAGCAGAACAGAGGCATGTTTAACATCGCCCCTCCTATAATCCATCTGTTACCCGCATTAAATAAATGTATGAAATGTCCCCCTTAGTCCACTTCAACAAACTGTCCGAAATGTCCTCCTTTGTCTCCACCAAGTCCCACCCGTCCCCCTCCTCCCCCTCCACCTACCACCCACCCCTCCCTGATAACCTCTCCCAGTTCCTTCCTTGTTGGCTTATATGTGCTCAGAGTGTGTGTCATGTCTTTACTTGAAAAAGCTGTAACAAGCGAAACGTAGTACTAATAAAGGTTTCGATCTCACAAAGTATTTAGATGCCTTTTTTATACTTAGAATTATAGATTACATGTATTTTTGAAACTACAGGTAACATGAAGAAAAAATTATTCGTTCTCTTGGAATTAGCCTCATGTAGTGTTAACAAATAACTTTTTTACCTAGTTGTTTTTTACAGGACGAGAGCTATGCTCGTAGTGACCCGTTTTCGTATCTCTCTGCATCCAGTTTATTCTTAAAATCGTGTATAGTTTTGGCATTCACTGTTTCTCTGTTTAGTTTGTTCCAGACATCAATCACTCTATGTGGGAAGCTATTCTTTTTCAGGTCTCTTTTGTAACTGTCCTTCTTTAGCTTCTTTTCATGTCCTCTTGTTTCTCTACTGTCCCATTTTGATAAGTCTTCTCTATCGAGAATTTCCATCCCTTTCATAATTCTGTAAATGGTCAACAAATCACCTCTTTCTCTTCTCTGTTCCAGTGTTGATAGAGTTAATTTCTCCAATCTTTGTATCTCAAATTTAACAGTGTAGGTGCTATTTTTGTCACTGCTCTTTGGATTCTCTCTAATATTCTTATGTTCTTTTTTGTGCTAGGTGCCCATAGTGTTGCAGCATACTCTAGTTTAGGTCTTATTAGTGTAACCACTATTTTCTTTACCATTTCTTCATCCATGTAGTCGAAGGCCACTTTCATTGATCTTAATAAGTTAAAAGTCTCTCCAAATAATTTATTGACATGTTTATCAGGTGTCAAGTCACTTGAGATGATCACTCCCAGGTCCCTTTCTGAATCAACTTTTTTGACTTCCTTGTTTCCAATTTTATATTGACCCGATATTCTATTTTTGCTTTTTCCAAATTCCATTATGCTACATTTCTTAATGTTGAAGTTCATCTCACATCTCTGACTCCATTCCCATATTTTGTCTAGGTCTTCTTGTAATCTGCAATCTTCTTCTGTTCTTACTCTCTTGAGTAGTTTGGCATTGTCAGCAAAGAAGTTCATGTAACAATTTACTCCCTCATCCATATCATTTATATGGCAAACATTAAAGGAGCCAATACAGAGCCTTGCGGGACACCACTCTCCACATCTTCCCAGTTTGAATTTTTATCTCTAAGTACATACATATATTATCTCTAAGTACATACATATACCAAGGCATTTTCCCCCTTACAAGGAGGTAGCCAAAAAGAAAAAGGCATAAAAACCTTTCCCACCCATTCCATCCCTAAATACACTCCAACTCCCACCCTCCACCCTCCCCTCTCATCTTAGCACCTCCTGGATGACAGGACATCCATGCATCTTGTCGACTGCCCTGGGTCAGAGGCAGTGTCGCAAGACACAGCACATCCACAGCAAAGCAGCTTCATTAAATCAGTAACCCCCCCCCCCTCTCCGTCCCCTCATGCAGAAAAGGAGAAGTGGAGAAATCCCTTAGGGCTGCATCAAATTTTTTCTCACACATACTACCTCACCCCCCCATCCCCCCCACCCATTCCACCTCATGCATTACATCATCCATATACACCATTTTCCATTCACCCCTGTCTTCTGTCCTCTCCTGTCCTTCCTCAGCAGACATTCCCCTCTTCCCCAAAGCCGCTTTCATCCCATCCATCCATCTCATCCTAGGTCTCCCCCTAGTGTTCACTCCCTCGACATCTGCCTTCCATACCTCTTTTACTAGTCTTTCTTCACTCATTCTTTCCATGTGTCCAAACCATCCCAATACTCTTTCATCCACCCTATCTCCCAACTCCCTTACCATCCCTGTTCTACTCCTCACCTCCTTATTTCTCACTCTATCCAGCCTAGTAACCCCCATCATACTTCTCAGACACCTCATCTCAACACATTCAAACTCCTTCTCTCTTCCTCTCTTATGTTCCATGTTTCTGCCCCATACAGTGCTGTTGGCACAATCACTCTTTCGTACAATCTCCTCTGAGCATCCATTCCCAAATGTCTATTCCTCATTACACTTTTTAATCCACCAGTCTGTTCCAAGTATGAAAAACAAGAGAAGTCTGACATCATCCAGAAACAAAGGTCCAGGTTTGTCAAACACAATGCTCCAAATATAATTCCAAGAAGCTGAACCAAAATCATTGATGAAGGGTATTTAAATCCTGTGTAATGTCCTCAAATTTAACAACCTGAAATACTCCACATATATTCCTCTCATAGTTACTATTTCTATCTTTCTCCTTTCTTCTTAGCTTGTCCCTGCATTTTTGGCTTGTTTCTACATTTTTTCTCTTCCTTCTATAACATCTCTGTTCCTTTGAAAATTCTGATGCAAACCTACACAAGAACATAAACAACGCCACAGTCAGAACACAAGATTTGTAAATAAGATATATTTTATCTCAGTCCAATGTATCTTAATTACAAATCTGGATGTGGGTTCAGGAAGATGATTGAATCTACCTTAATTGAGTATTATCCTAGCACAAACATTTCAAAGGGGCAATAGTTTCTGGACATCACCCTCAGTCTTCCAATCACTAATCTCATTAATATATATTTTTCTCCTGACCCTGCATAGTATAATAACTCAGGTCATTACTGAATAATGGTAACTTCTTTCCATGTTCCTTGCCATGTTTCCCTTTTACTACAAGAGGGTGTCATATGATTAATCATAGCATCTCCCTCCAGCGCCCATGTACTACTGATGGTGACTGCAGTTAGAACCAGTCGAAGTATATGGAATTCCCATTTTCAATCTTTTCCCATTTGCTCCATCTGTGGTGTTTTTTGTGATTGTGATAACAATAAGAGACTTGGCTGCTGCTCCCAAGCTTTATTCAACTCAAACACAAATAGACCTGAAAATACATTTGAGCACATAACTTATATAACATGATATAAGTGAAGCCAGAAAATGCTTCAGTTTATACAATATTTTCTACATATCATTTACTGAACATACAGAACTCATCATATGGGTAGACACAGCATAATATATAAGACAGTATATGATATCTACACAGATTGAATAAGTAGAGGAAAGGAATTAACTTACATAGAGAGTCATGACTTACTCCATCTGGTCCCAAACAGACTATGACGATGCAGTCAGAGAGTTTTGTCAATTGTTTACATAGTATGACATATAGCCAAACAAATGGCTCAGAGTATGAAAAAGTCCAATAACAAAATATTATAACATTCTTCCCCCCCTAAAAAAGAAAACAAAGTACTCTATAGGTTATCAGGCCCATCCATATCTGTCTGGAGCCTTCAACACATGGGTTGACCTCCGTACAAGAGGTGTTGTTGCACTTGCCTCTACATCAGCATCTTGGTAAGGTTCAGTGTTCTCTGGAACTTCTAGGAGTGTTGCTGTAGGTACTGCCTCTGGTGACAAGGTAGAAGTGGATGATTCCTGGGTGACATAGACTCTCATGTAGTTCAGCAAGAGTAGGTGATGCGGAGACAGTAGAACAACAGAAGGCTTGAGAGAAGGCATCAGGAACTACATTCTCTTTACCAGGGCGATAATGTACTGCATATCAAGTTCCCTCTGCCACTCCTGGATCTTGATATTCTTGATCTTGGTGCATTTCCAGTTATTGAACATGAAGGCTACAGAATGCTGGTCAGTAATAAGATCAAAATGTTGTCCAGCAAGGAAGTGACCCCAGCTTCAATTATGGCCATGGCCTTCTTTTCTACAATGTGATAACATATTTCACTTCCTTGTAGAGTCCTGGACATGAAAGCCACTGGTCTTCCACCCTAGTTAAGTACAGCTGAAATAGCTACTTCAGAAGCATCACATTCGACTTCAAAGGGAGTTTTCATCCATCGAGTATAACATTCCTCTTTCAAGTTCTAACTTGAGTAAATTGAAAGCCTGTAAAGCTTCTTTATTTAAAGGAAATTTCTTTGCACTCACTGATGGTCTTACTTTGGTTGAAAAATTGTGTATTCATTTGGCATAATAAGCAAATATATCCATGGCTCTCTTCAAAGATAACTGACTCGTGGGGGGGTGGGAGTTCTTGTAGTGGATGAAGTCTCTCAGGATCAGGCTTTATAACCCCAATTCCCACACAGTAACCAAGGATATTAATGGAGTGCACAGACGTCTTAGAAGCATTGAGGGTTAAGTTTCTATTATTGATGACTTTAAGAAAGTGTTGTACATTATGATCATATTCTTCTTGAGTACGGCCAACAATAGTGATATTGTCAAGCTATGGAAATACACTGTAAATTTTCTTTTTTCACAAGCTTACCCATGGTTCGTTGAAAGACTGCTACTCCATTTGTCACTCCGAAAAAGAACCCTACAAAATTGATATAGGTGTCCATTGGCCTCAAAAGTGGTGTATTTCTTGTCCGATTCTTTCAGTGGAATTTGGTGATATGCACTTTTCAAGTCGAAAGTTCAGAATACATGGTATGTTGAGAGTTCATTCACTATGGTGTCGATTCTTGGCAATGGATAAGCATCTAGCTCTGTATATAGATTCACAGTTTGTGAGTAATCAACACGCATCCTTTTCTTATGCCGATTCATTGGGTCCTTCACTACTACAACTTGGGCCCCCCATTGGGATAAGTTATTTTCAATAATACCCTCAGCAAGCAGATGGTTTGTTTCCATTTCAATGAATTCTCTGTCATCTTTACGGTAACATCTTGACTTAGTGACTATGGGCTTACAGTTAGGTGACAAATGTTGGAAAAGAGAAGGCTCATTGACAGCAGCTGCTGCCAGAGAACAATACAAGTTAGTATCAGGTAATTTGAGTATAGGTTTTGGTCCACCGTATTCAGTGGCTACACACTGATGCTGTTTTTGGAAGTCCTGGCAAAGCAGTACCCCACAGCACAAATCCTTCATTAGTGCAAGACAAGTGGATGGGTAAGTCTGTTGTTTAACCACTTCCATACGGTGAGGCGTCATGAGGAGCAAGTGGGTATGCGAGGATGCCGACGTCGACGTCTTGATTATATTTATTGTAGTTGTACCTATGTAACCTACATTCTCTCTAAACTGGCTTCATCATATTTTCTATGGTTATCAAAATTCACAAGTGAAAGAGAACAAATGATTGAACACTGACTTTATTTTTCATAATGCAATTATTATGACGCAACATCGCATGTCAAGCAGCTAATGCTGCCAGACATGCGATGTGCCCAAGTGAAGAGGTTAACCCCTTCCATACGGTGCCGCACACGTAGGCGTCATGAGGAGCAAGTGGATTCGCGACGCTGCCATATCAGCGTCTTGATTATATTTATTGTAGTCGCCCCTGTGTTTTTACATTCTCCCAAATGCGCCCTTAATCCCATTCTCTGTGGTTTTCAAAATTCGCGGGTGAAAGAGAGAACGATCGATATAAGCGGTGACTATATTTTATGATGCGAGTATTATTACGACACGTCATACGGCTGGCATTGGCTGCTGCCCGCGAGATTTAAGTCCCGTACTGAAGTGATTAAGAGGTTAAGATGTAGCATCAAGTCAACTTTGACATAACCATGGGAGTCAGCGTGCAATGATTTCTGAGCTAGAGTGACATCTTTATTGGTTCAATGTATTAGAAGTTTCAAGTCCTGTGCAACTTCATCTATGTAACTGTCATCACTGCAGGAATCGACAATCACAGTTAACTTTTGCTCATTGATCGTTGTCGAAGTGGTCACTAGGTGGAGACTCTGAGGGAAAGTGGTGCCAGAGATAGTAGCAAGGACTGATAGCTGGGAGGAGTCAAACATAGTAGCTGTAGGGGTCTTACCTGTAGGTGCAGGTGCCTTTGACATACACACACAAGTGAAATGGCTTTTCGTGCCACACTTATTACCGGTAGAATTTCAAGCTGGGATCACAGTGGCAATGTGCACAAACTGAGGAGATAAGAGACTGTAAGAGCTGACACTTTGTTGAGCTAAGTCTAAAGAATATGCCTGATCATAAGCCACCTGTAAATCTAAAATTTTATTTTCTAAGAGAGGTTGGCGAATCGAAGATAAGGTGAGACCATTAATAAAGGTATCCCAAATTAACTCTTCCTTGTACTGTTCAGCACTAACCACTTTTAGATTACAATCTTTACCTAACTTACGTAGTTCTCTCAAAACTTTATTTGAAGTTTCAACAGACTTCTGTTGATGAGTTGCGAGCAAGTGCCTAGTGAATATTTCATTAACTGTCTTTACATACAACTTTTACAAAACAGAAATGGCGAAATCATAGTCGGTACATTCTTCAATATACTCATAAACATTATGACTAACACAGCTCACAAGAGTTCTTAGTTTGTCAGGTGCATTTTCTCCACACTCTTGAATGAAGTTGGAGAAAATCTTGTACTAGTGTTTCCACTCCCGCGATGCAGTAGGGGAGCTGGGGTCCAAATTCAGACGGGCCGGCCTTAGTAGTTTTTCCATTATCGAGTTGAATAAATTGAAATGACAATAAGAGACATAGCTGCTGTTCCCAAGCTTTATTCAACTCAAACACAAATAGACTTGAAAATACATTACAGGATGTAACTTATATAATATAACAGAATATAAGTGAAGCCAGAAAATGCTAGTTTATACGATATTTTCTACATATCATTTACTGAACATACAGAACTCATCATAAAGGAAAATACCAGATACAGAAAAAATGAGTAACTGTATTTAATTTTTAAGACTGTATTTAATACTTACGTCAGAACCTGAAATTGTGGACAGAATTGATTACAAAACTCCAATAGGAAAGAGTGACCATGTACTAATAGAATTTGAACTAAAAGAGCAAATGGACTTAAGAAGAAATGAGAAACATAGATTAGGAAGACTAATGTACAACAAAATGAGTTTTGAGAAACTTAAAAATTCTTTCATAATGCAAATTGGGAAAAATTCTTAAATGAAGAAACAAGGATGGAAAAGAAATGGAATATACTAAAAGAAATTTATAATGGCGTGAACAAATATGTACCACAACAAAAACAAGAAAGAGTATACACAAAAACTGGTACAACAAAAAATGTAGTGAAGCTAAGGATAAAAGAGACAAAGCTTGGAAAATATGGAAAAAAGACAAAACATACACCAAACTAAGAAAAGATTATGTAAAAATACACAGAGATGAAAAGAGAAACTATGAAAGAGAAATAATAGAAAAATAAAAGGAACAACCTAAACTATTTAACAGGTATGTAAATAGTAAACTAAAAGATAAACAAGAAAAAGAAAAGCTGCACCAAGGAAATTATGAATATACAGAAGAACTAGAAATGACAGAAATTATGAGCAATCATTTCAAATCTGTATTCACAATTGAGAACTCACCTAACTGTGAGGGAATACAGAGAGAGAATCCCCTCCCCCCCCCATGAAGGAAATAACTGTAACACATAAGGAAATCAGCAACCAATTAAAAAAACTTGATGTCAAAAAAACACATGGTCCGGATGGAATTGCAAATTAGATACTGAAAGAATGCATAGAGGAGTTAACAGATAAAATGTACAATATAATTAAATACTCACTCAAAGAAGGAAAGGTACCACAGGACTGGAAAAATGCAAATATTGTACCAACATATAAGGGAGGAAACAAGGGTAATCCAACCAACTACAGACTGGTCTCCCTAACAAGCACAAGAGCAAAAATATGTGAAAAAGTTTTCAAAAGTAGATGGGTTAAACATTTGGAAGAAAAAACTATACTGAATCCAAATCAATTTGGATTTAGACAAGGAAGATCATGTACAACAAACCTGATCTGCTTCTATTCGAGACTAATAGAAATAATACAAGAGAGGGATGGATGGGCAGACTGTGCCTTTACCTACAAAAAGCATTTGATAAGGTACCACACAAGAAACTAATAAGAAAAATAGAATCAGTAGGTGGCATCAGAGGAAAATTATTGGAATGGATGGAAGACTTCCTGACTGGGAGAAAAATGAGGGTAGTAATTAGAAGCAAATACTCAAATTGTCATGTTTGCTATATATATAAATGATATGGATGAAGGAGTAGAGTGTTATATGAATTTCTTCCCAGATGATGCAAAAATACTAAAAGTAAAAACCGAGGAGGATAGTGAATCATTACAGTTAGACCTGGACAAAATTTGGAAATGGACTCAGAAGTGGGAAGTGTAGTATAATGTTTTGAAAAAGTAAAAACAGAATATCAAGAAATTATAAAATTGGTGAAGAAGAAGTCAAAAAAGTGAACTTGAAAAGAGACCTTGGAGTAATAATCAGCAAAGACATGACACTGGATAAACATATCAATAAGATAGTCAGAGAAACCTTCAACCTATTAAGGTCATTGAAAGTGGCATTTGACTACTTGGATGAGGAAATGATTAAAAAAATATTAGTTACACTAATAAGACCAAAACTGGAGTATGCAGCAATACTATGGACACCCAGTACTAAAAAGAATATAAAGAAATTAGAAAGAATACAAAGAGCAACAACAAAATTGGCACCAACTCTTTCCAAATTAATATACAGACAAAGATTGTCCAAATTGGAATTACCAACTCTGGAACAAGGAAGAGAAAGAGGAGATCTGCTGACTATAGAATCATGAAAGGAATGGAAATCCTTTATAGGAATGATTTACTAAAATGGGACAATGGAAAAGCAAGAGGACACAAAAAAAACTCAAAAGGATAACTATAGAAGAGATAAAAAAAAAAAAAAAAGCTTCCCACACAGAGTACTGTATACCTGGAATAACTTAGATAAAGAAACAGTGTGTGCAAACACTATTCAAGATTTTAAAAAAAAACCTTGATGCTGAAAGATACAAAGACGGGTCACCACAAGCATCTCCCTTCCTGTATAATACAACTAGGTAAATATGGTTAGACACAATATATGAATGTTTACAGAGTATGACAAGCAGCCAAACAAACAGTTCAGAGTATGAAAAAGTCCAATAACAAAATATTATAATAGTGGTTAACAAATGTGTTATATTTTTCATCAGTGATTTTACAACCTACCGTATTTTCCGGCGTATAGTGCGCGACTTTTTTCCATTGGAAGGGCCTAAAAATGGGGGGTGCGTGTTATCAGGTGGTGCGCATTATCTACGGCCTTCGATAAAAATTCTGCGGCTGTGTGTGTAATTTTTTTCACAACAACGTGACGATGTTGGCTGTCACAAAGTCGGGACGGGCACACTTCTCTGTGACGTTCCGTGAGAACAAGAACAGCCATGGTGACATGAAAGAATACGCCAGCATGGGCTATATAAATATTTGGTATAGGTAGGATCTATCGAATCTTATTTTTCATGTTTAAATAGGCCTAAACACCATGAAACATGATCAATATTCATGATATTTACCCATGTTCACAGCATCCTAGTTTGAATTTTTATGTTGGCTTTGTTGCTTCACTTTAGGTATGGTACAAATTCCGGTGCAGCCGTTCATAAACTCGTGTCAAACACCTGACTACAACACCCTCTTTCGGGAGTTATATTAACTAAACGTCACCTCGATGAGAGACTGTCCTATTTCACCACTGTCATTGCAGGTTCAAAGCTAAAACGAAACAGTCTGTAGTTTGTTTCAGTATTAAATAAAAAATGGTAAAGACAAATTATTTCCTCAAGATATAAAATGAACATTTTCTGTAAAAATCCTGAAATTTTTCTGTATATTTTACTTTCAATAAACTTTTTTTGGATCACATTTCCTACAAACTATTTAAGCTACAAAGTAATAAGGGACCAACACACAACATGAGTCATATACCGGTACATGTAGTTCCGACTTTTTCTTAGTTGTGTCCTGATTGATGCCTAAACTGACAATTTAGTGACAAATCAACAGATTTCCCAGCGGTGGCTCTAGCCAATGAAAAATACTTCTCCATGTAACCTCATTCACATGATACTAAGTAATTAATCGCCGTTATTTCATTGGATTATTTTTACTAACATTAATTATCGTCTATGCAAATATTTGGGATCCGTACAACAACAACAACAACAACAACATCATGAACGTTGGCCGTTTTAGCTCACCCGGAATATGCTAGATCAGGGCCGAGATTGACAGTTCTATTGCCAATCTAGCCTACACTAAACACCCTCTTGCGAGAGTTTGTAGTCACTTCAGTAAAGACACTTATGAACCGAAACATAGTTTGTTGCTGCATGGCGATAAAAACTTGTACACGGTGATAAAAACTTGTAAGATGAATTATTCCCTCAGGATAGTAAATTACAATTTTTCTGTAAAAATCTGAAATTTTTCATGTACATTTTGTATTCAATAAACTTTTCATGGCTCAAATTTCCCACAAAACAATGGACCAACGCAAGCAGGAGTCGCATACATGCAGTTCACGAGCTTTAGCCACCAATGACTTTTCCTGGCATGCGCGTTATACATCGGTGCGCGCTATCTGTGTACTAAGATAACGAAGTGCATGGGTGCGCATTATAACCCGATGCACATTTTAAGCCGGAAAATATGGTACACATGAATTTAATTTTGCAAATTTTGAAAGGAATAAAGAATAGGTAAATACTGTATAATTAGGATAAAAGAAATACAAGGGGACATGAAAAGAAAGTCAAAAAGGATAGTTATAAAAGAGACCTGAAAAAAAGAAATAGTTTTCACACAGAGTGGTGGATATCTGGAACAAACTGGATAAAATAATAGTGTGTGCAAAAACTATACACGAATTTAAGAGCAAACTAGATACTGTGAGATACAGAGATGGGACACCACAAGCATAGCTCCCCTTCCTTAAGATAGAACTAGGTAAAATATACACATGCATCTTAATTTTACATTTGTTGCAGTTTGTTCCACATCTGGATTGGCATCTTGCGTTTGAACTGTTTGGTGGACTTGGCCTTGCATGGGTTGGCTGCTGGTTGCTTACATACCATGACCCACCCTCTCAAAGTGATGAAGAAGGACAACAGCTGTTAGATCAGGTTTATTAACTATGTATTTTGAAATCTTATGCTTAGATGCTTGTCAGATTTGATATTCAAATAGTTATTTTATACGAGATTGTAATATAAAAATATGAAAGTTTTTATATGTTATTTGCATGAAGAGAGAATGCATACAAGTGTGGGGAATTCAAAAAGAATTGAAATTAGTAACCATCAAATACTTTCTCTGTCAGTCTGATCTATATTTATGATAGTTTTGCTTTGGGTATGTTCATTTTAGATTGGTCTGTAGAAATCCCCTTTCTGCAGTAGTAGGACAGTAAACTTTTGTTTAATGTGAAAGAATCAACATAAAATTTAATTTTTTTCATTGGAACAGGAAAATGAAGTGTCTATTTCTTGGATGGATTGGGTTAGCCACTGGTCCCTCTGGGCAATGTACATTGCACATTTTGCAATGAACTGGAGCAATTACATTATTATGTCCTGGCTTCCTACATATCTCTCTCGAACCCTGGGAGCAAACAAGGAGAGCATGAGTCTCACAGCAGTGCCTTATATTGTCAGTTCTCTCTGTGGAATTGGTAAGTTTAGGTGCTCCTATCTTAATGTCCATTGATGATAGAAGTATTTCCTTCAGTTTACTTTTAGTATTATTTTTAGGAGTGTTAGATCAATGAAATATGTTTACAAATATAAAGGCTAATGTTAAAAGTGCTTAGAAGGAAGATATTGTATAGAACAAAATGTACCTATTTTGCAGCATGGGGGCACACAGCAGATCAACTTATTGCTGTAGGATGGGCACCTCTTCGTGTTAGACGTCTCATGACTAGTATAGGTCTTGTTGGACCTGGCTTGTGCTTGGTCTTTTTCCCAGAAGTCACCAACCTAGTTGTTGCTGTACTGTAAGTATAAGTCATATCTTTCTAGTGGAGCAATCTGTGCTCTCACAAAGAAAATGGCCACTGCCACCAGTTAGGCCAGTAAGTCACTCATGAAGAGAATTTTTATTAATGTTAGGAATAAGTGAGAGTGTGGGTGGAGAAAGAACAAGCAAAGATGGGCTGGAGCTCCTTTATTGCTTATATGTTTCGTCTGACTCGGTCTTCTTCAGTAAGCTGTCTACAAACAGCTCAAACCTTACAATTATACACTCGAAGACGGAGATACGGACAGGTCATCCCGCTGGCTGTCTGGGGATTCCCATTCCCGTACTATGTATATGTTTCCCAATTGCATTTATTATCAATTTGCTTACTGCCTTCAATAAACATATGAAACCTTCCCTGTCATTGTTATTTTCATAAGAGTTAATATAGGCAGCTTCAACTGTTTCTCCCATGTCCCTTTTTAATCCCGTATGTAGGACCTCGACCCCATCCCAGTGGGGCAAATGTCCAGATTTGTCAGCATGCTGAATGAGTGAGTTAGACATCTTTTGTGACCTGAAGTCCCTTTTATGCTTGGCTAGCCAAGCATAAAAGGGACTTGAGGTCACACAGGATGTCTAACTCACTCGTTCAGCACACTGACCAATCTGGACATTTGCCCCACTGGGATGGGGTCAAGGTCCTACATATGGGATTAAAAAGGGACACGAGAAAAATGGTTGAAGCTGCCTATATTAACTCTTATAAGAATAACAATGACAGGGAAGCAATGAAGGAGTTCCAGCCCATCTTCAGTTGTTCTTCCTCCGCCCACACTCTCATCTGTCTAATCCATTCATCCTTAGGAATAAGTGTTAGTATTGAGTGAAACAAAACTGAAAGGGAAAGATGAAGTGGATTTTGGGTGTGGTGGGTAAGGTATTGGGAGTAGCAATAAAGCAAGGTAGAGGAGTGGCACTGCTGGTAAGTGATGAAATAGGAAAGTGCATGGTGGAGTGGAAAGAAGTGTCATTGAGGCTAATCTGGGCAAAGGTGAGAAAGGGATGGAGACTAGGGATATTTATAAGTGCATATGTCCCTGGAAGAGAGAAGAGAGAGAAGGAAAGGGAAGAGTTTTGGACTGATGTGTGTAGAGAATTGTGCGAGAAATGTGAATGTAGTGGTGTTAGAGAATCTTAATCCCAGAGATGTGAGCCAATAGAGTAGTAAGGGGGTATGGAGTGGCAAGAAGGAATTATAATGGAAAGATATAGATGTATGTATGCATATTTATAAGGCGCTGGTAAAGAAGAAAGATAACCATATGTGGGCCAGGTTGGTGAGTGGAAAGGTAGTCAAGAGGTCATTAATGGGCTATGTAGTGGTGCCCTAAAGGAGGATTGAAAGAGTTCTGGATATTAATGTGGTCAGTGGAGAGGGCAATGGATTGTCAGATTGTTATCTATTGGAAGGGAAATTAAAAGTGGAGTAGGAAGATCAGTTAGTGAATCAATCTATTGCCACAGATCTGTCTAGCAGTCCTGTAGCTCCCAGGTGTCTGGTAACACCCACCAGATCAGTCCATCTGTTTCTCCAGGTCTTTCTTGCAGGAAACCCATAGTTCACAGGTAACCAGCAAAAGCCAGCAGATAGATCCACAAATCACTCAAGGAAGAAATATTGTATTATAATCTGGATTAGAGGAAGAATGAATTAGGTATATTTCAAAAAAGGAAGTGCTAAAGTATGGAGAGATGGTATTTGGTGATGAAGAGGATGGAAGAGAAAAGAAAGAACCAGTGAATGAATCAATCAGTCCCTGGTCTCTCTTGCAAAAGACCTGTGGCCATCAGTAACCAGCAACAGCTACCTGGTAGATATGTCACTCAGGGAAGATATGTTGTGTTGTTGTCTGGGGATCGTTAGTGTGGGGCATTGTAATGTAATTTGTTCTGTGTCTTCTGTGTGGTGATTACATCTGGGGGAGTTTGAATTTGTGGCCAGGCCTATTCTTTGTTCATACTGTCTTAATGACAGATTGTGTCCTAAGTGCAGGCATGCCAATGTAGTTCTCACCATATGTGGGGCTTATATCTGGGGATTGTTGGAGTATTGAGTTAGGTGATCTGTCTTCAAGGGCTTGTTTAGTGATCTGGGTGTACATATGTTTTTGTGTGGTATAGGGGAAGGTTGTGGTAGAAGTTTGTGTAGTATGCTGCTGGTGTTTTTGTGTGTGTATGTACTTTACCTAGTTATATTTTACCTGAAGGGGAACTATGCTCTTGGTGTCCTGTCTCTGTATCTTGCCATATCTAATTTGCTCTTAAATTTGTGTATTGTTTTTGCACACACTATTGTTTCGCCCAGTGTGTTCCATACATCCACAACTCTGTGGGGAAAGTTGTTCTTTTTCAGGTCTCTTCTATAACTGTCCTTTTTGAGCTTCCCTCCATGTCCTCTTGTTTCTCTTATCCCAATTTAGTAAGTCTTCTCTATCAAGGACTTCTATACCCCCTTTTTGAGCTTCCCTCCATGTCCTCTTGTGTTTCTCTTATCCCAATTTAGTAAGTCTTCTCTATCAAGGACTTCTATACCTCTCATAATTCTATAGATGGTCAACAAGTCACCTCTTTCTCTTCTTTGTTCCAAAGTTGGTAATTCTAGTTTTGACAATCTGTCATCATATGATATTTTTGATAATGTTGGGGCCATCTTCATAGTTCCTCTCCAGATTCTCTCAATTTTCCATATATTCTTTTTAGTCCTGGGTGACCGTAGTGTTGCTGCATACTCCAATTTTGGCCTTATCAGTGTGACTAATATTTTCTTTACCGTTTCTTCATCCAAGTAAGTAAAAGCCACTTTTATTGATCTTAACAAATTATAGGTTTCATTGACAGTTTTGTTTATCTGTTTATCAGGGGACATATCCTTTGTAATGATTACTCCCAGGTCTTTTTCAGATACCACTTTCTTTACTTGCTTTGCACCAGTTTTATATTGTCGTGATATCCTTTTTTCTTACTTTTTCCAAATTCCATTATACTACATATATGTTGAAGTCCATTTCATACTTCTGACTCAATTCCCAAACCCTGTTCAGATCTCTGTAGCGACTCACAGTCCATTTCAGTACTCACTCTAACAGTTTTGTGTCATCTACAAAGAAGCTCATGTAACATTCCACACTCTCGTCCATGGCATTCACGTAAATAGCAAACATTATTGGTGCTAATACTGATCTTTGTGGAACTCACTAATCACCTCTTCCCAAGTAGAACTTTTATCTCTGAGCACTGTCCTCATTTTTCTTCCATGCAAAAAGTCCTCCATTCATATCAGTAGTTTACCTTGTATCCCTCCTATGGTTTCCAGTTTTCTTAGTTTTTTTGTGTGGGACTTTATCAAAAGCTTTTTGTAGATCTAGGAAAGCACAACCAGCCCATCTGTCACTTTCCTGTATTATATCTAGTAGTCTTGAGTAAAAATAGATCAAATATATGGTATATGAACTTCCCTGTCTAAATCTGAATTGTCTCAGATTTAGTATATTGTTCTCCTCCAGATGTTTTATCTATCTACTTTTTATAACTTTTTCACAAATTTTAGCTACTGTGCTTGTAAGGGAAACCAGTATGTAATTTGTTGGGTTTTCCTTATTTCCTCCTTTATAAATTGGTATGATATTGGCATTTTCCCAGTCTTCTGGTATTTTCCTTCCATGAGTGAGCAATTTATGTTATATTATGGTAGGATAGCCAAGTGGGTGATATAGGCTGACAAAAACACTGGCGTGTGTTGGCTCTACTTTTATTCTGTGGACTACTTATGTGTTTTCGGAGTTCGACTATGGGAAGAATGGAATGTGGCAAGATGGGGCAAGCTTGTACTTACTCTGGAGCAACCTTACTCTTGGAGATGGCATGCTGTGACTGTCTTCGTCGCTTGCAAGACCTAGAATGACCTCTCTCCCGATCGGGTCGCGTCGGATGCTAGTCGGCTTCCTGCTATGCGCGCTGTCCAATCACCCCTTAGGCCTACAGTCATGTGACCTCGTATGGGGCGGAATTAACCCGGAACAAAGGCGCGTCCCTGGGAAGCTGTGGCGTGCCCCAAGCCAAACCACGCCAAGCCAAGCCTTTGTGTTCATTATGCGCTAAAACCAAACTTGCCATAATATATTTGATCTATTAGTTCTTTACATTCTTTTAGTATCCAGTTTGCTATTCTATCTGGGCCATGCAATTTCCTGACATCAAGGTTCATTATTTGGTCCATTATTTCTTTTTGTGTTACTAGTGTTTCCCTCATGGGGGCATTCCACTTCTCCCAATGTTGTACATTTTCTCTAGTAAAAACTGACTTGAAGTGTTTGCTTATGACTTTAGCTATTTCTGTATCTTCTGTGTATTCCATATATCCTTGGTGTAGTTTCACTATTTCCTGTTTTTTTTCTAGTTTACCACATACATATCTATAAAATAGTTTTGGCTGATCCTTACATTTTTCTATTGTATTTTCATGATTTCTTTTTCTTCCCTATATATTTTTACATATTCCTTTGATTATATATATTTACCACTTTATAGGTTTTTTGTCTTTTCTCCATCTTTTCCAAGATTTATCTCTTCTATCTTTTGCTTTGCCACATCTTCTGTTAAACACCTTTTCCTGTTTTTGCTTTGGGACATATTTATCCACTTCATTTTTAGATTTTCATTAGAATCATTCATTCATTTTTTTTCCACTTGTATTTCTTCCTTGTAGAATTTTTCCCAGTTTGCTTTAAGACAAAATTTCTTAAGTTTCTCAAAGTCTGTTTTACTATACATCAATCTTTCTTTTCTGTGTTTCTCATTTTTGTCTATATTTCCTCCTTTAGTTCTAACCCGAGTAGTATATGGGCACTCTTTGCAATTGGTTTCTTGTATTCAATTTTGTCCACAGTTTCAGGTTCTGATGTAAATGATAAATCTAGTCTCAATGGGTCTTCATTATTTCTAAATCTAGTGTTTTCTTTTACCCATTATGTCATTGTATATTCTATGGTCATGTCAAGTAATACATTTTCCCATTGATCCTCTCCACATTTCACTGTCATCTCTTTCCAACAGATTTCTTTGCAGTTAGAATTTCCCATAAGTACCAGGTTACTTCCATCCTTCAGCATCTCGTATCTTCTAACATTTTGGAATAATCTCTCTCCAAGACCCTGTTTATGGGGGCACATAAATCACTGCAAACTTCTTGCTTTTCATGTCGCTATCTTCGACTCTTATTGTGATCATCTCCACCCTGTTCTCTCCATATGTAACTTTCATCACATTTAAGTTTTTCTTAAAAAAAAACAATTTAATTTTGTCTCCACAATTCCCATTATGTCTGGTTTTTCTTCTGACAGATAATCATTTACTTCATTTGATCCTGAGATTAATCTGTCTATATTAGTGGTATAAGCTAGTTTTAATTTTCTACTCCCTCCATCTTATTCCTTGAACTATTTTTTCTTGATTATATAATTTTTTCAGTCTCATGTCTAACACACTCCAAGAGAAATGCATTTTCTTGGTCTCCATTCCATGGGGAGTATTTTGGTTTCTATATGTAGGTCTCAAGTAGGAGGGTTTTGATGCCTCCTGTATGCTCCATTCTGTAGTTTGTTAATTGTTTGTGACCATCTTGCCGATTGTTGGGAACCATGCTGGGGAGACAATGACTGGTAGGATGAAGAGATTAAGGCAGTGGTGTAGGAAAAGAAGTAAGCATATGAAGAATAGTTATACAGAAGAAATGGAAAAGTGTATGAAAGGTACAGAAGAGGATGGAAGAAAAATGCAAGGTGAGGGAGACCAAGAGGAGGGCAGATGTAATGTGGGGTAGGTTTGTGAATTTTGTATTTGAAGTTATTCCATCTGTTATTGATGAAGCTGAGATTGATCTCCACTGCAGCATCCAGAGGGATGATGTAGCCTCTGTACTTCACCATGGTGGTTTAATCCTGCTGATAGAGAATTTTGAAAGTAATAAAAAGATATGTTGGAAGGAAGTGAAAACAGGAGAGGTGAGACAGGTAGAGAGGAGAAAGTAAGGGATGCAGATACATATTAAGTAAGGTGATAAGGGGAAGATGGATAAAGTATGTAAGGGAGTTGTTGAATGTGGAGTAGGATAGTGGGAGATGCTAGGATAATACCTGTGATGTTAGAGGAGAATGATAGTGTAATAAAGTGACTACTGATTAGGACTACATAGTTGCTTGTATGTGTGGACAAGGTGTATTTACCTAGTTGTATTTTGAGGAAGTAGAGCCGTCTGGGGTATTGGCTGCATGTTATTGTGGCAGAGTAGCATGCAATTGATACTTTGGGGTCTATATGAGGCACCGCTATGGACCAGAGCCACATATCATTTTGTCTGTGATAGAGGAAAACTCAGTACATAGAGAAATGATGACACTTTTATACTATGACTGTCCCTCCGTTATGCTGTCCCCCAACCCCTTGTTACTGTCCTGTACCATTTCTCTGAATATTCATTTCCTTTTTTCCCCTACCTACCCTGTGGTGGGGGCAAAAGAATACTGCCACCAAGTATTTCCACTTGAGTCATAAAAGGCAACAAAAAAGGGACGGGGGATGGGATTAGGAGTCCTACTACCTGTAGCCCCATAAGGGGATATTCCTAAAAAAGAAAGAAAAGGCATAAGAGGGTCTGGGAGTTTTCCAACCAGTACCCTAAGGTTTGGGTCTTTTAATGTGCATGGATGTGGTACAGAGGAGAGTAAAAGGGAAGAGATAGGCAATATGTTTGTGAGAAGAAAGATGGATGTACTGGCTTTGAGTGAAACTAAAATGAAAGGAAAGGGCAACTGTGAGTTTGGGAGTGTAGCTGGGAGGTACTCAGGAGTGAAGAGGGGACAAGGGAGAGAAGGGGTGGCTATACTAGTAAGTGAAGAGATAAGTAAGTGGGTAGTGGAGTGGAAGGAGGTGTCATCAAGGTTGATGTGGATGAAGGTGAAGCTGGGAAGGGAGATGTGGGATTTTGTAAGTGCGAATGGGCCTGGTAGTGAAAAGAGCGTAGAGGAAAGGGAGGCTTTTTGGGTAGATATAAATGAGTGCATAAAGGGATTAGGGAGAAATGTCAATGTAGTTGTATTGGGAGACCTAAATGCTAGGGTAGAAAATTAACCAATTGACAGAGTGATTGGGAAGTATGGAGTTCCTGGTAAAAATCGTAGTGGAGAATTGATGGTGGAGATGTGTCTTGAAAGAGAGTTGATGATAGCAAATACTGTGTTTAAGAAGAAAGTCAAGCATAAGTACACATGGGAGAGGGTGGTGGATGGAAGGGTGGCAGATAGAGTGTTAATGGACTATATAGTGGTGACCAGGAGTATGGTAGGAAGAGTTAAGGATGTACATGTTCTAAGGGGAGGGGAGAGAGTGGGGGAATATCAGATCATTTCCTGGTGGAAGGTAAATTGAGAGTGGAGAATAGGTGGAGAAAGAGGAAAAGGGCAGAAGGTAGGGAGGTACTTAGAATGAACTGCTGAAATAAGGAAAAAAAGGAGAATGAGTTTAAGAAGAAGTTGAGAGAGGAGTGGGAGAGAGTAAAGGATAGAGTAGAACTAGGAGTGGAGAAGAAATGGGGATGGTTCAAGGAGTCATAAGGTGTGCAAAGATGGTGTGTGGAACAAGAAGGGCGGGAGGAAATAGAAGGAAAGGTAGTGAGTGGTGGGATGAGGAAGCAAAGAAAGGTGTAAAAGAGAAGAAACAGGCATTCATAGATTGGCTACAAATTAAGACGAGGGAATCGTATGAGAGGTACAAAGTAAAGAGAAAGGAAGCATAAGACAAAGGAAGCAAAGAGGAGAGCAGATGTGAAATGGGGAAAGAGTATGACAGAAAATTTTGAAAGTAATAAAAAGATGTTTTGGAAGGAAGTTAAAAGAGGAAGAGGAGGCGAATCAAGTAGAGAAGAAAAGGTAAAAGGTGCAGATGGAGAGATGATAATGGAAGAGAAGGCAGTGAGAGGAATTTGGGCAGAGTATTTTAAGGAGTTGCTAAATGTGAAGGAGGATAGGGAGGGAAAGGTAGTTGCAGTGGGATGTGGTAAGAAAATGAGAGTGATGAGTGAGGAAAATGGAGGAGAAATAGGGAAGGATGAAGTGAAAGCAGCCGTTAAGATGATGAGAGCAGGTAAGGCACCTGGGTTGGATGGATGCCATGCAGAATGTCTGAAGAAAGGAGGTACAGTTATGGTGGACTGGCTGGTGAGGTTATTTAATGTTCGTTAAAGAGAGGGTAGAGTGCCGGAGGACTACCTATATAGTTCCACTTTACAAAGGAAAGAGGGACAAATGTGAGTGTAGTAGTTACAGAGGGATCAGCTTGTTAAATGTAGTTGGGAAGGCTTATGGGAGGGTCTTGATTGAGAGGATTAGGAGAGAAACAGAGGGAGTAATTGTTGAGGAACAGTGTGGTTTTAGGACAGGTAAGGGTTGTGTAGCTCAGATTTTTTGTGGTAAGACAGATATGTGAGAAAGCTATAGGAAAAAGTAAGGATGTTTTTTGGGCCTTTATGAACCTGGAAAAGGCTTATTACAGGGTAAACAGAAAGGCACTGTGGGAGGTACTATAAATATATGGAATAGGAGGAAAGCTGTTAAGAGCAGTCAAGATTTTTTACGAGAGTAACAGAGCTTGTGCTAGGATTAGAAATGGAGAGAGTGAGTGGTTTGAGGTAAAGGTGGGACTTCATCAGGGATGTGTTATGTCGCCCTGGCTGTTGAATCTTTACATGGATGGGGTGGTGCGAGAGGTGAATGCAAGGGTAGTGGGTCAGGGGTTGGAGATGATTAAAGAAAATGGAGAAAAGTGGGAGGTGAGCCGGCTGTTGTTTGCTGACGACACTGCACTTGTAACAGGATCAGAGGAGGGATTGAGGAAGTTAGTGACAGAGTTTGAGAAGGTGTGTGAAAGAAGGAAGCTGAAGATAAATGTGGGCAAAAGTAAGGTGATGAGATGTACAAGGGGAGAGAGTGACAGTAGGCTGGAAGTGAGCATTAAGGGAGAGAAACTGGAGGAAGTAGATAGCTTTAGATACTTGGGTGCGAATGTGACAGGAAAGTTAGGAGTGGAGGTGGAGGTAGAATGTAGATTGAGAGAAGCGAGTAAATGCCTTGGTGGATTAAAATGTGTAATGAGAAATAGACATCTGGGAATGGATGCTAAAAGGAGGTTATATGAAGGAGTGATTGTGCCAACAGCAATGTACGGGGCAGAAACATAGAACATGAGAGAGGAAGAGAGAAGGAGTTTGTATGTGTTTGAGATGAAATATCTGAGAAGTATGATGGGTTACTAGGCTAGATAGAGGGAGAAATGAGGGGGTGAGGAGAAGAACAGGGGTGGAAAGGGAACTGGGAGATAGGGTTGATGAAAGAGTATTGGGATGGTTTGGACACATGGAAAGAATGAGTGAAGAAAGATTAGTAAAAGAAGTGTGGAAGGCGGAGGTGGAAGGAGTGAATATGAGGGAGTGTCCTAGGATGAGATGGATGGATGGGGTGAAAGGGGCTTTACAAAAGAGAGGAATGTCTGTGGAGGAAGGACAGGAGAGGACAGAAGATAGGGGTAAATGGAGAGGGGTTGTGTATAGATGATGCTGTGATGCATGAGGGGGAGTGGGTGGGGGATGGGGGGTGAGGAAGTATGTATGAAAAAAATTTGATACAACTCGACCTGTGGCCATCAGTAACCAGCAACAGCTACCTGGTAGATATGTCACTCAGGGAAGATATGTTGTGTTGTTGTCTGGGGATCGTTAGTGTGGGGCATTGTAATGTAATTTGTTCTGTGTCTTCTGTGTGGTGATTACATCTGGGGGAGTTTGAATTTGTGGCCAGGCCTATTCTTTGTTCATACTGTCTTAATGACAGATTGTGTCCTAAGTGCAGGCATGCCAATGTAGTTCTCACCATATGTGGGGCTTATATCTGGGGATTGTTGGAGTATTGAGTTAGGTGATCTGTCTTGAAGGGCTTGTTTAGTGATCTGGGTGTACATATGTTTTTGTGTGGTATAGGGGAAGGTTGTGGTAGAAGTTTGTGTAGTATGCTGCTGGTGTTTTTGTGTGTGTATGTACTTTACCTAGTTATATTTTACCTGAAGGGGAACTATGCTCTTGGTGTCCTGTCTCTGTATCTTGCCATATCTAATTTGCTCTTAAATTTGTGTATTGTTTTTGCACACACTATTGTTTCGCCCAGTGTGTTCCATACATCCACAACTCTGTGGGGAAAGTTGTTCTTTTTCAGGTCTCTTCTATAACTGTCCTTTTTGAGCTTCCCTCCATGTCCTCTTGTTTCTCTTATCCCAATTTAGTAAGTCTTCTCTATCAAGGACTTCTATACCCCCTTTTTGAGCTTCCCTCCATGTCCTCTTGTGTTTCTCTTATCCCAATTTAGTAAGTCTTCTCTATCAAGGACTTCTATACCTCTCATAATTCTATAGATGGTCAACAAGTCACCTCTTTCTCTTCTTTGTTCCAAAGTTGGTAATTCTAGTTTTGACAATCTGTCATCATATGATATTTTTGATAATGTTGGGGCCATCTTCATAGTTCCTCTCCAGATTCTCTCAATTTTCCATATATTCTTTTTAGTCCTGGGTGACCATAGTGTTGCTGCATACTCCAATTTTGGCCTTATCAGTGTGACTAATATTTTCTTTATCATTTCTTCATCCAAGTAAGTAAAAGCCACTTTTATTGATCATAACAAATTATAGGTTTCATTGACAGTTTTGTTTATCTGTTTATCAGGGGACATATCCTTTGTAATGATTACTCCCAGGTCTTTTTCAGATCCCACTTTCTTTACTTGCTTTGCACCAGTTTTATATTGTCGTGATATCCTTTTTTCTTACTTTTTCCAAATTCCATTATGCTACATTTTTAGATGTTGAAGTCCACTTCCTACTTCTGACTCCATTCCCAAACCCTGTTCAGATCTCTGTAGTGAGTCACAGGCCATTTCAGTACTCACTCTAACAGTTTTGTGTCATCTACAAAGAAGCTCATGTAACATTCCACACTCTCGTCCATGGCATTCACGTAAATAGCAAACATTATTGGTGCTAATACTGATCTTTGTGGAACTCACTAATCACCTCTTCCCAAGTAGAACTTTTATCTCTGAGCACTGTCCTCATTTTTCTTCCATGCAAAAAGTCCTCCATTCATATCAGTAGTTTACCTTGTATCCCTCCTATGGTTTCCAGTTTTCTTAGTTTTTTTGTGTGGGACTTTATCAAAAGCTTTTTGTAGATCTAGGAAAGCACAACCAGCCCATCTGTCACTTTCCTGTATTATATCTAGTAGTCTTGAGTAAAAATAGATCAAATATATGGTATATGAACTTCCCTGTCTAAATCTGAATTGTCTCAGATTTAGTATATTGTTCTCCTCCAGATGTTTTATCTATCTACTTTTTATAACTTTTTCACAAATTTTAGCTACTGTGCTTGTAAGGGAAACCAGTATGTAATTTGTTGGGTTTTCCTTATTTCCTCCTTTATAAATTGGTATGATATTGGCATTTTCCCAGTCTTCTGGTATTTTCCTTCCATGAGTGAGCAATTTATGTTATATTATGGTAGGATAGCCAAGTGGGTGATATAGGCTGACAAAAACACTGGCGTGTGTTGGCTCTACTTTTATTCTGTGGACTACTTATGTGTTTTCGGAGTTCGACTATGGGAAGAATGGAATGTGGCAAGATGGGGCAAGCTTGTACTTACTCTGGAGCAACCTTACTCTTGGAGATGGCATGCTGTGACTGTCTTCGTCGCTTGCAAGACCTAGAATGACCTCTCTCCCGATCGGGTCGCGTCGGATGCTAGTCGGCTTCCTGCTATGCGCGCTGTCCAATCACCCCTTAGGCCTACAGTCATGTGACCTCGTATGGGGCGGAATTAACCCGGAACAAAGGCGCGTCCCTGGGAAGCTGTGGCGTGCCCCAAGCCAAACCACGCCAAGCCAAGCCTTTGTGTTCATTATGCGCTAAAACCAAACTTGCCATAATATATTTGATCTATTAGTTCTTTACATTCTTTTAGTATCCAGTTTGCTATTCTATCTGGGCCATGCAATTTCCTGACATCAAGGTTCATTATTTGGTCCATTATTTCTTTTTGTGTTACTAGTGTTTCCCTCATGGGGGCATTCCACTTCTCCCAATGTTGTACATTTTCTCTAGTAAAAAACTGACTTGAAGTGTTTGCTTATGACTTTAGCTATTTCTGTATCTTCTGTGTATTCCATATATCCTTGGTGTAGTTTCACTATTTCCTGTTTTTTTTCTAGTTTACCACATACATATCTATAAAATAGTTTTGGCTGATCCTTACATTTTTCTATTGTATTTTCATGATTTCTTTTTCTTCCCTATATATTTTTACATATTCCTTTGATTATATATATTTACCACTTTATAGGTTTTTTGTCTTTTCTCCATCTTTTCCAAGATTTATCTCTTCTATCTTTTGCTTTGCCACATCTTCTGTTAAACACCTTTTCCTGTTTTTGCTTTGGGACATATTTATCCACTTCATTTTTAGATTTTCATTAGAATCATTCATTCATTTTTTTTCCACTTGTATTTCTTCCTTGTAGAATTTTTCCCAGTTTGCTTTAAGACAAAATTTCTTAAGTTTCTCAAAGTCTGTTTTACTATACATCAATCTTTCTTTTCTGTGTTTCTCATTTTTGTCTATATTTCCTCCTTTAGTTCTAACCCGAGTAGTATATGGGCACTCTTTGCAATTGGTTTCTTGTATTCAATTTTGTCCACAGTTTCAGGTTCTGATGTAAATGATAAATCTAGTCTCAATGGGTCTTCATTATTTCTAAATCTAGTGTTTTCTTTTACCCATTATGTCATTGTATATTCTATGGTCATGTCAAGTAATACATTTTCCCATTGATCCTCTCCACATTTCACTGTCATCTCTTTCCAACAGATTTCTTTGCAGTTAGAATTTCCCATAAGTACCAGGTTACTTCCATCCTTCAGCATCTCGTATCATCTAACATTTTGGAGTAATCTCTCTCCAAGACCACATTATGGAGGTACATAAATCACTGCAAACTTTCTGCTTTTAATGTCGCTATCTTCGACTCTTATTGTGATCATCTCCACCCTGTTCTCTCCATATGTAACTGTCGTCAAATTTAACTTTTTCTTAAAAAAAACAATTTAAATTTGTCTCCACAATTCCCATTATGTCTGGTTTTTCTTCTGACAGATAATCATTTACTTCATTTGATCCTGAGATTAATCTGTCTATATTAGTGGTATAAGCTAGTTTTAATTTTCTACTCCCTCCATCTTATTCCTTGAACTATTTTTTCTTGATTATATAATTTTTTCAGTCTCATGTCTAACACTCTCCAAGAGAAATGCATTTTCTTGGTCTCCATTCCATGGGGAGTATTTTGGTTTCTATATGTAGGTCTCAAGTAGGAGGGTTTTGATGCCTCCTGTATTAACTCTCACTGCTCCATTCTGTAGTTTGTTAATTGTTTGTGACCATCTTGCCGATTGTTGGGAACCATGCTGGGGAGACAATGACTGGTAGGATGAAGAGATTAAGGCAGTGGTGTAGGAAAAGAAGTAAGCATATGAAGAATAGTTATACAGAAGAAATGGAAAAGTGTATGAAAGGTACAGAAGAGGATGGAAGAAAAATGCAAGGTGAGGGAGACCAAGAGGAGGGCAGATGTAATGTGGGGTAGGTTTGTGAATTTTGTATTTGAAGTTATTCCATCTGTTATTGATGAAGCTGAGATTGATCTCCACTGCAGCATCCAGAGGGATGATGTAGCCTCTGTACTTCACCATGGTGGTTTAATCCTGCTGATAGAGAATTTTGAAAGTAATAAAAAGATATGTTGGAAGGAAGTGAAAACAGGAGAGGTGAGACAGGTAGAGAGGAGAAAGTAAGGGATGCAGATACATATTAAGTAAGGTGATAAGGGGAAGATGGATAAAGTATGTAAGGGAGTTGTTGAATGTGGAGTAGGATAGTGGGAGATGCTAGGATAATACCTGTGATGTTAGAGGAGAATGATAGTGTAATAAAGTGACTACTGATTAGGACTACATAGTTGCTTGTATGTGTGGACAAGGTGTATTTACCTAGTTGTATTTTGAGGAAGTAGAGCCGTCTGGGGTATTGGCTGCATGTTATTGTGGCAGAGTAGCATGCAATTGATACTTTGGGGTCTATATGAGGCACCGCTATGGACCAGAGCCACATATCATTTTGTCTGTGATAGAGGAAAACTCAGTACATAGAGAAATGATGACACTTTTATACTATGACTGTCCCTCCGTTATGCTGTCCCCCAACCCCTTGTTACTGTCCTGTACCATTTCTCTGAATATTCATTTCCTTTTTTCCCCTACCTACCCTGTGGTGGGGGCAAAAGAATACTGCCACCAAGTATTTCCACTTGAGTCATAAAAGGCAACAAAAAAGGGACGGGGGATGGGATTAGGAGTCCTACTACCTGTAGCCCCATAAGGGGATATTCCTAAAAAAGAAAGAAAAGGCATAAGAGGGTCTGGGAGTTTTCCAACCAGTACCCTAAGGTTTGGGTCTTTTAATGTGCATGGATGTGGTACAGAGGAGAGTAAAAGGGAAGAGATAGGCAATATGTTTGTGAGAAGAAAGATGGATGTACTGGCTTTGAGTGAAACTAAAATGAAAGGAAAGGGCAACTGTGAGTTTGGGAGTGTAGCTGGGAGGTACTCAGGAGTGAAGAGGGGACAAGGGAGAGAAGGGGTGGCTATACTAGTAAGTGAAGAGATAAGTAAGTGGGTAGTGGAGTGGAAGGAGGTGTCATCAAGGTTGATGTGGATGAAGGTGAAGCTGGGAAGGGAGATGTGGGATTTTGTAAGTGCGAATGGGCCTGGTAGTGAAAAGAGCGTAGAGGAAAGGGAGGCTTTTTGGGTAGATATAAATGAGTGCATAAAGGGATTAGGGAGAAATGTCAATGTAGTTGTATTGGGAGACCTAAATGCTAGGGTAGAAAATTAACCAATTGACAGAGTGATTGGGAAGTATGGAGTTCCTGGTAAAAATCGTAGTGGAGAATTGATGGTGGAGATGTGTCTTGAAAGAGAGTTGATGATAGCAAATACTGTGTTTAAGAAGAAAGTCAAGCATAAGTACACATGGGAGAGGGTGGTGGATGGAAGGGTGGCAGATAGAGTGTTAATGGACTATATAGTGGTGACCAGGAGTATGGTAGGAAGAGTTAAGGATGTACATGTTCTAAGGGGAGGGGAGAGAGTGGGGGAATATCAGATCATTTCCTGGTGGAAGGTAAATTGAGAGTGGAGAATAGGTGGAGAAAGAGGAAAAGGGCAGAAGGTAGGGAGGTACTTAGAATGAACTGCTGAAATAAGGAAAAAAAGGAGAATGAGTTTAAGAAGAAGTTGAGAGAGGAGTGGGAGAGAGTAAAGGATAGAGTAGAACTAGGAGTGGAGAAGAAATGGGGATGGTTCAAGGAGTCATAAGGTGTGCAAAGATGGTGTGTGGAACAAGAAGGGCGGGAGGAAATAGAAGGAAAGGTAGTGAGTGGTGGGATGAGGAAGCAAAGAAAGGTGTAAAAGAGAAGAAACAGGCATTCATAGATTGGCTACAAATTAAGACGAGGGAATCGTATGAGAGGTACAAAGTAAAGAGAAAGGAAGCATAAGACAAAGGAAGCAAAGAGGAGAGCAGATGTGAAATGGGGAAAGAGTATGACAGAAAATTTTGAAAGTAATAAAAAGATGTTTTGGAAGGAAGTTAAAAGAGGAAGAGGAGGCGAATCAAGTAGAGAAGAAAAGGTAAAAGGTGCAGATGGAGAGATGATAATGGAAGAGAAGGCAGTGAGAGGAATTTGGGCAGAGTATTTTAAGGAGTTGCTAAATGTGAAGGAGGATAGGGAGGGAAAGGTAGTTGCAGTGGGATGTGGTAAGAAAATGAGAGTGATGAGTGAGGAAAATGGAGGAGAAATAGGGAAGGATGAAGTGAAAGCAGCCGTTAAGATGATGAGAGCAGGTAAGGCACCTGGGTTGGATGGATGCCATGCAGAATGTCTGAAGAAAGGAGGTACAGTTATGGTGGACTGGCTGGTGAGGTTATTTAATGTTCGTTAAAGAGAGGGTAGAGTGCCGGAGGACTACCTGTATAGTTCCGCTTTACAAAGGAAAGGGAGACAAGTGTGAGTGTAGTAGTTACAGAGGGATCAGCTTGTTGAGTGTAATTGGGAAGGCTTATGGGAAGGTCTTGGTTGAGAGGATTAGGAGAGGAACAGAGGGAGTAATTGGTGAGGAACAGTGTGGTTTTAGGACAGGTAGGGGATGTGTAGATCAGATTTTTGTGGTAAGACAGATATGTGAGAAAGCTATATGAAAAAGTATGGATGTTTTTTGGGCTTTTATGAACCTGGAAAAGGCTTATGACAGGGTAGACAGGAAGGCACTGTGGGAGGTACTGCAGATATATGGGATAGGAGGAAAGCTGTTAAGAGCAGTCAAGAGTTTTTATGGGAGTAGTAGGGATTGCGTTAGGATTAGAAATGGAGAAAGTGAATGGTTTGAGGTAAAGGTGGGACTTCATCAGGGATGTGTTATGTCGCCCTGGCTGTTGAATCTTTACATGGATGGGGTGGTGTGAGAGGTTAATGCAAGGGTAGTGGGTCAGGGGTTGGAGATGATTAAAGAAAATGGAGAAAAGTGGGAGGTGAGCCAGCTGTTGTTTGCTGACGACACTGCACTTGTAACAGGATCAGAGGAGGGATTGAGGAAGTTAGTGACAGAGTTTGAGAAGGTGTGTGAAAGAAGGAAGCTGAAGATAAATGTGGGCAAAAGTAAGGTGATGAGATGTACAAGGGGAGAGAGAGTGACAGTAGGCTGGAAGTGAGCATTAAGGGAGAGAAACTGGAGGAAGTAGATAGCTTTAGATACTTGGGTGCGAATGTGACAGGAAAGTTAGGAGTGGAGGTGGAGGTAGAATGTAGATTGAGAGAAGCGAGTAAATGCCTTGGTGGATTAAAATGTGTAATGAGAAATAGACATCTGGGAATGGATGCTAAAAGGAGGTTATATGAAGGAGTGATTGTGCCAACAGCAATGTACGGGGCAGAAACATAGAACATGAGAGAGGAAGAGAGAAGGAGTTTGTATGTGTTTGAGATGAAATATCTGAGAAGTATGATGGGTTACTAGGCTAGATAGAGGGAGAAATGAGGGGGTGAGGAGAAGAACAGGGGTGGAAAGGGAACTGGGAGATAGGGTTGATGAAAGAGTATTGGGATGGTTTGGACACATGGAAAGAATGAGTGAAGAAAGATTAGTAAAAGAAGTGTGAAAGGCGGAGGTGGAAGGAGTGAATATGAGGGAGTGTCCTAGGATGAGATGGATGGATGGGATGAAAAGGGCTTTACAAAAGAGAGGAATGTCTGTACAGGAAGGACAGGAGAGGACAGAGCATAGGGGTGAATGGAGAATGATTGTATATGGTTAATGCTGTGATGCATGAGGGGGAGTGGATGGGGGATGGGGGGTGAGGGAGTATGTATGAAAAAAATTTGATACAACTCGACCTGTGGCCATCAGTAACCAGCAACAGCTACCTGGTAGATATGTCACTCAGGGAAGATATGTTGTGTTGTTGTCTGGGGATCGTTAGTGTGGGGCATTGTAATGTAATTTGTTCTGTGTCTTCTGTGTGGTCGTTGCATCTGGGGTAGTTTGAATCTGTGGCCAGCCCCATTCTGTGTTCATACTATCTTAATGCTGGATGGTGTCCTAAGTGCAGGCATGCCAATGTAGTTCTCACCATATGTGGGGCTTATATCTGGGGATTGTTGGAATATTGAGTTAGGTGATCTATCTTTAAGGGATTGTTTAGTGATCTGGGTGTACATATGTTTTTGTGTGGTATAGGGGAAGGTTGTGGTAGAAGTTTGTGTAGTATGCTGCTGGTGTTTTTGTGTGTGTGTATGTACTTTACCTAGTTATATTTTACCTGAAGGGGAACTATGCTCTTGGTGTCCTGTCTCTGTATCTTGCCATATCTAATTTGCTCTTAAATTTGTGTATTGTTTTTGCACACACTATTGTTTCGCCCAGTGTGTTCCATACATCCACAACTCTGTGGGGAAAGTTGTTCTTTTTCAGGTCTCTTCTATAACTGTCCTTTTTGAGCTTCCCTCCATGTCCTCTTGTTTCTCTTATCCCAATTTAGTAAGTCTTCTCTATCAAGGACTTCTATACCCCCTTTTTGAGCTTCCCTCCATGTCCTCTTGTGTTTCTCTTATCCCAATTTAGTAAGTCTTCTCTATCAAGGACTTCTATACCTCTCATAATTCTATAGATGGTCAACAAGTCACCTCTTTCTCTTCTTTGTTCCAAAGTTGGTAATTCTAGTTTTGACAATCTGTCATCATATGATATTTTTGATAATGTTGGGGCCATCTTCATAGTTCCTCTCCAGATTCTCTCAATTTTCCTTATATTCTTTTTGGCACTGAATGACCATGGTGTTGCTGCATACTCCAGTTTTGGCCTTATCAGTGTGACTAATATTTTCTTTAACATTTCTTCATCCAAGTAAGTAAAAGCCACATTTATTGATCTTAACAAATTATAGGTTTCATTGACAATTTTGTTTATCTGTTCATCAGGGGACATATCCTTTGTCATGATTACTCCCAGGTCTTTTTCAGATCCCCCTTTCTTTACTTGCTTTGCACCAATTTTATATTGTCCTGATATCCCTTTTTTACTTTTTCCAAATTCCATTATGCTACATTTCGCAATGTTAAAGTTCACTTCCTACTTCTGACTCCATTTCCAAACCCTGTTCAGGTCTCTGTAATGAGTCACAGGCCATTTCAGTACTCACTCTAACAGTTTTGTGTCATCTACAAAGAAGCTCATGTAACATTCCACACTCTCGTCCATGGCATTCACGTAAATAGCAAACATTATTGGTGCTAATACTGATCTTTGTGGAACTCACTAATCACCTCTTCCCAAGTAGAACTTTTATCTCTGAGCACTGTCCTCATTTTTCTTCCATGCAAAAAGTCCTCCATTCATATCAGTAGTTTACCTTGTATCCCTCCTATGGTTTCCAGTTTTCTTAGTTTTTTTGTGTGGGACTTTATCAAAAGCTTTTTGTAGATCTAGGAAAGCACAACCAGCCCATCTGTCACTTTCCTGTATTATATCTAGTAGTCTTGAGTAAAAATAGATCAAATATATGGTATATGAACTTCCCTGTCTAAATCTGAATTGTCTCAGATTTAGTATATTGTTCTCCTCCAGATGTTTTATCTATCTACTTTTTATAACTTTTTCACAAATTTTAGCTACTGTGCTTGTAAGGGAAACCAGTATGTAATTTGTTGGGTTTTCCTTATTTCCTCCTTTATAAATTGGTATGATATTGGCATTTTCCCAGTCTTCTGGTATTTTCCTTCCATGAGTGAGCAATTTATGTTATATTATGGTAGGATAGCCAAGTGGGTGATATAGGCTGACAAAAACACTGGCGTGTGTTGGCTCTACTTTTATTCTGTGGACTACTTATGTGTTTTCGGAGTTCGACTATGGGAAGAATGGAATGTGGCAAGATGGGGCAAGCTTGTACTTACTCTGGAGCAACCTTACTCTTGGAGATGGCATGCTGTGACTGTCTTCGTCGCTTGCAAGACCTAGAATGACCTCTCTCCCGATCGGGTCGCGTCGGATGCTAGTCGGCTTCCTGCTATGCGCGCTGTCCAATCACCCCTTAGGCCTACAGTCATGTGACCTCGTATGGGGCGGAATTAACCCGGAACAAAGGCGCGTCCCTGGGAAGCTGTGGCGTGCCCCAAGCCAAACCACGCCAAGCCAAGCCTTTGTGTTCATTATGCGCTAAAACCAAACTTGCCATAATATATTTGATCTATTAGTTCTTTACATTCTTTTAGTATCCAGTTTGCTATTCTATCTGGGCCATGCAATTTCCTGACATCAAGGTTCATTATTTGGTCCATTATTTCTTTTTGTGTTACTAGTGTTTCCCTCATGGGGGCATTCCACTTCTCCCAATGTTGTACATTTTCTCTAGTAAAAACTGACTTGAAGTGTTTGCTTATGACTTTAGCTATTTCTGTATCTTCTGTGTATTCCATATATCCTTGGTGTAGTTTCACTATTTCCTGTTTTTTTTCTAGTTTACCACATACATATCTATAAAATAGTTTTGGCTGATCCTTACATTTTTCTATTGTATTTTCATGATTTCTTTTTCTTCCCTATATATTTTTACATATTCCTTTGATTATATATATTTACCACTTTATAGGTTTTTTGTCTTTTCTCCATCTTTTCCAAGATTTATCTCTTCTATCTTTTGCTTTGCCACATCTTCTGTTAAACACCTTTTCCTGTTTTTGCTTTGGGACATATTTATCCACTTCATTTTTAGATTTTCATTAGAATCATTCATTCATTTTTTTTCCACTTGTATTTCTTCCTTGTAGAATTTTTCCCAGTTTGCTTTAAGACAAAATTTCTTAAGTTTCTCAAAGTCTGTTTTACTATACATCAATCTTTCTTTTCTGTGTTTCTCATTTTTGTCTATATTTCCTCCTTTAGTTCTAACCCGAGTAGTATATGGGCACTCTTTGCAATTGGTTTCTTGTATTCAATTTTGTCCACAGTTTCAGGTTCTGATGTAAATGATAAATCTAGTCTCAATGGGTCTTCATTATTTCTAAATCTAGTGTTTTCTTTTACCCATTATGTCATTGTATATTCTATGGTCATGTCAAGTAATACATTTTCCCATTGATCCTCTCCACATTTCACTGTCATCTCTTTCCAACAGATTTCTTTGCAGTTAGAATTTCCCATAAGTACCAGGTTACTTCCATCCTTCAGCATCTCGTATCTTCTAACATTTTGGAATAATCTCTCTCCAAGACCCTGTTTATGGGGGCACATAAATCACTGCAAACTTCTTGCTTTTCATGTCGCTATCTTCGACTCTTATTGTGATCATCTCCACCCTGTTCTCTCCATATGTAACTTTCATCACATTTAAGTTTTTCTTAAAAAAAAACAATTTAATTTTGTCTCCACAATTCCCATTATGTCTGGTTTTTCTTCTGACAGATAATCATTTACTTCATTTGATCCTGAGATTAATCTGTCTATATTAGTGGTATAAGCTAGTTTTAATTTTCTACTCCCTCCATCTTATTCCTTGAACTATTTTTTCTTGATTATATAATTTTTTCAGTCTCATGTCTAACACTCTCCAAGAGAAATGCATTTTCTTGGTCTCCATTCCATGGGGAGTATTTTGGTTTCTATATGTAGGTCTCAAGTAGGAGGGTTTTGATGCCTCCTGTATGCTCCATTCTGTAGTTTGTTAATTGTTTGTGACCATCTTGCCGATTGTTGGGAACCATGCTGGGGAGACAATGACTGGTAGGATGAAGAGATTAAGGCAGTGGTGTAGGAAAAGAAGTAAGCATATGAAGAATAGTTATACAGAAGAAATGGAAAAGTGTATGAAAGGTACAGAAGAGGATGGAAGAAAAATGCAAGGTGAGGGAGACCAAGAGGAGGGCAGATGTAATGTGGGGTAGGTTTGTGAATTTTGTATTTGAAGTTATTCCATCTGTTATTGATGAAGCTGAGATTGATCTCCACTGCAGCATCCAGAGGGATGATGTAGCCTCTGTACTTCACCATGGTGGTTTAATCCTGCTGATAGAGAATTTTGAAAGTAATAAAAAGATATGTTGGAAGGAAGTGAAAACAGGAGAGGTGAGACAGGTAGAGAGGAGAAAGTAAGGGATGCAGATACATATTAAGTAAGGTGATAAGGGGAAGATGGATAAAGTATGTAAGGGAGTTGTTGAATGTGGAGTAGGATAGTGGGAGATGCTAGGATAATACCTGTGATGTTAGAGGAGAATGATAGTGTAATAAAGTGACTACTGATTAGGACTACATAGTTGCTTGTATGTGTGGACAAGGTGTATTTACCTAGTTGTATTTTGAGGAAGTAGAGCCGTCTGGGGTATTGGCTGCATGTTATTGTGGCAGAGTAGCATGCAATTGATACTTTGGGGTCTATATGAGGCACCGCTATGGACCAGAGCCACATATCATTTTGTCTGTGATAGAGGAAAACTCAGTACATAGAGAAATGATGACACTTTTATACTATGACTGTCCCTCCGTTATGCTGTCCCCCAACCCCTTGTTACTGTCCTGTACCATTTCTCTGAATATTCATTTCCTTTTTTCCCCTACCTACCCTGTGGTGGGGGCAAAAGAATACTGCCACCAAGTATTTCCACTTGAGTCATAAAAGGCAACAAAAAAGGGACGGGGGATGGGATTAGGAGTCCTACTACCTGTAGCCCCATAAGGGGATATTCCTAAAAAAGAAAGAAAAGGCATAAGAGGGTCTGGGAGTTTTCCAACCAGTACCCTAAGGTTTGGGTCTTTTAATGTGCATGGATGTGGTACAGAGGAGAGTAAAAGGGAAGAGATAGGCAATATGTTTGTGAGAAGAAAGATGGATGTACTGGCTTTGAGTGAAACTAAAATGAAAGGAAAGGGCAACTGTGAGTTTGGGAGTGTAGCTGGGAGGTACTCAGGAGTGAAGAGGGGACAAGGGAGAGAAGGGGTGGCTATACTAGTAAGTGAAGAGATAAGTAAGTGGGTAGTGGAGTGGAAGGAGGTGTCATCAAGGTTGATGTGGATGAAGGTGAAGCTGGGAAGGGAGATGTGGGATTTTGTAAGTGCGAATGGGCCTGGTAGTGAAAAGAGCGTAGAGGAAAGGGAGGCTTTTTGGGTAGATATAAATGAGTGCATAAAGGGATTAGGGAGAAATGTCAATGTAGTTGTATTGGGAGACCTAAATGCTAGGGTAGAAAATTAACCAATTGACAGAGTGATTGGGAAGTATGGAGTTCCTGGTAAAAATCGTAGTGGAGAATTGATGGTGGAGATGTGTCTTGAAAGAGAGTTGATGATAGCAAATACTGTGTTTAAGAAGAAAGTCAAGCATAAGTACACATGGGAGAGGGTGGTGGATGGAAGGGTGGCAGATAGAGTGTTAATGGACTATATAGTGGTGACCAGGAGTATGGTAGGAAGAGTTAAGGATGTACATGTTCTAAGGGGAGGGGAGAGAGTGGGGGAATATCAGATCATTTCCTGGTGGAAGGTAAATTGAGAGTGGAGAATAGGTGGAGAAAGAGGAAAAGGGCAGAAGGTAGGGAGGTACTTAGAATGAACTGCTGAAATAAGGAAAAAAAGGAGAATGAGTTTAAGAAGAAGTTGAGAGAGGAGTGGGAGAGAGTAAAGGATAGAGTAGAACTAGGAGTGGAGAAGAAATGGGGATGGTTCAAGGAGTCATAAGGTGTGCAAAGATGGTGTGTGGAACAAGAAGGGCGGGAGGAAATAGAAGGAAAGGTAGTGAGTGGTGGGATGAGGAAGCAAAGAAAGGTGTAAAAGAGAAGAAACAGGCATTCATAGATTGGCTACAAATTAAGACGAGGGAATCGTATGAGAGGTACAAAGTAAAGAGAAAGGAAGCATAAGACAAAGGAAGCAAAGAGGAGAGCAGATGTGAAATGGGGAAAGAGTATGACAGAAAATTTTGAAAGTAATAAAAAGATGTTTTGGAAGGAAGTTAAAAGAGGAAGAGGAGGCGAATCAAGTAGAGAAGAAAAGGTAAAAGGTGCAGATGGAGAGATGATAATGGAAGAGAAGGCAGTGAGAGGAATTTGGGCAGAGTATTTTAAGGAGTTGCTAAATGTGAAGGAGGATAGGGAGGGAAAGGTAGTTGCAGTGGGATGTGGTAAGAAAATGAGAGTGATGAGTGAGGAAAATGGAGGAGAAATAGGGAAGGATGAAGTGAAAGCAGCCGTTAAGATGATGAGAGCAGGTAAGGCACCTGGGTTGGATGGATGCCATGCAGAATGTCTGAAGAAAGGAGGTACAGTTATGGTGGACTGGCTGGTGAGGTTATTTAATGTTCGTTAAAGAGAGGGTAGAGTGCCGGAGGACTACCTGTATAGTTCCGCTTTACAAAGGAAAGGGAGACAAGTGTGAGTGTAGTAGTTACAGAGGGATCAGCTTGTTGAGTGTAATTGGGAAGGCTTATGGGAAGGTCTTGGTTGAGAGGATTAGGAGAGGAACAGAGGGAGTAATTGGTGAGGAACAGTGTGGTTTTAGGACAGGTAGGGGATGTGTAGATCAGATTTTTGTGGTAAGACAGATATGTGAGAAAGCTATATGAAAAAGTATGGATGTTTTTTGGGCTTTTATGAACCTGGAAAAGGCTTATGACAGGGTAGACAGGAAGGCACTGTGGGAGGTACTGCAGATATATGGGATAGGAGGAAAGCTGTTAAGAGCAGTCAAGAGTTTTTATGGGAGTAGTAGGGATTGCGTTAGGATTAGAAATGGAGAAAGTGAATGGTTTGAGGTAAAGGTGGGACTTCATCAGGGATGTGTTATGTCGCCCTGGCTGTTGAATCTTTACATGGATGGGGTGGTGTGAGAGGTTAATGCAAGGGTAGTGGGTCAGGGGTTGGAGATGATTAAAGAAAATGGAGAAAAGTGGGAGGTGAGCCAGCTGTTGTTTGCTGACGACACTGCACTTGTAACAGGATCAGAGGAGGGATTGAGGAAGTTAGTGACAGAGTTTGAGAAGGTGTGTGAAAGAAGGAAGCTGAAGATAAATGTGGGCAAAAGTAAGGTGATGAGATGTACAAGGGGAGAGAGTGACAGTAGGCTGGAAGTGAGCATTAAGGGAGAGAAACTGGAGGAAGTAGATAGCTTTAGATACTTGGGTGCGAATGTGACAGGAAAGTTAGGAGTGGAGGTGGAGGTAGAATGTAGATTGAGAGAAGCGAGTAAATGCCTTGGTGGATTAAAATGTGTAATGAGAAATAGACATCTGGGAATGGATGCTAAAAGGAGGTTATATGAAGGAGTGATTGTGCCAACAGCAATGTACGGGGCAGAAACATAGAACATGAGAGAGGAAGAGAGAAGGAGTTTGTATGTGTTTGAGATGAAATATCTGAGAAGTATGATGGGTTACTAGGCTAGATAGAGGGAGAAATGAGGGGGTGAGGAGAAGAACAGGGGTGGAAAGGGAACTGGGAGATAGGGTTGATGAAAGAGTATTGGGATGGTTTGGACACATGGAAAGAATGAGTGAAGAAAGATTAGTAAAAGAAGTGTGGAAGGCGGAGGTGGAAGGAGTGAATATGAGGGAGTGTCCTAGGATGAGATGGATGGATGGGGTGAAAGGGGCTTTACAAAAGAGAGGAATGTCTGTGGAGGAAGGACAGGAGAGGACAGAAGATAGGGGTAAATGGAGAAGGGTTGTGTATAGATAATGCTGTGATGCATGAGGGGGAGTGGGTGGGGGATGGGGGGTGAGGAAGTATGTATGAAAAAAATTTGATACAACTCGAATGGATTTCTCCCCGTCTTCTCCTTTTCTGCATGAGGGGATGGAGAGGGGGGTCGCCAAATTTATGAAGCGGCCTTGGTATGGATGTGCTGTGTCTTGCGACACTGCTTCTGACCCAGGGCAGTGGACAGGATGCAGGGATGACCCATCATCCAGGAGGTGCCAAGATAGGAGGGAGGGAGGAGGGTGGAGGGGAGTGGAATGTATGGGAAATGAAATGGGTGGGAGTGATTTCTATACCTTTTTCTTTTTGGTTACCCCCTGTGTAAGGGGGAAAGAGCCTTTGTAACGGGACGGGTGTAACGGTATCATTACATCATCTGCATCCAACGTTACTTGTAGACACAAGATGTAACGGGGTCGTTACCTCATCTGCAGAAAGGGGTTACTTCCACACACACCTTTAAGTTTTTGTTCTTTATTTGTCACACTTTAAGCAACTTAGTTTACACACTATTACACAGTCTTATCACTAGGGCACGTCACTAGAACCGACTGTCTGCTCTCTGGTGCATCTACTTTTTCTTCAACGGAAGTGCTGAGTGGACAAGTTCTTGAGTTGCCTTTAATCGTGATCTTAACATTTATTTCTTATTATTTTGTTGTCCCACATGGGTGGGGCAACTGCATTAATTACGTATTGATGTCTACTATCATACATGTTAATTATATATCCAGGGGAGGACCGTCAGTATACGTAATATCGTATGTCAGTACTGGGTGGCTACTAGATTGATCGCGTGTGTTCGTCTGTGTGTGTGTGTCGTTTGGTGGTCGACAGTGCTGTTCACATGAGCTCGTAATGTTGAGTCGGCGTTTGTTTGAGAGGAGTGCCTAGGTCAGCGTTTGATGCTTGTGGTGGACAGTGAGTGAGGAAGTGGGTTATATGACTGGGGTTATATTACTCGTCATGTATATGAGGCATATACATATCGCTCTCCCCCTGGGGTTAGGTGGCTCCTGGCACCTAGGTTACATGGTTTACAAAAGTATTCATACGGGTAATACATCGAGAAAAGGTTCAGAGACACAAAATCCTGGGTGATTATATGTGGAGATGGGGGGGTTGTTGCTGAAGTGAATCTGAGGTCCCAAGGGGGATCATGAACTGTAAATAAGGGTAGCGATGTTGTGTCTCAGAAGAGTAACGTTGTGTCTCACCAGATTACATGTTATATTAAATATCATATGAAAGGTTTCACTATATATTTGATAACACTGTTGAAATCACTTTCTAAATGTTATGGCGTTCATGTGTTTAACACTATCTCTGTAGGGAGTGTCATTTTCTAAACACTGTTCTATGGTCAGTTCGGTGTGTCACATCGCACTTGTTTTATTTCATAGTATGTATATAGTTTCTCGTAAGAATTATTATGTTATTTAAGATATTGGGTGAGACACAAGAATAAACTTAATCTAGGTTTACAGTAAATCGGGAATGGGGGTTGAAAGGTTTTGGAAGTTTTTACTTCGTGCAACAGAATTTGGTCAATATTACCAGTATAAAGAGAATGATTAAGAAAGGGCTGTGGAGGTATATGGCAGTACCTTGTAGTGTAGGTCAAGTGAGTCCATGTCAAGAGTAGTCGATGTTTAAGGTGGGTAATTAATGATGTATTTCATTTTGGAGGATGAGGTTATGTCTTAGTGAATGAGGATATGTTTATCTGACTCTCGCTAAGGTTATGGTGGTCGGAAGGAAGTAGAGAAGTTTCATTAGATATGCGGAAAGGAGTTCTTATTGGAAATGGGCCATTTTAACCTCCACTGATAGATACTTAATGTCCTGCATCTTCAGGGGCGAGAGCTAGAGTGTATGTTTAGTTGCGTCGACGCAGAGTCATGGGATGAGACTTGCGTTTGGGTGAGTTATGTGTGGTCGTGGTAGGTGGGTTGTTGATGGGAAGTGGGATTGGGTCGAGGTTGAGTTTGACCTTTCTCAGCTTCTCTCCATGTATGGTCACGGTTGTGTGATCGGAAGGATCTGTTAGTAGAAAAACATTGTTAGGGAGTGAGCTTGTGACTGTGAAGGGACCTAAGGACTTGGGTCTGAGTTTGTTAGTCCTGGTTGAGTCTTTGACCATGACAGTGTCACCAAGCGTTATGTCAAGTGGAATTGAGCGTTTGTGTTGTTTTGTCTTTGTCTTTTCCTGGGCTTCTTTCAAGTTTGTTCTAACTTGTTTGTAAATGGTTTGCATACCTCTTTTGATGCAGTGTGTGAGGTTATCTAGGTTGTATAAGGGTGGGGGTGGTTGGTTGAATATTTGGTAAGGTAGGCGCATTGGTTGGCCGAAAATTATCTCATGTGGGGACATCTTTGTTGCAGAATTGACTGTGCTATTGATACTGGCTTGTACCTGTGGTAGCCAATCTTCCCAACTGTCCATGAGGTCGTTGACCAAGGGTCTGAGAATCTCTAGGACCTTGCGATTTGTTCGCTCAGTCAGACCATTTCCCTGTGGGTGGTATGCAGTGGCAAATGTTTGGTCAATGTTGTACAGGTGTGCTATTTTGCGCATCACCTGATTTTTAAATTCTGAGCCATTGTCAGATAACATTGTGTGTGGTATGTTGTATCTACAAAAGATATTGTTAACTAGGGCTTTGGCTACAGTCTCTGCTGTTTTGTCTTGGAATGGTATTAAGATTGTGTATTTAGAGAAATATTCTACTGCTGTGAGTACATAGTTGGAACTTTGATGGCTCGTTGGCATTTTCAGTAGGTCAATGCCAAGTGTTTCCCATGGCTCAGCAGGGAGTGGGATGTCTTTAATGTTGATTTCTTTCGGGTCAGGGCCTCTGAATTGGTTACAAGTTATACAAGAATCTATGTGTGTGGTTATATCTCTTTTCATGTTAGGCCAGTAATATGTGTGCCTAGCAGTGTTTAGTGTCTTATCTCTGCCCGAGTGGCCTCCCATTGCACTGTCGTGCAATATGTGTAGGACCTTGGGGACTAGGGCTCTGGGGATAACAGTAACCTCTCTTGTGTTAATGGTTCTCCTTATGACTCCGTCGACCAGTTTGAGTTCCTCAATAGGGACAGGTGGTCGGGAGTGTAAGGGGGTTTGTGAAAGGAGATGTTGTTTTATTGGGGACCATATAGGGTCTCTTTCAGTTTCCTCTGTGAGTTCTTGCATAGGTATGCATGTGGTTTGGGTTATGGGGGTGATGTAGGTTTGTCTGCTCAGGCTATCTGCCACTACGTTAGCTTTCCCAGCTAAGTATACGATCTTGGGATCGTAATCAAGGAGAGTTGCTTTCCATCTAGCAACTCTCCCATGTAAGTCTTTGGAGTTAAAAAGATAGACTAGGGGTTGGTGGTCTGTTAGTATGGTAATCTTGTAGCCTAAAATGAGGTATTTGAAATGTTTAAGTGCCCAAACTATAGCTAACCCTTCTTTGTGAGTAGTAGAATAGTTACTCTCTGCCTTATTAAGGACTCTACTTGCGTAGGCTATGGGGTGCTCTTTGCCATTGTCATCTTTCTGTTGTAGGACTGCACCTATTCCTTTAGAGGAGGCATCTGTGTAAAGAAAGAATTCTTTCTTCATGTCAGGGAAGGCTAGTACAGGGGCTGTGGTCAGAGAGTGTTTCAGTGTGTCGAAACTTTGTTGTTCTGTTTCTGACCATTGAAATGGTTCGCCTTTCCTTGTGAATTTGGTCAGAGGGGAAGCTATGTGTGCAAAATTGTAAATAAAGTGTCTGTAGTATGAGGCTAGCCCTATGAAACTTCGTGTTTCATTTGTGTTTCTGGGGATTGGGAAGCTGTTTATGGCATCTATTTTGTCTGTGTTTGTATGGATCCCCTTTGCATTCACTTTATGGCCTAGGAAGGTGAGTTCCTTCATGAGGAATCTACATTTCTTTAATTGAATCTTTAACCCCGTATGTTTGAGACGTTTGATGACAATCTCTAAAGTGTTAAGGTGGTCTCTTTCTGTGGGACTATATATAATGAGGTCGTCTAAATAGACGAATAATGAGACTCCTATCATGTCACTGAATATGCGGGTCATCAACCGTTGTTGGGTTGAGGGGGCGTTTTTAAGGCCAAAGGGCATACATTCAAAATGAAAGTGTCCTTTGTCAGTGGAGAATGCAGTTATGGGTTTAGATTCCTCAGATAATTCCACTTGCCAGAAGGCTGACTTAAGGTCGATAGTGGAAAAAACTGTGTTATTGTTCCCTATTGATTGGAGGACGTCCTGCATGGCAGGTAGTGGGTGGGGGTCAGATTGAGTGAGGTGGTTGACTTTCCTAAAGTCCACCACAGGGCATAAGGTTCCGTCTTTCTTAGGGACCAAAAAGAGGGGACTGTTCCATGGGGAGTCTGAATGGGAAATTACGCCTTGGTGTATCATCTCTTGTACATTGCTATTGACTTGGAATTTCCTACTGTGAGGAATGCGGTAAGCGGGGGTGTAGGAAGGGGGAGTGTTAGGGGGAATTTGGATGTGATGTTTGATTATATCACATTTGCCTAGTGGTTCACCTTCTAAGGCGACAGCTGATCTATTCCTCTGTAGGAGAGCTAATAGCTCGTTATGAATTTCTCCGTCAGCTGATGTTATGATTTGGTCTGGATTGATAGGGGTGAGGGGTTGTGTTGGTCTTACTGGGTTGATGTGTTGAGGGAGTGGTTCCTGGATAGGGGAATTATGGAGGTGGACTGCGCAAATGTTAGTATTCTTCTTGATTTTACGGTGTTGGTCTGAAAGGTTAGTTAACATGGCTAAGGCCGTTCTATTTTCCTGGATTATGTCCCAAGAGTGTTCAATTGAGATATTGTTAAGTCTAGACGTTTCTGAGTCAATTATGGCGTCCTGTTGTCTGATTGCTCCGGGTATGAATAGTGGGACAGTCATGGAATGTCTAGGGGGAATGATGACTGTGTTAGACATCAATGCCTTTGAGGTGACATAAGGGGGTGGTCGGAAGGAATAGTTGTTAGTTGGAATTGGAGTATTTGAGGAAGGGAGACATGAGAGAGGTTGTGTGTCTGAGTCGGGTGTCTCAGTGACAGTTGGCTCATCATTCACATCTGAGAAGGAGATGTTATTTTTGTCTAGGTCTATAATAGTTTTCCATGTCCTCAATGATTTTAATCCTATTATACCTTGTTGATCGAGACTCCATTCGTCAGCTATGTGGAAAGGTGTGAAACCTACTATTAAGTTGTTGACTTCTATGTTTAAGTCTATGGTGTCATGTAGAGAAATGGTGCTCCCTTCTATTAGGAGTCCTTCCATATTGGAAAATTGAATTTGGGGTGGGTCATTTAATGCTTCATAGAGAGCTCTTGGGATGATGTTCAGGTTTGTTCCTGTATCAACCATCATGTCAACTGTGAGTTGATCTAAAGTCACTTTTAGGGTGACGTAGTTGTGTTGTGTATGAGATATTCCTATGGTGGTTTGGTGCGTGAGGCTGGTACACGTTCCCCCAATCGGTGTTGAGTTGTGCGTGTTGTGTGGGAGGGAGCTGTTTGTCGAGGGGTGGTGAATGGTTGGTTAGTTCTCTGATGAGGTTGTGGTTGTGATTTCTGTAGGTAACACTCCTCGTTGGAGTGAGTTGTTGTTTTGTGTAGGCTGCAGTATTTGTTTGGATGTGTTGGTGTAGGTAGGAGTGGAGGTTTAAAGGGGGGTGGAACTTGTTTGTTTTGATTCTGAACTTGACACTGAGCATCGGTGTGGGAAATGGTTCCATGAACTGAGCAAGGGATAGGGTGGCGTGGTGCCTGTGTTTGTATTTGTTGTTTTTGTATGCAGTCTCTAGTGTTGTGACTGGGTGATGAATGGTAGGAGCACCACTTAGAAGGTTGTCCTTGATTGGTGGGAGGGGGCTGCTGTGAGTGAAGGCTATTTAGTCTGGGGAGATAGTGGGGGGTGTCTAAAGATACATTGCAAGCATTGATGATGTCTAAGATATAGGTATAAGCTAGAGGGTTTCTAGTGTTTAGTTCCCTTTTGGAGGCTTCCTTTAAACACTTTGGAGGGAGTTGGGAGAGATAGAAACCTATCTCAAAGAATGTTAGTAAGTTTTTTGTGGTCATGACCTTTTGACCAAATTGGTCAGTGTGGATCCAAGGAGAGTTATTCTCCAGGTCCTCTCTGACTTCTTTAATTCTGTTTGCTACGAAATCCATAATGTTCGTAACGGAATGTGGTTGGACTCTAGTGTTATTGAGGAAAGTGAGAAGGAAGGAGATGTTGTTAGCTTGTTTGTTGTGAAAGACATTAAGAAGGTGGTGTTTATATTCCTGATATGTGATTCCACATGCAACTAAACTGTCTAGCATCCTTGCCTTTGAACGGCAAATGTCAGATGGGTCTATTTTCTGACGGCACAAATTTATTTTATCTGTGTCAGAGTAGTGTTTGTTTTTTGAGAAAAACAGGTCACATGCTGTCAAGAAGTCACTTATGGATAATCCACTGTTTTGGGAAAAGGTTGGGATTTCTGTGAGGGGGGTTATGGTTTGATAGTTGTTAATTATTGTTGGTTGAGGTTGTGGGTAAGGATAATATTGTGGGTTTGGAGGAAGGTTAGGTGGTGGTTGGTGGTATGGTGTGGAGGTGGCTTGACCAGATGGGGTATGGGGGGAAGGAAAGGGGAAGTTTTGGTACTGTGGCTGAATGGGAGGGGGGTTATTGTGTGTTGGGATATGGGGGTTGGACTGATTATGGTTTATAGGAGGTGTAGTTTGCATATTTGGCTGGATGGGAGGGGGGTTATTGTGTGTTGGGATATGGGGGTTGGACTGATTATGGTTTATAGGAGGTGTAGTTTGCATATTTGGCTGGATGGGAGGAATGGGTGGTTGTAGTTGTGAGGGGTGAAAGGGGTCTATTTGAGGGGGTTGGTTAAAAAAAGGCTAAGATATCATTCTCATAAAGAGGGATTGTAGGGGTACCTGCCGTGAGAGCAGATTTGTCAGAGAGATGTGAGTGTTCATATTCTAACTGTTGGATGGCTATGTCAATCCGTGGATTTATTTGATGAGGGTCTGGATTGTCTTTGTCTATTTTTGAGTTGCTTCATGGGTTTTCCTCTTGAGATTTAGAGAGGATGGTTTCTAGCGCTTTTTTGAATTTGCTTCTCGTCCCTGTTGCCATGTTAGTGGTAACTAGCGAGGCATGTATTACTTAATAGTTAGGTGAGATGGGTGGTCTAGTTTAAAATAGTTAAGATTGAAATAATTGGTATACAGTAGCTAAGGGGTAATATGTTATGCTTAGATAGGGGAGAGGGGGGGTATAGGGTGTCAACGGTTATACAGTATAATGGGATTACATATGTAAAATCATAAAAATATGTATATACATATAATAATATTAAAATGTGGAAATAATATGATATAGTAAGGAGTTAATTATAATGGAATTAATTATGGTTGTCATAAAAAAAAAATGATTTACAGTAAAATAGGTTACATTGATAAAAATGTATAAGTTCTATGTAAATATAAATGGGTAATGCGTAGTGAAAGCAATTAAAGGTTATTGTATATATAAATATATATATATAGTTTAGACAAGAATTACTTAACTGTAAGAATGCATATGAATGTGATATTATGTAATAGTCAAATCTAGTAAAAGTTATTGCATATATAAATATATGTTGTTTTAAAAATTAGGCAAATTATAATTAGTGTTGAAACATATAATTATGAGAGCTACTGGTTATATTATGAGAAAGGTATGATAACCAAAAGAAAAAGGTGTACATAAAGTTTCTATATGGATAGAAAACAAATATTTATAATTTTTAATAAATGTGGAATTAATATATATTTTATATATATATAGATGGTTTAGAGTAAGGTTTACGTGCGTTGGGCACGTGGGTATCTGTAGGTATAATGGTTACCTTGATACCTTGAGCTGAATCGAGTGGTATGTCAATGTCCGGCGGGGGGTGGTGTTGCTGATGTTTCGCTTGTAGTAGTCGAAGGCAACGTTCGGTGAAAGCGGTTGGGTGGTTGATGTGGAAGGTGGGTATGCTGTCTTGGGGGATGAGGTGGCTGTTACGCGGGTTTGTGTGCAGCCGGTGTGAATCCTCTGGGGCGGATGAATTATGCTCGCATGTTATGGAAAGGGAGACAAGGCAAGTATCAGGGATGGTTTGAATGGGTAATGTATGGTTATTATTACGGAATATATTGGTATTAAGTGGAAGGATTTTATGTTACCTTTATAATGTTGATTTTAGTAGTGTGAAATCGGTTGTGACGATTGCCCGTGATTGTGTAGTGTGAACTAAGTTCTTGTTCGTGGAGAGCGGTTTTTTTCTTTATAGCACACCGTAGTCTCTTCGGAGAAGATGGGTTGCGGGAGTTGCTGCCACCAGTGATGTAACGGGACGGGTGTAACGGTATCGTTACATCATCTCCATCCAACGTTACTTGTAGACAAGATGTAACGGGGTCGTTACATCATCTGCAGAAAGGGGTTACTTCCACACACACCTTTAAGTTTTTGTTCTTTATTTGTCACACTTTAAGCAACTTAGTTTACACACTATTACACAGTCTTATCACTAGGGCACGTCACTAGAACCGACTGTCTGCTCTCTGGTGCATCTACTTTTTCTTCAACGGAAGTGCTGAGTGGACAAGTTCTTGAGTTGCCTTTAATCGTGATCTTAACATTTATTTCTTATTATTTTGTTGTCCCACATGGGTGGGGCAACTGCATTAATTACGTATTGATGTCTACTATCATACATGTTAATTATATATCCAGGGGAGGACCGTCAGTATACGTAATATCGTATGTCAGTACTGGGTGGCTACTAGATTGATCGCGTGTGTTCGTCTGTGTGTGTGTGTCGTTTGGTGGTCGACAGTGCTGTTCACATGAGCTCGTAATGTTGAGTCGGCGTTTGAGAGGAGTGCCTAGGTCAGCGTTTGATGCTCGTGGTGGACAGTGAGTGAGGAAGTGGGTTATATGACTGGGGTTATATTACTCATGTATATGAAGCGTATACAGCCTTTGGTATATGTATGTATGTAGAGCTATGCTTGTAGTGAGCTGTTATTGTATCTTTCTGCATCCAGTTTTCTTAGTCATGTATAGTTTTGGCACTCTCTGTTTCCCCTTTCAGTTTGTTCCAGATATCTATCACTCCGTGTGGAAAGCTATTCTTTTTCAGATCTTTTCTGTAACTGTCTTTCTTAAGTTTCTTTCTGTGTCCTCTTGTAGCTCTTCTGTCCCATTTTAGTAGGTCATCCCTATCAAGAATTTCCATCCCTTTCATAATTCTGTAAATGGTTATCAAATCACCTCTTTCTCTTCTTTGTTCCAGGGTTGTTATATTTAGTTTATCCAATCTTTGTTCGTATGTCAAATTGCAAATTGTTGGTGCCATCTTTGTCATTCATCCTTGAATTCTTTCTAATTTCTTTATGTTTTTTTTTTTTTTTTTTTTTCGTACTAGGTATCCATAGTGCCACTGTGTATTCCAGTTTTGGTCTTACCAGTGTAACTAGTATTTTCTTTATAATTTCTTCAGCCATGTAGTCAAAGGCCACTTTCATTGATCTTAATAAGTTAAAAGTTTCTCTGACTAATTTGTTGACATGTTTGTCTGGTGTCATATCATTTGAGATAGTTACTCCTAGGTCCCTTTCTGAGTTGACTTTTTTAACTTCCTTTGTACCAATTTTATATTGACCCGATATTCTATTTTTGCTTTTTCCAAATTCCATTATGCTATATTTCTGTGTGTTGTAGGTTGCAGGACAGGGTGGGGCTAATGGTCAGGAAAGATTAGGATCAGGGTAAGAAGGAGGTAGAATGGTTGGGGAGGAAGGCAGGGGAAAGGGGATGGCAAGGGTGGGGGTGTATACCTAGTTGTATTTTGCGGGAGGAGAGCTATACTTGTAGTGACCCACTGTTGTATCTTTCTGCATCCAGTTTTTTCTTAAAGTCGTGTATAGTTTTAGCACTCACTGTTTCCTCTTTCAGTTTGTTCCAGATATCTATTACTCTGTGTGGAAAGCTATTCTTTTTCAGGTCTCTTCTATAACTGTCTTTCTTAAGTTTCTTCTCATGTCCTCTTGTATTTCTTCAGTCTCATTTTAGTAGGTCATTCCTATCAAGAATTTCCATCCCTTTCATAATTCTGTAAATGGTTATCAAATCACCTCTTTCTCTTCTTTGTTCTAGGGTTGGTAAATTTAGTTTGTCCAATCTTTGTTCATATGTCAAATTGCAAATTGTTGGTGCCATCTTTGTCGTTGCTCTTTGAATTCTTTCTAGTTTATGTTTTTTTTAGTACTAGGTGTCCATAGAAACACTGTGTATTCCAGTTTTGGTCTTATCAGTGTAACTAGTATTTTCTTTACCATTTCTTCATCCATGTAGTCAAAGGCTAATTTCACTTATCTTAATAAGTTAAAAGTTTCTCCGACTAATTTGTTGACATGTTTGTCTGGTGTCATATCATTTGAGATAGTTACTCCTAGGTCCCCTTCCGAGTTAACCTTTTTAACTTCCTTTGTACCAATTTTATATTGACCCAAGATTCTATTTTTGCTTTTTCCAAATTCCATTATACTACATTTCTTAATGTTGAAGTTCACTTCACTCTTCTGACTCCATTTCCAGACTTTGTCCAGGTCTTCTTGAAAAGATTTGCAATCTTCCTCTGTACTTACTCTCTTTAATAGTTTCATATGACATGCAAAGAAGTTCATATAAAATTCCACGCCTTCATCCATATCATTTATATCAATAGCAAACATTATCGGAGACAATACAGAGCCTTGGGAGACTCCGCTTATCATATCTTCCCAATTTGAGTTCTTGTCTAAGTACCACACTCATTTTTCTTCACTCAAGAATTTTTTTATCCATTCCAATAATGTTCCTTGTATTTCACCTATTGTTTCAATTTTTCTTCGAAGCTTTTTGTGTGATACTTTGTCAAAATTCTTTTGTAAGTCCAAAAAAACACAATCTGCCTATCTGTCCCTTTCTTGTATTATTTCTATTAATCTTGAGTAAAAGCATATTAAGTTTGTAGTACATGATCTTCCACTTCTAAATCCAAATTGTTTAGGGTTTAGTATATTGTTCTCTTCCAAGTGTTTAATCCATTTATTTTTAATAACTTTTTTGCATATTTTTGCAATTGTGCTTGTAAGGGATACCAGTCTATAATTTGTTGGATTTTGTCTCCTTTATGTGTTGGTACAATATTTGCATTTTTCAAACCTTGTGGTACTTTTCCTTCTTTGAGTGAGAAGTCAATTACTTGTGTATTTTGTCTGTAAATTCATCCATACATTCTTTCAATATCCAGGTCACTATTCCATCGGGCCCATATGACTTTCTGATGACAAGATTCTCTTTTGTCCCTTCTTTCTGTGTCACCATTATTTCTTTCATTTTAGGGGATCCTTCTCGCTGTCCTTCATCCCAAATTTGTGAGCTTTCAATTGTAAATACAGACCTAAAATGTTTGGTCATTACTTCGGCCATTTCTACATCTTCTATATATTCTTTGTTTCCTTCACGCAGTTTCACTATTTCATGTTTGTCTTTTAATTTGTCATTTACATATCTGTAAAATGATTTAGATTGGTCTTTGCATTTGTCTAATTATATATTTTTTATAGTTTCTTTTTGTCTCTATGTATATCTACATATTCATTTCTCAGTTTGATGTATGTTTGCCATTTGGTAATTTTTTGTCTTTTTTCCATCTTTTCCAGGCTTTGTCTCTTCCATCTTTAGCATCACTACACTCTTTGTTATACCAACACTTTATGTAAACCATTTTTTGTTTCTTCCTAGGTACATGTTTATCTGTTCCCTCCTTTTATTTTTCCTTAAATAAGTTCCATTTCTTTTCCATCTTTGTTTCATTATTTGAACATTTTCCCAGTAAGCTTTCTGAATTTTTTTTCTTCTAAGTTTTACAAAGTCAATTTTGTTGTACAGTAATCTTACTTCTCTGTGTTTCTCATTTCTTCTCACTTCATTTTGTTCTTTAAGTTTGAACTATTATTTTGTGGTCACTGTTCCCCATTGGTGTCTTATAATTCATTTTGTCCACAATTTCAGGCTCAGAAGTGAATGTAAAGTCTAGTCTCAATGGTTCTTCATTAAGTCTATGTCTTGTGTTTTCCTTGACCCATTGGGTCAATGTATAATCAGTGGTCAGATCCAGTAGAATGTTGCCCCAGAGTTCCTCTTCACCTTTTATTGTCCGTTCTTCCTTTGTGTTAAAGTCACCCATAATTACTATGTTTCCTCCATCTATCAGTATCTCAGATAATTAATTTTTTGTGTCTTCCAGTAATTTTGAATGATTGCTGTCAGACCAAGCCTATAAAGTTTCTGCTATTTTCAACTTTGATTGTGATCATTTCCACGTTTTCTTTACCTTCTGTTGTCTTTATCACATTTAACACGTTAACCGCGTACTGGGCCACCCGTGTACCGAGCAGATGTTTCACTTGTTGCGTATTGGTACATCTGTGGCCCGAATATTACCTTCTAAAAAGTATCACAAACATGAGTATGTAAACAATTTGCGTATATTTTTTTTATTTATTATGACTGCAGATACATTGCTATGGTACTGGAAAACAAAATGAAAATAATAAGACAGTAAGTTTATTTGTTGAAAAGAAAAAAATTTAATCTGAAATACAAGTAATGTTTTTAGCAAAATATTGATCATTTATTTAAAACACTAGTCATGTTTTTCATTGAAACATGAAATGCAAAGGTGTGGTTGACCCTCACACTCATTGCAATAGGTGGTTACTCTCCTAGCCTTGTTTGTGGCCACCTTGTATCCCTCACAAAGTGAGATTTTTTCATAGCATCCTCTGCATCGCTTCCTTGTGTTTTTCTTTGGACCATGTGCTTCCTGTAAGGTATGGTCTTTTCTTGCACCCGATATATCAGAGGTCCTCTTCCCTGGTTTTCTTATTTCCCCAGGAATGTTTTTAGTAAGAGAGAGGATTACAGATTCAGTAAAGGTTCTCAGACATACTTGTTTTGCTGAGCAGTATTTATTGTAAAGAATTTGAGCATTTGTCACTGATATCCCAGCAATCATTTCCATCGCCAGCTTCTTGTACCACTTCTTTGATTTTCGGAGTGGTGAGTAGTAGGAATTGAGTTGATCAGCAACATCAACACCTTTTTTAGCCTTATTGTACTCAATGACACTTTCAGGTTTTACAATCTCTTCTCCTTTTCTGTTTTTATTTCCACTTGGAACTAAGTCACCACCTTGCTCAGGTACTGTTGATAGTGTCAAGACATCTCTCTTATCTTTCCACTTGTATAACTTCACACCTTGTCTGTTTTCTGCTGCTTTCATTTCTCCCACCCTCAACTTTGCTTTTACTACTTCTTGGCACAAATATTTCTTATTTGTTCTTACAGTTCCACAAATGTAGGTCTTCTTGGCCAACAAGTACTCTGCCAGGGTTATTGAGGTGTTGTAGTTGTCAGTGTATATAGTGCATCCTATACCTAACAATTCATTACATAATTTCACCACATGTGATTCAGTTGAATTTAGGTCAGCAATCTTGTCACTCATCCCTACATGAACCTCTAAATTCCATGTATATCCCTCAGGTGTGCAAACTTTGTACACTTTCATTCCATATTTGTGAGCTTTTCCTGGAATGTACTGTTTTATGCCTAATCTCCCTCTAAATGGCACCATGCTCTCGTCAACAACAAGTTTGGAGCCAGGTTTGTACACAGCTTTAAAATTGTTAACAAGTAGCTCAATCAGTGATATGACCTTATACAACTTATCATGAGAATTTACATGACATCTGTTGTCTACAAAATGCAAAAATTTGTAGAGAAGCTCAAATCTTTCCCTTGACATTAGCTTTGGTACAAAGGGATCATCATATAACACACTTTTACACCAGTAGAGTTGAATTTCAGGCTTTACAGTTAATCCCATGTACATCACAATACCAAAAAAAATCTTTATCTCTTGTCTGTTGGTAGGTTTCCATAACATCAGTCGTGACCTTCGTGTTACTGTTGCAGCATCAATTACTTGTTGTGCATACCTATTGGTTTCTTGAACAATTATATCAATGATATCATCAGATACAAAGAGACCATATACATCAATAGGCAGTACCTCAGTTTCGTCACCTGTGTTACTGATAGTGACTCTCATTTCTTCCTTGCCAGTAAAGGTATGCATGCGTTGTTTTGAGGACACAGACAACCATTCACATTGTGTTGTTACTGTTGTTGTTTCCATTTCTCCCAGAGTTTGGTGGCTGAACAGGTTCATCTTGATCTGCACCTGTTTCAGATTCACTTTCGTCAGAGAAATTATCATCTGAATCATCTGAATTACTGACAACAAAGTCAGAATCATCAGATGAAGTATGTGATTGTTCTCCATAAAAGTAAGACGTCTCCATGTCTGTTTAGAGTGAAAAAGACAATATTATCAGTTTTCCTATGCAAAATTGATCAAAATTTAAGTTATTGTATCAATACTAACCCAAATATACATCATAAAACAACATCAAATAGGAGAAAATGGATATATATATAAATCATATGCTATAACCCATGCCTGGTACATTGGTGTACCAGTACGTGTTAGAAGGGGAAAAAATTGCTGGTCCGCGATTCGGTATATATTTGTACCATGGGTTTTTATGCTCTACACTACAGGCCACGCTCTCAGAGTGATACATACCTCCTCACTCTGCAAAAGTCCAACGGACACTGGCGTGGCCGGGTTATAAATGTGACGCGGTGTGGGCAAGTGTACTGAGTTGCCAGACGCGGCTAACGTGTTAAGCCCTTTCTAGTCAATAACATGACTCCTCCCCCAGTTTATCCATTGTATTTTTTGACCAATGGTTGTATAATCCTTGTCCCACCATACTTGATTGGATAGGACCTTTCAATTTTGTCTCCATATTTCCCATTATGTCTAGTTTCTCTATTAACAGATAGTCATTTAATTAATTTATTCTAGAAATCATACTGCCCATGTTTGTGTATGCCACTTTTAATTTGTTCTTTTCTTCTCTTTTGGTTTATGTTTCCATTTTTCTGATGTACTATTTTCTTAGTCTCAGATCCAGTACTCTCCAAAAAATCTAATTTTTTTCAGTCTCTGATTTTCTCTTGTTTTTTTCCTTAGCTTCATTTCTTTGTGCCCTATCTTTCTCTATTTCTTCATTGTTCATTTTCTTTTTTATCCACACATTTCTGTAATTTTCACTTTTTGCTAGTTTTGCTGGGTAAGGATGCAGGTTGGGAGTGGGATGGAGGGAGTGAGGTTATGGGTGGACATGTAGAACAGATCCAGGTGTTTATTGTTTTATGTCAGCAAGTGTTATACAAGTGAGGTAAGCCCAGTTTTTGCATGAATTGCATTGAAGTAAGCCCTTTGTTGGCTTCAGGTGGGTTTGGATCATGTTGAACATGTATATTTTGTGATGGGCCCTGGGTTGCTCTTTACATCTTTGGCTAATAGTAGTAAAAGAGGGGGGATTACTGGAGAATCACCCCTCAGTGCAGAAAAAATGTGAAAGTTCATTGTTGTAAAAAGGGTTGTGGTACTTACCTAGATAACCGAAGCTGCTCCCAGGGACTGGTGCTACCTGCATAAGGGCAGATGACAGGAGATTCTTGTGTCTGTTTGGCCCCCAACTCTTGGGGTTGGGGGCTAGTCCCACAATGAAGACGTTGCTACATCAGGACCTAGGTGTGAGTGGAAAGTGGTTTAAATGAACGAGGAAAGGGCATGGCCCAAAGGAATTCTTTCTTGTCTGCTATGCATTTTCTTGAATGGTTAAGGGGTTGGGCCATCATGTAATCAAGGAATGGGGGTAAACCAGCTGCAACTGTCAGGCCCTGTTGTAAAGAATGCTGTGTTTTGTTGCATGCCTATGACCCAAGCAATGGGTGGAGAGCAGAGAGAACCCTTCATCAATAAGAAATCAAGATAAGAGATATAACAAATTAGTTTCTGAATGGGTTTTTGTGGGTATATGCTTTGACTTGGCCACCCCTATTTTAACAGAGTTTTTTTTTGCCTATGTATGTACTTTCTCTGACTTATCCACCTAAATGCCACCACCAACTGCTTCAGTGTGTCCTCATATTCAGCCAGAAGCACTGTCATTTGCAAACACTTAGGTCACCTCCCCCCACTTCCCTCCTCCCTCATTCACCAACTTCAATACCCTGCCTAGCACTGTCACATTTACCTCTCTCACCACTCAAACCATATGCATGATGAACAACCATACCAACATTACACAACTGTGGTGCACTCTAACCGTATCTTAAACCATTCACTCTTTGTTTCTGGCCCTCACACAAGCTCTACTAATCATGGAAAAAATAGATTTCCCTCGGCATACTTTCCTTCATCCCCTACTTCAGCATTAAGATCCCCCAACACCACAACATTTACATTTCTCTCAAAACTACACACTCTTTATTTATTTAGAATAAATAAAAGTAAGCCTTGATTTCCACCTTTTACTTTCAGAGTGATATCTTTGGCCATGGGATTCTGTGCTGCAAACTCATCAGGACATTTAAGTAATCATGCAGATGTGGCACCAAATCATGCAGGCATTACTTTTGCCATCTCTAATACCATAGTAAGTATTTATGTTAGTATTCTCGCCTCTCTTTCTCTTTAGGAGTCAGTACTTCCCTTAGACTTTTCTACCTGGAGAAGGATCAACTGTTGCCTCACCACATCCATGTTGTGCTTCCTAGAGTTTACCCCCACAACAGAAGTTAATGCTAAGTATGGAGCAGTGACACTAAACTTTCTTCAAAGTATAGTGTCTAACAGTGACCTCATTCTTCTTAATATTTACCCAGTCAAGACTGATAATGGGTGCATAAAGATTTTTGGGAGGAATGTAAATGTAGTGGTGTTGGGGAATCTCGGTGGTAGAGTAGGAAATGAAGTAGTAGAGTGGTTCAGGGTGTCAGGTTACGATTTAGTGGAGAGATGATAGAGCTATGTTTAGAAAGGGAGTTTGATGCTAGCAAATGCAGTGTTTAAGATGAGGGACAAAGGTACTGGAGGGGATGTTTGCTGACAGTGGATTTTTGGGCCATGTAGTCGTACCCAGAGGGAAGATTGGAAAAAAATTGTAATGTTATTGTTTTCAGGAGAGGGAGCAGAAGATTATTAGAGCATTAGAAGAGAAATTGAAAATGAAGGAAGAGGAAAAGGGAAGGAGGTAGAGAAGGACTGAGGATAAACAAATTAAATGAAAAGGATAAAGAGAAATAAAGCCAGGAGAAACTGAGAGAAGTGTGGGAGATGGTGAGGGATAGGGGGGAACAGGAGTAGAAGAAAACTGGTTATGTTTCTTGGAGGGAATTCGAAAGTGTGCAAACCTGGCTGAGGAGGGTGGAACAGAACAGGAGAGGCAGTGAATGTTAGGATGAAGAGGTAAAGGCAGTTGTGGAAAAGAAGCAAGCTTATGAGGATTGGTTGCAATGTTGAACTAGGTACACCTATAAGTACAGAAAGAAAAGAGGTCAACTAAAATGCAAGGTGAGGGAAGCAAAAAAAGGGAAGAAAAAAAAAAAAAGGAGAACAGATGTATAATGAGGTAGGTATTTGGGAAAAAAAATTGAAGAGAAAAAGATATTTTGGAAGGAAGTGAAGAGAGTGAAGGGGGGCACAAGTCTATTAGAGGGATTAATGGTAAAAGGTGGAGATGTGGTGGGCAACGTATACGACCAGACCTTCATAGCGCAGGAGCCTCCTCACCAGGTTGGGCAGGGCCTGGAGGTGTTAAAGTAGCATGTGGAGCTATGTTACCTTCTTCAGTAGGAGTAGTGTCAATTGGCTCCCTTGGAGAAGCCAAGACATTTTCTGCAGCATCCACAGGGGTACAGTAAGTCCTAGTTATATGGTACATATGCGTTCCTGAAAACCTTGCCGCAAATTGAAATTACCGTATACCAAACCCATTATAACATGTAATAATAGGATATGGCAGATGTACCTCCCTTTTCTTTCCTCTTCAAAATATCTAGCGGATACCATATCTGAATTTTCTTACCGTAAATAGAATTGAGGGTAGTAATTACCAAATACCGTAACTGTGAATTTACCTGATAAAGAATTACCATATAAGGAGGACTCACTGTATCTTGGGATCCCTCATTAACAGGGGTCTCAACTAAGGCTAAGTGCTGAGTGGATACTGTAGTCTCTTCACCTCTTTGGTTGCAAATGTGGGCATAATGTGGATTTGCCTGAAGGAGCTCCACTTCTTCAACATGATACTTTAGGAGAACTGGTCCAGGATGACATAACCAGGAGGGCACTGAAGCTCCAGTAGAGGAGTGATGTGAATAGTTCAGCAGTCTCTCATCTAGGGTAGCATTGGTTGTCATGCATAATAATGAACAAATGGAACGAAGAGCATCAGATAGAACAAATTGGCAACATTGAGAAGGTGGACCACAGGACTTGAGAGACATTTTAATTGCTTTCCATATTGTACCATTAAATAGCTCCACTTGGCCATTTCCTTGGGGGTTGTAGCTTGTGGTTCTGCTGCAGGAATTTCCTTTACTAATCAAAAACTCTTGCAGTTCTTTGCTCAGGAAAGATGATCCCCTGTCTGAGTGAATGTAGGCAGGCATGCCAAAAATAGAAAACAACTGAGAAAGACAGCTAGCTATGATTGGAGTAGTCATATTTACACAGGGGAACACAAAAGGAAATCTAGAGTATTCATCTACAATCTTAAGGAAATAACGATTTCTGTCAGTACTGGGCAAAGGTCCTTTGAAATCTATATTCATTTGCTCAAAAGATTGAGTAGCTTTTATGAGATGAGTCCTTTCTGGCTGATGAAAGTTTGGTTTGACCTCTGCACATACCTATAATGATCTGATCACCTGTCGCACATCTTCCACTGAGTAGGGCATAGTCTTAGACTTAATAAAATGGTACAAGCAGGTGATCCCAGGATGACACAAAGCCTTGTGGAGTGTTACTAGTGATTCCTGTCCATCACATGCTGCCCCACAGTGGGACCAAGAGAATATATCAGGGGAAATATTTTCTGGACCAGGTCGATACATAATCTCAAAGTTGTAGCAAGATAGTTCCATTCACCAACATAATATCTTATCATTCTTTATCTTACTCTTATGCTGCTTGTCAAACATAAACCTCACAGATCATGGTTTATTCCTTATAGTGAAATGCCTGCCCATCAGGTAATGCCTCCAATGGTGAACTGCTTCAGTGATGGCCTGTCCTTCTTTTTCTATATAAGCATAGCACTTCTCAGGTCCTTGCAGTGATCTTGAAAAGAAGGCTACTGGACTTCTATTCTGGGAGAGAACTGCTGCAATGGCAACTTCTGAAGCATCAGTTTCTACTTCAAATGGCTGTGACTCATTGATTGCTTGAACTACTGAATTTTCAGTGTCCTGCTTGAGAATGTTAAAAGCCGCTTCTGCTTCCTTGGTCACAGGGAATATAGTGGTGGTGCTCAGGGGGCAGACTTTGCTCGAATAGTCATATATCCAGTGTGAGTAGTAGTATGCAAAAAGGCCCAGGGTTCGGTGGAGTGACTTCTTGTCTTGAGGCACTGCCAATTCCCGAAGGGGTTGAAGTCGTTCAGGGTCTGGACGTTTTTCACCACCTTCTACCTCATAACCAAGAATGCTAAGCCATTTTGTTGAAAATGTACACTTTTCCTTATTGTACATACATACACCAAAGGTTTTTTCCCCCTAACAGGGGGGGTAACCAAAAAGAAAAAGGCATAGAAATCACTCCCACCCATTTCATTTCCCATATATTCCACTCCCCTCCACCCTCCTCCCTCCCTCCTATCTTGGCACCTCCTGGATGATGGGTCATCCCTGCATCCTGTCCACTGCCCTGGGTCAGAAGCAGTGTCTCAAGACACAGCACATCCACAGCAAGGCCGCTTCATAAATTCGGCGACCCCCCTCTCCGTCCCCTCATGCAGGAAAGGAGAAGACTGGGAGAAATCCCTTCGGGCTGCATCAAATTTTTTCTCATACATACTTCCTCACCCCCCCCATCCCCCACCCACTCCCCCTCAAATCAGGGCTATTACCTGGCCAGTCCTTTATAAAGTTCACTTCACAGTCGTTGAGCCAAGTAGTGATGGATTTAGCAGTGTGGCAGGGGGCACCGTCCTGCTGAAAAACTGTGGCACCTGTTTTTTCAAATGATTCAGGTAAATTTTCACACAGAAGCTCCAAGTACACGTTTTGGTTCACTTTTAAGTTCTTGGGTAACACTACTAATGACCCCAAGCCCTTGCCGCTGAAACAGCCCCACACCATTAAAGTATCAGGGAATTTGACAGTACCCTTGACGTACCGAGGGTCAAGCGGGTCACTTCCATGTCGCCGGTACACCTTTGCACCACGGTTACAGGTGACACTGAAGGTGGCCTCGTCAGACCACAAAACGTCAAGCCAGTCGTCCTCAGTCCAGTGAGAGTATTTCTTGGCAAATTCAATCCTTCTGGCTTTCTGCTTCTTGGTGACAAGTGGCTTAGCAACAGGCTGGTGCTAGTACTGACACCTGTGGAATGCCACTACTCATTTCTTCCCATTTTGAATATTTGTCTCTGAGCACTACTCTCATTTTTCTTCCATGTAGGAAGCCTCCATCCAATTCAATAGTTTTCCATGTATGCCTCCTATTGTTTCCAGTTTATATAGCAATTTTCTGTGTGGTACCTTATCAAATGCCTTTTTGTAGGTCCAGGAAGGCGTAGTCTGCCTAGCCATCCCTTTCTTGCAATATATCTATCTTGAATAGAAACAAATGAAATTAGTGGTACATGAAATTCCCTGTCTGAATACAAATTGCCTCAGGTTCAATATATGATTCTCCTCCAGATATTTTGTCCATCCATCTTTGATGATTCTCTAACAAATTATAACTATTGTACTTGTTAGGGACACTGGTCTATAATTTGTTGGGTCTTCCTTATTTCCCCCCTTATATATTGCCACTATATTGCCATTTTTCCAGTCTCTTGGTAGTTTTCCTTCTTTGAGCATTCAATTATTTTGTATAATTTTCCTGTTAGTTTGTCTATACATTCCTTTAGTATCCAGTTTGCAAATCTGTCTGGGCCATGTGACTTGTTAATGTCAAGCTTTAATATTTGATTCCTTATTTCATTCTGAGTAATATTTAATTTCTTCATTGGAGGAAATCTTACTTCAATTCTTTGATCACAGTTTTGTAGATTTTTTTCCTCTTTGGTGAATACAGATTTGAAATGTTTGTTCATAATATCTGCCATTTCTATATATTCTGTGTATTCTCTGTTACCTTGATGTAATTTAAGTATTTCCTGTTTATTTTTTAGTTTGCCGTTTACATATCTATAAAATAATTTGGGTTGATCTTTACATTTGTCTATTATGTCCTTTTCATAATTTCTTTTTTCTTCTCTACATATTTTTACATATTCATTTCTTAGTTTGGTGTATATTTTCCATTTCTCAGATTTTTTTTCCTTTTTCCATCTTTTCCAGGCTTTATCTCTTGTCTTTTGCCTCACTGCACTTTTTATTATACCAGGATTTTATATATACCCTTTCCTGTTTTTGTCTAGGTACTTATCCACTCTTTCATTATAGATTTCCTTCCAAATTGTCCATTTCTCATCCACCTTTGTTTCTTCATTATTAAATTTTTCCTAATTTGCTTCATGAAAGAATTTTCTAAGTTTCCCAAAATCTGTTTTGTTATACATTAGTCTTCCTTTTCTGTGTTTCTTGTTAATTTCTATATTTGTTTCTCCATTTAATTCAAGTTCTAGTAGTATGCAATCACTTTTTCCAATTGGTGTCTTGTATTTGATTTTATCCAGAATTTCAGGAACTGATGTGAATATCAAATCCAATCTTGAGGGTTCATCGTTATTTCTATACAGTAAAAGCCCTCTTACATTCAGTTATCCAGCAAATTCAAGTATCTGGCATGTTTTTTCCGAGCATTAAAATCTTTAAAAATGTATATGAAATCAATACAAATTGATGAAATTTCCCGTGCGAGGCTTTAATTGTTCCCGCCGTCACCAGAGCACACCACTGTCTGGGTCAGTTTTGCAGAGCAGTGCAGCTATATGTCCACCTGAGATGTTATGTCTCTTCACTGCATTCAGAATGAATTTTTATTGCAAAGAGGAAAGAGCTGCAAACAAGCTGACATAAAAAACTATTTTAAAGTAGGTTTTAAGTGAAAGAAAGAGCAGCAAACAAATACAGAGGATAGTGATAAACTGGAGTGATAAATTGGATGTTGGCGAGTGAGGTGGTTTTGTTTGTTTCTGTACTTTTTTATGTTATGTTATATGTTGTTAATAGTAAATAGAATGAGTTGATTGTAGACATAGTGTTTTGTAACCCTTCACTTATTTTAGTAACCCCTTCAGAAGAGTACAGAGAAGGTTAGTGTTTAGTGATGAATTGTATGTTGGCGAGTGAGGTGGTGACGCTGCAATCTTGTGATGCTTTGTTTATGTTACGGTATGTGATACTATATATTAACTGACATTAATAGTGAGTAAAGGGGATGATTGTAGACATATTTCTAAACCCCTTCACCTACTTTAGCAACCCCTTCAAGTATCCAGAATTTTCGAGTATCCGGTATGCCTTTGGTCCCAGTGATGCCGGATAAGAGAGCTTTTACTGTATTTGGTATTTTCCTTGACCCATTGTGTCAATGTGTAATCAATGGTCATTTCCCGTAATATGTTTCCCCAGTTATCTTCTCCACCTTTCACAGTCATTTCTTCCCACCATATTTCTTTCAATTTAAAATCACCCATAATTACCAGATTTCCTTCTTTAGTATTTCATTTAGTGTTTTTCTTATGTCTTCCAGCATTTTGGAGTGTTCACTTTCATTCCATGTGTGAGTTTTAGGTGGGACATAAATCACTGCATACTTTCTATTTTTCATATCTCTATCCTCAACTCTTATCATAATCAACTCCACATTGTTCTCTCCTTCCATGATTTTTGTTGCACTTAGACCTTTCTTGGTTAGCAACATGACTCCCCCACCCTACTTTGTTTCTTTATTTCTGAACCAACAATTATATAATCCTTGGCCTATATTTTGTCTCCACAATCCCCATTATATCTGGTTTTTCTTGTTCCAGATAGTCATTCAATTCATCTATTCCTGATATCAATCTGTCTTTTTTCCTTTTCTTCTTGCTCCTGCATTTCCTTTTCCCTTATGTATGACACTGCGCTTGTGGCAGGATCAGAGGAGGGATTGAGGAAGTTGGTGACAGAGTTTGGGAGAGTGTGTGATAGAAGAAAGCTGAAGATAAATGTGGGTAAAAGTAAGGTGATGAGATGTACAAGGGGGTGAAAGTGGCAGTAGTCTGGAAGTGAGCATTAAGGGAGAGCGTCTGAAGGAAGTGGATAGTTTTAGATACTTGGGTGCAAATGTGGCAGGAAAAGGTGGAGTGAAGGTGGAGGTAGAATGTAGATTGAGAGAAGCGAGTAAATGCCTTGGTGGATTAAAAAGTGTAATGAGGAATAGAAATTTGGGAATGGATGCTAAGGAGACTATATGAAGGAGTGATTGTGCCAACAGCACTGTATGGGGCAGAAACATGGAACATAAGAGAGGAAGAGAGAAGGAGTTTGAATGTGTTTGAGATGAGGTGTCTGAGAAGTATGATGGGGGTTACTAGGCTGGATAGAGTGAGAAATGAGGAGGTGAGGAGGAGAACAGGGGTGGAAAGGGGGTTGGGAGATAGGGTTGATGAAAGAGTATTAGGATGGTTTGGACACATGGAAAGAATGAGTGAAGAAAGACTAGTAAAAGAGGTATGGAAGGCAGATGTGGGGGGAGTGAACATGAGGGGACGTCCTAGGATGAGGTGGATGGATGGGGTGAAGGGGGCTTTGGGGAAGAATGTCTGTTGAGGAAGGACGGGAGAGGACAGAAGACGGGTGAATGGAGAATGGTTGTATATGGATGATGTTGTGATGCATGAGGTGGAATGGGCGGGGGGGATGGGGGTTGAGGTAGTATGTGTGAGCAAATTTTGACGCAGCCCGAAGGGATTTCTCCCCGTCTTCTCCTTTATGCATGGGGGGACAGAGAGGGGGGGTCGCCGATTTGATAAAGCAGCCTTGCTGTGGATGTGCTGTGTCTTGCGACACTGCTTCTGACCCAGGGCAGTGGACAAGATGCAGGGATGACCCGTCATTCAGGAGGTGCTAAGATGAGAGGGAGGGTGGAGGGGTGTGGAGTGTATTCAGGGATGGAATGGGTGGGAATGATTTTATGCCTTTTCCTTTTTGGCTACCTCCCTTGTAAAGGGGAAAAAGCCTTTGTGTGTGTATCCATTTCCTCAGTCTTAAGTCCATCACTCTAAAAAAAACTCCTTCCTTTTGTTTTCTGTTCTTTTCTCATTCTTTTCCTTAGCTTCCTCTTTAAGTGTTTTTTCTTTTATATTTTTCCTCATCACTCCATAAATTTTTGTAGTTTTTACATTTTGCTAGTTTTCCTAGGTTTGTTAATATTTCATCTGATATCCTCTGTGAATTAAGTTTTACTTTGAAAGGTCTATTTTTCTCTTCAGAATATTTTCCCATCCTGTAGATTTCTTCTATTCCCTTTTCAAGTCCTTGTGGCTCCTACTATATTTCTTTTAGTATCTCTGTTACTATATTCTTCTCTTTTTCCCTTTGGAACCATATTAGGCCATGTGTCTCTTTGATACCATAGATTACATTTTTTTTTTTTTTTTTTTTCTATTGTGTCTCTTACCCTATCCTTTTTTTTCCTTTATTCTATCATTGTCCTTTGTACTTTCATTCATTTCTTCTTTGACTATTTCTTTAAATAGTATTTTTTTGGTTTTCTTTGTCTTTCATTTGGTTTTTAATTTCCATTATGTTTGATTTTTTTATATTTTCACCAACTTTGCCTACCTCTATTAATTTATATTTGTTTCTTCACTTTTCATCTTTTCATAATTATTATCATGTGTGTTTGAGATGAGGTGTCTGAGAAGTATGATAGGGGTTACGAGGCTGGATAGAGTGAGAAATGAGGGGGTGAGGAGGAGAACAGGGGTGGAAAGGGAGTTGGGAGATAGGGTGGATGAAAGAGAATTGGGATGGTTTGGACACATGGAAAGAATGAATGAAGAAAGATTAGTAAAAGAGGTGTGGAAAGCAGATATGGAATGAGTGAACATGAGGGGGCAACTTAGGATGAGATGGATGGATGGGGTGAAAGGGGCTTTAGGGAAGAGGGGAATGTCTGTTGAAGAAGGGTGGGAGAGGACAGAAGACGGGTGAATGGGGAATGGTTGTATATGGATGATGTTGTGATCCATGAGGTGGAATGGGTGGGGGGATGGGGTGTGAGGGAGTATGTGTGAGAAAAATTGGACACAGCCCTAAGCAATTTTTCCCCATCTCCTTTTTTAGCTACCTCCCTTATAAGGGGGGGAAAAGCCTTTGGTATATGTATGTATATATATATATATATAAATACAGGTACTCGTTTAACGACCTACTCAGTTAGCGACGACGCGGAGTTACGACGGGCTTTATGACAGACGTTTAACGTAAATCTCCCGAAGTTACGACGTTGTGTACGATAATTAATTTGGCTGAGGCAAATTTGTATGATGTTATAATTGAATTTGTACGGTGGATATCAGCTGTGAGGTAAAGTGTTCTGAAGCTTAGGTCTACATTACCATCCTGCAAGCTGCAAAAACTACCTGGGTACAGTATATACCGGTAGTGGTAAATTTTTAGTTTCGACCATGGGTGCAATATAGCAATAGAAAATTGATTATTAATTTTGTAAATTATAATGTATCAAAGTAATATGCAGTTTTGTGAGCGGAAAAAAAAAAAGTGCTAAAACAAATTTTGTAAGTAACAAAGTCATGTCGGACGAATGGTACACCATGTTTGTTATGATAGATGCCGATGTGGAAGAAATAAAAGGATGATGAATTCGTCTAACCTAAACTAAACTAACCTGACCTGTGTTTGATAAATCATTACCTGCAAATTAAATGTCATCCGGCTCGTCCTCGTTGTCGTCGTCGTGAGAGACGTTGGCAGACGACAAGATGGCGTCCCAATCCTATGCTACCGACTTCGTTCATTAGCATAATTTCTTGTAGCATGGTATTTTTTACTTTCATTTCCGCCCACAAAATTGCATATTACATTGATACATTTTAATTTACAAAATTAATAATTAATTTTCTATTGCTATATTGCGCCCATGGTCGAAACTAAAATAATACCCCGGTATTCATTATGGAATGTCAGCATACGCGGATTTGGTCATATACGGTAATTTCAGGAACCTAACCACCGTAAATAAACAGTAAATAAAGCTTTAATGTACTGTATAAAAGAGGGAAAATACACAAAAATAAAGATACATGTATTGCTGGACATTGTACATACAGTACATGTACGTATATGTATACACTCTCGCTTAACGACCAATTCGGTTAACGACGGTGCGCTGGTCCCAATTGTCGTCGTTAAACGAGGAGTGGTTGTATATGTCTCTGACCCAATTTCTTTTTCCTTAACCCCTTGAGTACCGGATGTGTGTTTTGTGACACCTGCGTGTCATGGCTGAGTGCGCCCGCCAGGAACCGAGTGTGCTACGTGTGACACGCATGTGTCACAGTTATAAGCTGTGTGTATTGAGGGCTCTCAAGGCCTCACTTTCTGGGTTATTTCTACCCACGTGGTGGCAAGTGTCTGTGTTTACAAACATAAGGCTCCAGCCAATTGTGGGATGGTTTGAAACGTTTGTTTACATAAGGTTGACGGGTCGGTAACGAAGGGGTTGAATACTTTAATTACCATTTATTTAGCATTTTCTTTCACTTGTTTTATTTTATTTCACTTTTTTTTTTTTTTTAGATCAGTCTCCTTAATTTTCCTGTCTTTCTCGGTCACTGCAAGAATTTGTTCTTTTACTTCCTTTTTCAAAACCTCATTTTTGTTTTTATCTCACTTCTGACCATGTTTAATTCCTTCTTCAGATCATCTAGCTCCTTGTTCTCCTTGTCATTAGTTCTTTTGAGTTGAATTATTTCTCTATACACTGCCCTGTATTCAATTTTCAGATCCATTAGCTCCTCTTTCAAATCAGCTATATCCGATTTCTTGGGACATTTTTATACCTAGGTTCTCTATCCAATTCCAAACCTCTACCTAATATTCCACTTCTTATAAAACCTGAAAATGTATAATTATCCAACCTTTGAGTAGCTTTTGGGGTTCCATTCATGCAAGATCTTTTTTGGTATTACCCCTAGTGGAGATTCCACTCTGCTCATGTCTAGACATGTCTTTGTTGGTTCACTTTTTCTTCCTTCACCTTTATCATCCTTCATTTTATGTATTTAACACTATTATTGTAACAATTTTGTCATTTTGGTCACTTGGTATAGACAACTCCCTTCCTGTTCATAAATACCTACATTGTGTGATCTATACATTCTGGCTACATTTAGGTAATTTTATTGAGTGAAGGGAAACCTATTCTGCAGTAAAGGTGCAAAAGAAAAGATGAGTTAAGTTGTCACATAATAAATGTTGAGTTATTAATGAGTAAATGAGTTGATGGTTTCATTATACCATAACCATGATGCTGTATTAATAAATTTACATATCTCACACAGGCAACTATCCCAGGCATATTATGTGGTCCAGTCACTGCAGAACTTGTAACAGCATCCCATGGCAGATGGTTTCCAGTCTTCTTCCTTGCTGGCACAATCAATTTTACTGCTGCAATGATTTACTACACACAGAGTCATGCAAAACCTTTTCTTTGATACCAATAGGCTTAAGTTTTAGTGGAAGCTGTAATGACATTACTATCAGTGGCAGTAAGGCCATAAAAGTACAAGTGTACAGATTGTACAAAATGTTTTAAACTGATGTCTTGTTTCTGAAAAAAAGTATTTGAATGTATAGTATGGATATGTATCTGTAAATTACTGTCATAAATTTTTATTTTATATGATACCGTGATAGTCTTTTAGTCAAAGTTGTTTATAAATATGATGCATGTGATCCTTGTGTATGGAATCATGTAGCCTTCAGAAGATGCCAAATAACTTTAAGAAGATTATTTCATGGTAATGTGTATTTTATTTTTCTCATTGTTATTTGTTATGAAGAGGTTATGTTTCTTAAATAATTTAAGCATAGACTAAATATCATTGTAAGTAGAAACTGAAGATATTTTGAATATTAAAATTAAGGGCTTTAGGCAGTCATATGTTATGAAAAGGGACAAATCCATATAGTTTTGTAATTTTCCAGAAACCAGTTGTAGAGTTTACTGCTTTTTTTTTTTTTTTTTTGACATATAGTGAGATTTGAAAGCTACACAGTATCTACATGACACTTTTGTCAGAAATTAAGACCTATGTTTGGTCCATTGACCAAGGAGTATGAATATCTAGGAAAGAACTTAGAATTTTTCCTCATAAAGATACATAGAATTATGAAATATAACAAAAATAGATCGGACCAGTAACAGAAGCCTAGATGAGGTGGTCCTGTGACACCGATGTTGGAGAGAATCATATCCCCACTGCTTCAAATCCTATCGATACCCTCACTTCCATTTGGAGGTGGAGCCCCAAAGGGCTGGCATGAGGTCTCTGGACCAGCCCCAAGATATAAGGTCCAAGTATCATACCTCCACTTTATCACATAAGGAAAGCTGACAGTTGGTGGCTGCTCTTCTTCTTCTCCTATCAGCTGGTGCCATAGAAATAGACCCTCACTTACAAATGGCTAATGTTTCTTCCTGGAGGTCTGTAGGAAGACCTTAGGACCATTGAAGACTGCTGTGGGGCTGCAGGTTTCTAGTCACTGAAACTCAAGGGGACAATCATTGTTATGGGGATACAAGGGAAGAGAAGTATGGTGCTCTGGAAGAGTATTAGGTGAGCAACACTTCATCAGCTTCTTGAGATAAACATAATAAACACTTAACTGGTTGAGTGATGTGTTACTCACCTAAAAATAAAGACTTTTTCAGAGTTTTATGTTTTCTTGCCCTTATATTTCCATACATGTCTACAAAGTTTCAGAACAATTATTGTTATAATTACAAAAGTAGATTTATATGTATGTATACTTTACACATGAAAAACAACTTGCATTTTCAATGTGAATACTTGTTTCTGCAGAAACAAGTGGTTGGAGCACAACAGTTGGAAGGACATATAGTTTATTTATCTGACTTTTGATAATATGGTTAAGGATAAGTGTAATGTCATACATCTGGTGGGGATGCAGAGATCTGTAAATCACAGTATACCACAAAATTATGTTTTGCTATAAAGTTTCCTGTACCACACACCACAAACTACAGATTGCAAAAAATGAGGCAGTATAAATAACCACTGACTACACACATATAACATTCATAGATCACTTACATGTAGAGACCAATGTTTTGCATCTCTATAAATATCTTGATATCTGTGACACATAGCATATACCATATGCTAAACAAAACCCACACCATTCAAAAACACGTATGCACATCAGTGGATCTGTCACCCCAGCTCTGTCTTGCAAGAGACCCACAGGCCCCACAGGCCCCACAGAAATCACAGTTAATAGTTCAACCCATAAGTCACTTGTTAAAGAATTATATGTTGCTGCCTGGAAGAATTGATTGTAGACAGTATAGTGTAAGATGGTCTATCTTTTGTATGGTGGCTGCATTTGGTGTCTTTTGTCAGGCTAGATTTGTATTAGCACTGTTTTAATGCAAGGTGACCTTAATGTGGGCACGCCAGTGTACTTCTTGCTTGTCATGAGAAAGATTTCATTGTTGGATAGATATCTGGGAGAGTTTGGTGATGGCTGCATGTTATTGTGGCAAAGTAGCATGCAGTTAATACTTTAGGATCTATATGGGGCACCCCTACAGACCAGAGCCACAGATCATTTTGTCTGTGATAGAAGAAAACTCTGTTCATAGAGAAATGACACTTTTATACTATGACTGTCCCTCTGTTATGCTGTCTCCCAACCCCTTGTTACTGACCTGTACCGTTTCTCTGAATCATTTCCTTTTTTTTGCCTACCCTGTGGTGGGGGAAAAGAATGCTACCACCAACTCCACTTGAGTCGTAAGAGGCGACAAAAAGCAGGATGGGGGATGAGATTAGGAGTCCTACTACCTGTAGCCCCACAGGGGACATTCCTAAAAAAAGTAAAGGCATAGTCTGGGAGTTTTCCAACCAGTACCCTAAGGTTTGTGTCTTTTAATGTGCGTGGATGTGGTACAGATGAGTGTAAAAGGGAAGAGATAGGCAGTATGTTTGTGAGAAGAAAGATGGATGTGTTGGCTTTGAATGAAACTAAAATGAAAGGGAGGGGCAAATGTGACTTTGGGAGGTTCTCAGGAGTGAAGAGGGGACGAGGGAGAGAAGGGGTGGCCATACTAGTTAGTGAAGAGATAGGTAAGTGTGTAGTGGAGTGGAAGGAGGTTTCTTCAAGGTTGATGTGGATGAAGGTGAAGCTGGGAAGGGAGATGTGGGTTTTTGTAAGTGTGTATGGGCCTGGTAGTGAGAAGAGCGTAGAGGAAAGGGAGGCTTTTTGGGTAGATTTAAATGAGTGCATAGAGGGATTAGGGAGAAATGTCAATGTAGTTGTATTGGGAGACCTTAATACTAGGGTAGGAAACGAACCAATAGACGGAGTGATTGGGAAGTATGGAGTTCCAGGTAAAAATTGTAGTGGAGAATTGATGGTGGAGATGTGTCTAGAAAGAGAGTTGATGATATCAAATACAATGTTTAGGAAGAAAATCAGCCATAAGTACAGTCGAACCTCGAAAGCCCGAACTAATTGGGGGGAAGGGTGGTCCGGTCATGCCAAACGTCCTGTCATCGAAAATATCGCCCTAACAACCGTAGATTTTCATAGTGGTATACGTATAGGTAATGTATGATATGGCATAGAAACGCATAAGAATAATACTCTAACACTGTAATAACAACAATACTGTAATAATGCTAGAATACCAAAAATTCTGTAATAATAACTGTAATACAGGCATGTAAATGTACTGTATATACAGTGTACTGTACTGTATTTTTTATTACGTACACTGTAAATATCGGAAGGTATGCACGCGGGACAGTGGTGGCGGCCAGGGTTGCCGCGTTTTCTACATTTCCGTGTAGAATGGGAGTGTTGCCATACATTTTTCTCGGGCGTGTGCAGACTTTCATAGCAAGATATACTTGTCAAACTTTGACAAAATGTTGGTTCTATTTTTTTTTTTTTTTCTTGAATGTATATAAGGCCCCCATGCCCTAACATATTCACGTATTTTTCGGACCATAAGGCGCTTCGTACCATAAGGCGCACCCGTAATTTGCTATTCCCCGTCCTTACATAAGGCGCACCTGGTCTCGTCATCGGATAATCATGCATATGTGAGTGCTTTCAGAACTGAACATTTTCGTTGTTGAATGAGAAAAATCGGTTGGGATTTAGCAAAATTACAAAAATAAATGATATATTCTTTTTATTTTGGTCAGTGAAATCAGACCACCTCCATGGACGGTCTGCCCTGCCAATACCCCTAAAAAACAACATAAACACGTTACGGGAATTGTGGGGAATTAAACCAACATTAGCAGTTTTATTCCCGGAATTCTCTATTCACTTAAAAACACAGGATTACAAATGAAGGTAAATTTTTAGTTTCGACCATGGGCGCAATATAGTAATAGAAAATTAATTATTAATTTTTTAAATTATAATATATCAACGTAATATGCAATTTTGTGAGCGGAAATAAAAAACAAAAAAGGTGCTTAAACAGATTTCGTAAGTAACGAAGTCGTGTCGGACGAATGGTACGCCATGTTTGTTATGATAGATGCCGACGTCGAAGAAATGAAAGGATGATAAATTCGTCTAACCTAACCTAACCTGTGTTTAATAAATCATTACCTGCAAATTAAATGTCATCCGGATCGTCCTCGTTGTCGTCGTCGTGAGAGACGTTGGCGGGCTTTTCAACCACTCTCTCACCTTGCGGGGTATACAAAGTTCTTGCAGCTTGAAGGAATGCATGTATCTCCTCTCCATAACATTCCTTAAAGAAAATGTACCTGGCGAGGTACTGCCGGAAGTACCGAGACAAGATGGCGTCCCGATCCTATGCTACCGACTTCGTTCATTACCATATTTGCTTGTAGCAAGGCATTTTTTATTTTCATTTCCGCCCACAAAATTGCATATTACGTTGATACATTTTAATTTACAAAATCAATAATTATTTTTTTATTGCTATATTGCGCCCACGGTCGAAACTAAAAGAATACCCAAATGACTACAGTCTGAGTGGAGCGAGACTAGACCAATGCTAAATGGCTGTCTGTGTTGTGGACGCTATCATGTCATAGCCATGATAGTGTGAATGAATGCGGTGGCATGGACTCGAAGTTTTCGCAATTTTCTTGTCAAGATACATGCATCTTGATTATAACTTGGTTGTAACTTTTGCTAGGCCTATGCACTGTTACCGTCGGCAGGCTAGCTACGAAACGTGTCAAAATAGTACGTCACTGTCCGAGGCTTTTTTTGCACTGAAGCCACACATAAGGCGCACCACCCGATTTTGGCCGATTTTAAGGATTTTGCCCGCGCCTTATAGTCCGAAAAAACGGTAACACAATTACCAATAAAAGTCATATTTTGATGTACCATTTATTATTTGATAACTAGTTCTATGATTTTTAAACAAAAGTTTGAGTTTTTGAACGTTTTTAACAGCCCGCTGATATGTAGAAAAAATTTCCTCATGTCCTTGTGCAGTTGCCACATGCCGCTATTTTACTACGTTTTGGTAAAAAATTATACGAAACGGCAGCTCTGGTGGCGGCCGGGTTTGAGCACACGTGTACGGCCGTCGCTGCCACCTACCGGACAAATAGGGAACTTTGCTTGAAAAGTCCGCCCTTTGTTCATTTCGACCGGTCATACGAGGGTCCGGGCATTCGGGGTCCGCGCTTTCGAGGTTCGACTGTACACATGGGAGAGGGTGGTGGATGGAAGGGTGGCAGATAGAGCGTTAATGGACTATATAGTGGTGACCAGGAGTATGGTAGGAAGATTAAGGATGTACATGTTCTAAGGGGAGAGAGAGGGGGAATATCAGATAATTTTCTGGTGGAAGGTAAATTGAGAGTGGAGAAAGAGGAAAAGGACAGAAGGTAGGGAGGTAATTAGAGTGAACTGCTTAAATAAGAAGGAAAAGGAGGAGTATAGTGAGTCCTCCTTATATGGCAATTCTTTATCCAGTAAATTCACATTTATGGTATTTGGTAATTACTACCCTCGATTCTATTTACGGTAAGAAAAATTCAGATACGGTATCTGCTCGTGTTTTGAAGAGGAAAGAGCGGGGAGAAGGTACATCTGCCATATCCTATTATTACATGTTATAATTTGTTTGGTATACAGTAATTTCAATTTGCGGTAAGGTTTTCAGGAATGTATGTACTGTATAACTAGGACTTACTGTATAAGAAGAAGCTGGGAGGGAATGAAGGATAGAGTAGAACTAGGATTGGAGGAGGAATGGGGATAGTTCAAGGAGGGAGTCATAAGGTGTGCAAAGATGGTGTGTGGAACAAGGAGTGCAGGAGGAAATAGAGGGAAGGGTAGTGAGTGGTGGGATGAGAAAGCAGAGAAAGGTGTAGAAGAGAAGAAGAAGGCTTTTATAGATTGGCTACAAATTAGGACGAGGGAATTGTATGAGAGGTACAAAGTAAAGAGAAAGGAAGTTAAGCATAACAAAGGAAGCAAAGAGGAGAGCAGATGTGAAATGGGGAAAGAGTATGACAGAAAATTTTGAAAGTAATAAAAAGATATTTTGGAAAGAAATTAAAAGAGGAGGAAGCGAATCAAGTAGAGAAGAAAAGGTAAAAGGTGTAGATGGAAAGGTGATAATGGAAGAGAAGGCAGTGAGAGAAGGCAGTGAGAGGAAGATGGGCAGAGTATTTTAGGGAGTTGCTAAATGTGAAGGAGGATAGGGAGGGAAAGGTAGTTGCAGTGGGAAGTGCTAAGAAAATGAGAGTGTGGAAAATGGAGGAGAAATAAGGAAGGATGAAGTGAAAGCAGCTGTTAAGATGATGAGAACAGGTAAGACACCCGGGTTGGATGGATGCCATGCAGAATGTCTGAAGAAAGGAGGTACAGTTATGGTGGACTGGCTGGTGAGGAGGAGTGCCTGTATCATTCTGCTTTACAAAGGAAAGGGGGACAAGTGTGAGTGCAATAGTTTTAGAGGGATCAGCTTGTTGAGTGTAGTTGGGAAAGGCTTATGGGAGGGTCTTGATTGAGAGGATTAGGAGAGGAACAGAGGGAGTAATTGGTGAGGAACAGTGTGGTTTTAGGACAGGTATGAGTTACGTAGATCAGATTTTTGTGGTAAGACAGATATGTGAGAAAGCTATAGGAAAAGGTAAGGATATACAGTATTTTGGGCTTTTATAGATCTGGAAAAGGCTTATGACAGGGTAGACAGGAAGGCACAGTGGGAGGTACTACAGATATATGGGATAGGAGGAAAGCTGCTAAGAGCAGTCAAGAGTTTTTCGAGAGTAGTAGAGCATGTGTTAGGATCAGAAATGGAGAGAGTGAATGGTTTGAGGTAAAGGTGGGACTTCATCAGGGATGTGTTATGTCACCCTGGCTATTCAATCTATACATGGATTGGGTGGTGCGAGAGGTGAATGCAAGGGTGGTGGTCAGGGATTGGAGATGGTTAAAGAAAATGGAGAAAAGTGGGAAATAAGCCAGTTGTTTGCCGACGACTCTGCACTTGTAGCAGGATCAGAGGAGGGATTGAGGAAGTTAGTGACAGAGTTTGAGAAGGTGTGTGAAAGAAGGAAGCTGAAGATAAATGTGGGTAAAAGTAAGGTGATGAGATATACAAGGGGAGAGAGTGACAACAGGCTGGAAGTGAGCATTAAGGGAGAGAGACAGGAGGAAGTGGATAGTTTTAGATACTTGGGTGTGAATGTGGCAGGAAAGGGAGGAGTAGGGGTGGAGGTAGAATGTAGATTGAGAGAAGCGAGTAAATGCCTTGATGGATTAAAAAGTGTAATGAGAAATAGACCTCTGGGAATGGATGCTAAGAGGAGGTTATATGAAGGAGTGATTGTGCCAACAGCACTGTACGGGGCAGAAACATAGAACATAAGAGAGGAAGGGAGGAGTTTGAATGTGTTTGAGGTGAAATGTCTGAGAAGTATGATAGGGGTTACTAGGCTAGATAGAATGAGAAATAAGGTGAGGAGGAGAACAGAGGTGGAAAGGGGGTTGGGAGATAGGGTTGATGAAAGAGTATTAGGATGGTTTGGACACACACAAAGAATGAGTGAAGAAAGATTATTAGAAGAGGTGTGGAAGGAGTGAATATGAGGGGGCATCCTAGGATGAGATGGATGGATGGGGGTAAAAAGGGTATTACAAAAGAGAGGAATGTCTGTTGAGGAAGGACAAGAGAGGACAGAAGATAGGGGTGAATGGAGAAGGGTTGTGTATGGATGATGCCGTCAGCGGCGGCGCCAGGAATTTTTAGTAGGGGAGGCTAAGGGGGGGGGGCTGAGCAAATTTTGGGGGGGGCTAATAGTAATATGATAATACACATATATTATCCTCATTTCAGAAGGGGAGGGGGTTAATGGTAGGGCTAGCACTGATGGCTGACAAATCTTTAGCCCTGGCAATTAAAAATTCCATTTAATAAAATTATTTCAATGAGTGTTTAAAAATTTCAATTTGCTCATTTCAGTTGGGGGGCTGGCCACTTTTTTGGGGGCGCTAAAGCCCCCACAAGCCCCCCCCCCCCGAATTAATGAAGCGGCCTTGCTGTGGATGTGCTGTGTCATACTACACTGCTTCTGACCCAGGGCAGTGGACAAGATGCAGGGATGACCCGTCATCCAGGAGGTGCCAAGATGAGAGGGAGGGTGGAGGGGAGTGGAATATGTAGGGGATGGAATGGGTGGGAGTGGTTTTTATGCCTTTTTCTTTTTGGCTACCCCTCGTGTAAGGGGGAAAAAGCCTTTGGTATATGAATGTATCATTTTATATATATATACCAAAGGCGGCTTCCCCCTTATAAGGGAGGTAGCCAGCCAAGAAATGCAAACAACCTCTCCCTTCCCGCTTTTATTTTTCACTGATTTGTTTCCCATTTATCTTGGCTCCTTATGGTTAAAGGGGTGTCCCTGTCTCTTGCCACTGCCAGGATTAGAAGCAATGCAGTAAGACACAATACATCCACAGCAGGGTCCCACCACTTTATTTACTTTGCAACCGTCTCTCATCGCCTCATGCTAAAATAGAGAAGACAAGGAGAAATATCTTCAGTCCGTGTCAATATATCATTCATTCACAACCATTCTCCAACCACACCAAAAGTTTCTTTCCCCATATAAAGGAAGTAGCCAGCCAAGGCATGCACTCCCATGCCCATCTCACTCCTATTTGTCACCCATTTGTTTCCCTTTTATATTAGTTCTTCATGGATAAAGGGTTATCTTTGTCTCCTGCCCACTGCCTGGGTTAGAAGCAAGATACAACACATCCACAGCAGGGTTCCTCCTCTTTATTTACAGTAACAACCCCACTATCCATCAAATTGATGCCAAGGGGGTGTCTAGGTGTGGGTTTGTCCAGATATGGGCACTGGGGCCCAGCCAGTAGGTTACAATCCTTTGAAACTCGATAAAACGTGACCTAACCTAATCAGAAGTAATTTTGAGCTATTCTGTTGTATGTACACTGTAATATATGATAATGTAATGATAAGTTAATAAAATGATATAAAACTAATGAAACAAAAGTATGTACAGACCCAGCTTAACGACTGAGACCCAACTGAATGACCAGTAGATTTATCCCTACTACGACTGTACTGTACCATCCATTGATGGAAGGCTGGTGTGAGCCAGAGAAGTGGCTGTGGAAAAGTGGAAGGGCCAAGTCAAGGATGCAAGGTCACAGGCCTGAAGAATGTGTTGATTATGGGTTGGCGGTAGGACCGATGGTTTAGGCAATAAATTACTGTTGTGAATGTATATCCACCACAAGGTTGAGGTCGAACATTTCCCTGATACATTCCAGGTACTCTGTGTACTCTAAAATGAATTTGAGGTGTTCCCAGAGAGTGCTTAAATGGGGAATGGCTAAGGAATTTATGTCTGTGTTGTTATTGTCATTGCCACCTTCATCACCAGTATCTCCTGACTGCAAGTCAGGCACAGATGCAGTGATCTCAGTATCAGACATGATCTGATGGCCAGGATCACCACCATCTTTGTCAAGCCACTCTCAAACATCTACAACAGCTACATTTTTGTGTGCAGTATATAGACAAAGGTGGAAGCTGTCAAACTCAAAACCCTTAGCTCCCCTCAAGAGGCAAGACCAGCCATCCTCCAGAGGTTTCATGGAGACTTCTTGCCATGGATTTGCCCAATCATGTATTGCAAACTTGATATTGTAGCATTTCAGGTTGTTGTTGTTGTTCCCGTCTCCCCAAGGAATGCCACTGCCGAAACGGGGTTTTCCCACAAATCCTTTATGGAGTGTATGTTGTGTTGTTTGCGTGCGTGATTGTGTATAATGCAGTCTTCCATGATGTGTTGAATAGTATAGGGTGAAGTGTTACATCCTGGACATTTGTCCACAATGCAGTCATCCAGTCTCTTCTGGTAGCTGGCTGGCCGTCTGGCTGTATGGCTGACTGGTCGGCTGGCTGTATGGTTGGCTGGCCGGATGCCTGGCTGCATGGCCGGCCGACTGGCTGGCTGGCCGGCTTGCTGTATAGCAGGGCGGCTGTCTGGCTGGCTGGCTTTATGACCGGCTGGCTGGTTCTATGGCCGGCTGGCTGGCTCTATGGCCAGCTGACTGGCTGGCTGGCTGTATAGCCGGCTGGATAGCTGTCTGGCTGTACGGCCTGGTGGCTGGTTGTATAGGCGTCTGTCGGGCTTGCTGGCTGTATGGCCGGCTGGTTAACAGTATGGCCGCCTGGCTGACTCACTGGTTTTATGGCTGGCTGGATGGTTAGCTGGCTATGTGGCCGGCTTGCTGGCTATATGGCCGACTGGTTGGCTGTATGGCCTGCTGGCTGGCTGGCTGTATAGCCGGCTGGCTGACTGGCTGCATGGCCGATTGAGTGGCTGGATGGCTGTATAGCCGGCTGGCTGACTGGCTGTATGGCCGATTGAGTGGCTGGATGGCTGTATAGCCGGCTGGCTGGTAGTATGGCCGACTTGCTTCCTAGCTGCCTTTCTGTATGGCCGGGTGGCTCGCTGTACCGCCGGCTGTCTTGCTATATGGCCGGCTAGTTTACTGGCTGGCTTTATGACTAGGTGGCTGGCTGACTGCCTGGCTTCATGGAGATATATGGCCGGCTGGCTGGCTTTATAGCTGGTTGTCTGTCTGGCAGTATGTCTGGGTGGCTGGCTGGATGGCCGGATGGCTGTATGGCTGACTGGTCGACTGGCTGTATGGTTGGCTGGCCGGCCGGCTGACTGGCTGTAAGGCCGGCTAGCTGGCTGTATGTCCGGCTGGCTTGCTTTCTTTCTGGCCGTCTGGCTGGCTGTATGGCCGAGTGCCTGGCTGGCTTGCTGTATGGCCGGTTGGCTGTCTGGCTGGGTTTATGGCCGGATGGCTGGCTGACTTGCTGGCTTTATGGCCGGATGGCTGGGTGTATGCCAGTTGGCTGGGTGGCTGGCTGTATGAACCGCTGGTTGGCTATATGGCCGGCTGGTGGGCTATATGGCCGGCTGGTTGGCTGTATGGCCTGTTGGCTGGCAGGCTAGCTGTTTGGCTTTATGGCCAGCTGGTTAGCATAATGGCCGGCTGGTTGCGTGACTATATGGCCGTCTGGCTGGCTATATGGCCGGCTGTTTGGTTGTATGACCGGCTTGCTGGCCGCCTAGGTGGTTGTATGGCCGGATGGAAAGCTAGATATGTGGCCGGTTGGTTGGCTGTATGGCCAGCTGGCTGGCTGCATATGTGGCCGGCTGGCTGGCTGTGTGGCTGGCTGGCAGTATGTCTGGGTGGCTGGCTGGATGGCTGTATTAGTGGCTGGTAATATGTATGGCTGGATGGCTAGCAGTTTGGGTTGCTGGCTGTATAGCTGTCTGACCGTCTGGCTGGATGGCTGGATGTATGGTTGGCTGTCCGAATGGCTGTATTACTTGCTGGACGGATGGTTGTATGGCTCGCTGCCCGGCTGGCTGTATGGCTGACTGGCCGTCTGGTTGTATTGCTGATTGGCCATCTGGCTTGCTGGCCGGTTGACTGGATGTATGGTCGGGTGACTGGCTGGCCGAATGGCTGTATTGCTTGCTGGCCGGCTGGCTGTATGGCTTGCTGGCTGTAAGGGCGGCTACATGGCAGGCTCGCCGCCCGGCTGGCTGTATGGCTTGCTGGCCGGTTGACTGGCTATATGGTCGGCCGGCTGGCTGGCTCGCTGTATTGGCAGCCGTCTGGCTGTATGGCCGCCTGGCTGGCTGTATGGCCGCCCGGCTGGCTGGTTTGCTGTATGGAAAAGAGCCGGGAGAAGGGCCGAGAAAAGGGTCAGGAAAAGGGCCACGAGAATTGCCAAGAAACGGGGCAGGAGAAGGGCCCGGAATAGGGCCAAGAGATGTGCCAGGAGAAGGGCAGGGAAAAGGGCCAAGAGAAGAGCCGGGAGAAGGGCCCGGGGAAATGCCAAGAGCAGGGCCAAGAGAAGGCCAGGAGACTGGGTGAAAAGGCCCAAGTTTGGAGGGGTGCCACCGCCACGCCCTTGGTCTAAGGCTGTTCATGTCTACCTTGCTTTGTACTTTGTCCTGACTCTCTACCTGTGAGGCAAGTTTGGACCAAATCGGTCACCTTCGGATTTTGGGCAAAATTCATATGGTTTTCTCCTTTGAGATTTTTTGGATTATGGGTCATTATGGTCACCTGCTCAGATTTACCCGCCATATCACCCACAGGTCGAGGGCGTCCAGGGCTGCCGTGGCGTCCAATTTGACACCACTCAGGGATACGGTATGGGTGCCACAGGCCCAAAAGTGAATACTGGGTGAAAAGGCCCAAGTTTGGAGGGGTGCCACCGCCATGCCCTTGGGCTAAGGCTGTTCATGTCTACCTTGCTTTGTACTTTCTCTGACTCTCTACCTGTGAGGCAAGTTTGAACCAAATCGGTCACCTTCGGGTTTTGGGCAAAATTCATATGGTTTCTCCTTTGAGATTTTTTTGGATTTTGGGTCATATTGGTCACCTGCTCCGATTTACCCGCCATATCACCCACAGGTCGAGGGCGTCCGGGGCTGCCATGGAGTCCAATTTGACACCACTCTAGGATACGGTATGGGTGCCACAGGCCCAAAAGTGAATACTGGGTGAAAAGGCCCAAGTTTGGAGGAGTGCCACCGCACGCCCTTTGGCTAAGGCTGTTCATGTCTACCTTGCTTTGTACTTTGTCCGACTCTCTACCTGTGAGGCAAGTTTGGACCAAATCGGTCACCTTCGGGTTTTGGGCAAAATTCATATGGCTCCTTTGAGATTTTTTGGATTTTGGGTCATATTGGTCACCTGCTCAGATTTACCCGCCATATCACCCACAGGTCGAGGGCGTCCAAGGCTGTCGTGGAGTCCAATTTGACACCACTTAGGGATGCGGTATGGGTGCCACAGGCCCAAAAGTGAATACTGGGTGAAAAGGCCCAAGTTTGGAGGGGTGCCACCGCCATGCCCTTTGGCTAAGGCTGTTCATGTCTACCTTGCTTTGTACTTTGTCCGACTCTATACCAGTGAGGGAAGTTTGGACCAAATCGGTCACCTTCGCATTTTGGGTAAAATTCATATGGCTCCTTTGAGATTTTTTGGATTTTGGGTCATCCTGGTCACCTGCTCCGATTTACCCGCCATATCACCCACAGATCGAGGGCGTCCAGGGCTGCCGTGGAGTCCAATTTGACACCACTCAGGGATACGGTATGGGTGCCACAGGCCCAAAAGTGAATACTGGGTGAAAAGGCCCAAGTTTGGAGGGGTGCCACCGCCACGCCCTTTGGCTAAGGCTGTTCATGTCTACCTTGCTTTGTACTTTGTCCGACTCTCTACCTGTGAGGCAAGTTTGGACCAAATCGGTCACCTTCGGATTTTGGGCAAAATTCATATGGTTTCTCCTTTGAGATTTTTTGGATTTTGGGTCATATTGGTCACCTGCTCAGATTTACCCGCCATATCACCCACAGGTCGAGGGCGTCCAGGGCTGCCGTGGAGTCCAATTTGACACCACTCAGGGATACGGTTTTGGTGCCACAGGCCCAAAAGTGAATACTGGGTGAAAAGGCCCAAGTTTGGAGGGGTGCGACCACCACGCCCTTGGGCTAAGGCTGTTCATGTCTACCTCTCCTCATTTTAGCTTTCTTTTTACTGCTGAACTGCTGGCAGTCAGCAACGCCCTCAAATTTGTTTTTAATTCTGTTCCATGTAATAAGAACGTTGTTATTTTTACAGATTCCATGAGCATTGTATCCCTTATAAATACATTATTACCTCGTCATTTTTTAGTCCAAGAAATACAGGACTGGTTGATTCTCATTAACAACAGAAAGAAGATAAAAGTAAACTTTTGCTGGGTGCCGTCCCATGTGGGTATCACTGGAAATGAACAGGCCGATGCTGCAGCCAAAGCCGCCACTAGGCTCAGCCATATAACAGACCGAAAAGTCCCACATATGGACTTAAAACAAGTGATCCATTGTTATACAATGGAGAAGTGGCAAGAACAATGGACAAGGCTGGACGGTAGTTATAAGTTAAAAGAGATTCACCCCTTGGTGAACCCTTGGAAGTGTCCTCCTTTGGACAGAAGGTCAAGTATTGTTTTGACAAGATTGAGAATTGGCCATTCCTACATTACTCATAAATTTTTGATGGCAAGTGGAGCAGAAAGTAGTTTTTACAATAAAACACATTTTAATTCAGTGCCCTGCATTCTCTAATAAGCACAGGGCAAATTTTTTAACAAATTTATCCTTTAAACAGATTTTATGGGAGGAAGATCATGTAAAGAATGTTGTTAAGTTTTTGAAAGACATCGGTTTATTTAATGAAATTTAAAATTGCGTATATGAATGCTTGTGAGTGTATGTTGTTGTGATGTGTTTATGTGAATGTTTACTATTTTTACTGTTTTACTTGAATTATTATCAATGAGGTAAATATGCGCTGAATGGCCTACTGGCTCCGGCGCTTGGCCTTCGAGCCAAAAATTTCATAAATCAATCAATCAATCAATCAAAATCCAAAAAATCTCAGAGGAAAAACCATATGAATTTTAACCAAAATCCGAAGGTGACCGATTTGGTCCAAACTTGCCTCACAGGTAGAGAGTCGGACAAAGTACAAAGGAAGGTAGACATGAACAGCCTTAGCCCAAGGGCGTGGCGGTCGCACCCCTCCAAACTTGGGCCTTTTCACCCAGTATTCACTTATGGGCCTGTGGCACCCATACCGTATCCCTGAGTGGTGTCAAATTGGACTCCACGACAGCCTTGGACGCCCTCGACCTGTGGGTGATAAGGCGGGTCAATCTGTGCATGTGACCAAAATGACCCAAAATCGAAAAAATCTCAGAGAAACCATATGAATTTTGCCCAAAATCCGAAGGTGATCGATTTGGTCCAAACTTACCTCACAGGTAGAGAGTCGGCCAAAGTACAAAGCAAGGTAGACATGAACAGTCTTAGCCCAAGGGCGTGGCGGTGGCATCCCTCCAAACTTGGGCCTTTTCACCCAGTATTCACTTTTGGGCCTGTGGCACCCATACCGTATCCATGAGTGGTGTCAAATTGAATTTTGTCCAAAATCCGAAGGTAACCGATTTGGTCCAAACATGCCTCGTAGGTAGAGAGTCAGATAAAGTACAAAGCAAGGTAGACATGAACAGCCTTGGCCCAAGGGCGTGGCGGTGGCACCCCTCCAAACTTGGGCCTTTTCACCCAGTATTCACTTACGGGCCTGTGGCACCCATACTGTATCCCTGAGTGGTGTCAAATTGGACTCCACGGTAGCCCTGGACGTCCTCGATCTGTGGGCGATATCGCGGATAAATCGGAGCAGGTGACCAATATGACCCAAAATCCAAAAAATCTCAAAGGAAAAACCATATGAATTTTGTCCAAAATCCGAAGGTGACCGATTTGATCCAAACTTGCCTCACAGGTAAAGAGTCGGACAAAGTACAAAGCAAGGAAGACATGAACAGCCTTAGCCCAAGGGCGTGGCGGTCGCACACCTCAAAACTTGGGCCTTTTCACCCAGTATTCGCTTTTGGGCCTGTGGCACCCATACCGTATCCCTGAGTGGTGTCAAATTGGACTCCACGGCAGCCCTGGACGCCCTCGACCTGTGGGTGATATGGCGGGTAAATCGGAGCAGGTGACCATAATGACCCATAATTCAAATAATCTAAAAGGAGAAACCATATGAATTTTGCCCGAAATCCGAAGGTGACCGATTTGGTCCAAACAAGTGTCACTTCTCGTCCTTGTAGTCAGTCACCAGTGAGTACGAGTACGAGTACGATTGTGGTCAGGGTCACCGGTCACGCATCACAGCGACTCTGTGTGTGATTCACTATGGTCTTGGATCACGTGTTGGACTCTCGATCGACAGCTATTTCCTTCCCGGAAGAGAGCTCAGAGCTCGTATATAACCGATCTATGGGTAATGCTGTGACCTTACACGCACACTCACACCCAACTCCCCGCCCACGGGAGATGGAGTAACGACTAGCAGCGCAGCGATACTGAAATTATTTAAGCCCTGGGCGGGAATGAGACCCGGGCCGTCGTAGTGGCAGCCGGGAACTCTACCAACTAAGTCATAAAGGGGTGTGTGTGTGTGTGTGTGTGTGTGTGTGTGTGTGTGTGTGTGTGTGTGTGTGTGTGTGTGTGTGTGTGTGTGTGTGTGTGTGTGTGTGTGTGTGTGTGTGTGTGTTTTTTCTATGTGGTTTGTATTTTTACGATTTTGCCCCCATAATTACCAAGAACTCCGCCCAAGCGTCAAACTTGGTCACATTCTCCAAACAGCAATTCATAAAACCCTGGGTACAACTAAATAGGCTACGCACGGGTACTGGCCGTTTTCTATCAACAAACATGGAAAAAATGGGAATATCTGATTCAGATCTTTGTCCACGCGGGCAAATATAGACTCATGAACACATCCAGAATGCGTGTATTAAGATAGCACCTTCTTGTCAGTTAAAAGACTTAGAAAACTCAAAACTAGTGATCTACTTCACTGATTGCCAATTTTGACAACTTCGGCTGAGTAAAAGCAGCAACGACTGCAACAGCACTGTAGGAGAGAGGCCAAACGCAAAGTATGGGATCCAATATTTAACGTTTCGCCCAGAAGAAAGCTGCAATTATTCATAAAAGAGTAGGAAAAATAAAAGAAGAATGTACAAAGAGGATCATATTACCTAATACCTCAGTTGCAGACAATATTTCCTCATTATTGTCATGAAAACCAGCTCGGTAACAGTTGGCAATCTTATAAAAAGCAGAAATAAAAGTAGGGAAAATGTTGGTCAAGCAGGTGTTTACTGTGTGCCATGTTTAGGTTGTAAAAAGGTCTACACTGGTGAAAGTTTCCGTGGTTTTGATAAAAGAATATTGGAATATAAATATTATATGAAAACTTACAATATGAATAATGTCATTGTTAGACATATATGCGATACAGGTCACAATGCTGACTGAAATAATTCCAAGGGTGTTAAATACGAAAACCATATTATGAAACGTAGGTGTTTTGAATCTGCTTTTATATCTCTCATTGAAAATGTATATCAAAACAATGGATTTTTTACAATAAATAAACCTTTAGCAATTTTAATAACAAAGTAACAAGCAATTTACGCAAATTGTGTTTACACCAGTTTCTTGTTCGTTTCTCCCAGCAAGCTCGGGTTATATAAAGAGTCATATGTTTGTCCACTGTATACACACAACGTCGAGACTGTACAAATTTACACCAGGCTTAATGACCTCCGTATCCTAAATCCACACTGTTCCTCCCATAAGCCTTCCCAACTACACTTAACAAGCTAATCCCTCTGAAACTACTACATTCACACTTGTCCCCTTTTCCCTTGTAAAGAGGAACTATACAGGCACTCCTTCAGTCCTCCGGCACTCTACCCTCTCTCCAGCAAACATTAAATAACCTCACCAACCAGTCCACCATCACTGTACCTCCCTTTTTCAGACATTCTGCATGGCATCCATCCAGACCAGGTGCCTTACCTGCTTTCATCATCTTTACAACTGCCTTCACCTCATCCTTCCTTATTTCTCTTCCATTCTCTTCACTCATCACTCTCATTTTCTTAGCATTTCCCACTGCAGCTATCTTTCCCTCCCTATCCTCCTTCACATTTAGCAACTCCCTAAAATATTCTGCCCATCTTCCCCTTACTGCCCTCTCTTCCATTATCATCTCTCCATCTGCACCTTTTACCTTTTCTTCTCTACTTGATTCGCCTCCTCTTCCTCTCTTAATTTCTTTCCAAAACATCTTTTTATTACTTTCAAAATTTTCTGTCATACTCTTGCCCCATTTCACATCTGCTCTCCTCTTTGCCTCCTTTACCTTTTGCTTTACTTCTCTTTTATTTTCTTTGTACCTCTCATATGACTCCCTCGTCCTATTTTGTAACCAATCTGTGAAAGCTCGCTTCTTCTCTTCTACAACCTTCTTTGTTTCCTCATCCCACCATTCACTACCCTTTCTTCTATTTCCCCCTGTCCTTCTTGTTCTACACACCATCCTTGCACACTTTGTGACTCCCTCCTTGAACCATCCCCATTCCTCCTCCACACCCAGCTCTATCCTTCACTCCCTCCCACTCCTCCTTCAGCTTCTTCTTGTACTCCTTCTCCTTTTCCTTTTCATTCAAAGAGTTTACTCTAAGAACCTCCCTACCTTTTGTCCCTTTCCTCTTTCTCCATCTATCCTCCACTCTCAGCTTACCTTCCACCAAAAAATGATCTGATATTCCCCCACCCTCTCCCCTTAGCACATGTACTGTATATCCTTAACTCTTCCTATCATAATCCTATTTACCACTACATAATCCAATAGCGCTCTATCTACCACCCTTCCATCCACCACCCTCTCCCATGTGTACTTATGCTTGACTTTCTTCCGAAACACTGTATTTGCTATCATCAACTCTCTCTCTAGACACATTTCCACCATCAACTCTCCACTACGGTTTTTTCCTGGAACTCCACATTTCCCAACCACTCCATTGATTGGACCATTTCCTACCCTAGCATTAAGGTCTCCCAGTACTATTACATTGACATTTCTTCCTAAATCCTCTATGCACTCATTTAAATCTACCCAAAAGGCCTCCCTTTCTTCTACACTCTTCTCACTGCCAGGCCCATATGCACTTACAAAGACCCACATCTCCTTTCCCAGTTTCACCTTCATCCACATTATCCTTGAGGAAACCTCCTTCCACTCCACTACACGTTTACCTATCTCCTCACTTACTAGAATAGCTACCCCTTCCCTCCCTCGCCCTCTTTTCACTCCTGATAACCTCCCACTTACACTCCCAAACTTACACTCACCCTTCCCTTTCAACTTAGTTTCACTCAAAGCCAACACATCCATCTTTCTTCTCACAAACATACTACTTATCTCTTCCCTTTTACTCTCATCTGTACCACATCCACGCACAATAAAAGACCCAAACCTTAGGGTGCTGGTCCGAGAACTTCCAGACCCTCTTATGCCTTCTCTTTTTTGTTTAGGAATGTCCCCTGTGGGGCTACAAGGAGAAGGATGCCTAGTCCCAATCCCCGTCCCTTTCTTCTCGTCTCTTACGATCTAAGTGGGAATACATGGTGGCAGTATTCTTTTCCCCCACCACAGGGAATTCCCTCACCCCAGAAAAAGAATACTCAGAGAAATGGTACAGGACAGCAACAAGGGGTTGGGGGGACAGTATAACGGAGGGACAGTCGTAGTATAAGAGTGTCATCATTTCTCTATGGCAGGGTTTTCCTCTATCATAGACAAAATGATGTGTGGCTCTGGTCCGTAGGGCCGCCCCATATAGACCCTAAAGTATCAACTGCATGCTACTTTGCCACAATAATAAGCAGCCAATACCCCAGACGGTGTATATATATATATACATACACACACACACACACACATATATATATATATACATATATATATATAAATTTTTATGTATATATACATATATATATATATATATGAGAGAGATAGAGAGAAATGGGTGGGGAAGCGCAAACGAAGATGAGTTGGGAATAGAATCTATTGCCCTAACGTTTCGACCGACTTGGTCCTCTTCTGAAGAAGACTTGGTCGAAACGTTAGGGCAATAAACTCTATTCCCAACCCACTTTCGTTTGCCCTTCCCCACCCATTTCTCTCTCATTTGTCTGAAATGGTTTATATATATATATATATATATATATATATATATATATATATATATATATATATATATATATATATATATACATATATATATATTATATACATATATATATATATATATATGAATGCAGGTACATACATATATGTATATATATATATATGTGTGCGTGTGTGTGTGTGTGTGTGTGTGTGTGTGTGTGTGTGTGTGCGTGTGTGTGTACATACAAAATGAATGGATACATGCATACATTTGTAAATTATTGTGCATATGTAAATCTATGATTTCCATCTTCATCACTAAATCGTTCACCCACCTGAGCCTGAGCTGAGCCATTTGTCACCACAATGACCTTCTTCGAGCCTTTGAAGAGGTCCATCAGAGTGGAAGACCTCCTGACCTGCTCCGACAGAATGTGGACCCAGAATACTCCCAAGACCCAGTCCTCTTTCACTCCCAGGTCCACCGAAGACTCCTCCGTGTGCCGAACGTAAGCCACGAGAGCTTCCGCTTCGATTTCTACTACACGGGTTCGGGTTTCCGCCGACTCTCCAAGTTCTTCCCGAACTCCGTGGAAAACTTCGATTCCAGCATTGGGATGAGGTACGAATGAAGACTTCTTTGGACCACTCGCTCACCGAAGAGCAGCAACTGATCGTTGTCTGGCTTCGGGAGAAGTACGAGCTTGCGTCCTCTGCGTCGTGCACGGTCAGTATCGTGTACGAGGCCTACAGAGGGTTTTGCAGGACCCAGGGTAGCCGCGCCATTCCCCGTAGAAGTCTTGTCAACTTCGTTAGGTACTTGGCCTACCCAGTCCCAGTCAACGTGTCTTGCTCCGAGGGCGTCTTTGTATTCGTGGGCCTTCAGGAGCGGAAGAAATTGCAAGGACTCGAAACTTCGTCCTCAGGAGGTACGAGAGGCTGCAAGAGAACCCTCGAGATCGAGACGAGGTCCCGCGAGGAAGGAGCCAAACGTTTCCGGCGGGAGGATAGTGACGCCCTCACCAAGAACGTTCTTGTGTAGGAAACTATCCTCCTAGAGGCGCCAACGAGCTCCACGAAGGAACCTAAACCTCAGCGCAAGAGACTTCGAGAGTCTGAAGAAGAAGTGGGAGGACCAAGAAAACGTCGTCGATGTTATTGAACTGAAGTTCGAAAGAAAGGAAAAGGTCCTCTTCTAAACGTGAAAATATAAATATACATATAAAATAAATGAAAAATTTAGGAAATAGCAAATGCATGAACAACAAAAAGTTGAATAAATCAAGTTCTCAAACTAGGCAGCCATGAGACTTTTCATGATGAATGAAATAATTTAAAAAGAAAAATACAAGTTTCAACAGTTAAAAGAAGAAATAACTAAAAAGATCGCTGAAGCACTGACAAACTGCAGGTTCTCACCAGAATACAAAAAGAATAAATGAAAAACTTATAAATTATGAGTAGATAAATCAGACAAAATAAAGAAAAAAAAATTAAATAAACGAGTAACTTGAAAAATAGAATAAAGTTAGTAATTAGATACATATAAACAAATTATACAATTGCAAGATGTATCTGGAGGTACAATTCCTCCACACTAGCTTGATACTTTGGAGACCAAGGGGGTTTTCCTCTGCTGAATAAAATCACCTGGTGGCTGATATAATATATATATATATATACATATATATATATGTCACTTAATAAGAAAATACGTAAGATCACCATTAGTGAATACGTCTCTGAATTTAAAGTTCTCACTAATTTACATAAAGAAGATGCCCCATTAATTCCTATCATCTCCAACAGGGGTTCTTGCCGTAGCAAACTTTCCAAATGGCTTGCGGGTTTATTATCACATTTTGCGTGGAAATTTTCCAACTCTCATATAAAACATTCAGAAGATTTCATCCAGAAAATCAAAGATATTAATATTTCAGGCCGTAGTTTATTAGGCCTCGACATTATTTATCTATTTACACACATTTGTGTTGGTGGTGTTTTGGACTTTCTAGAAACCAAGCTACAAGCATTCCAAGATAAATTACCCCTTCCGGTTTCCAAATTCATCCCGCTTGTACCTACTTGTGTTTCAACAAATGTTTTTTTCCTTTCAAAATTTGTTCTTTAGGCAAAAGTTTGGCTGTAGCATGGGTTCCAACCTTTCTCCTGTTCTGGCCAATCTTTACATGGAATACTGTGAGGGTGTTCGTCTTCCAACGATAAAAACCCATACATATAATTTGGCTAAGATATATTGACGATATTTTCATCATTTGGGATAAGGGTCGGGGTCCCTATGATGTTTTTCTAGAATTTTTTTAACCAGTTAGCAACTAATCTCAATTTCAAGGTGAAATGAGAAAAAGCTGGTAAAATTCCATTTTAAGACACATTAATCATGAAGAATGAGAATAGGCTTGCCTTTACTGAAACCGCCACTTTATATATATATATATATGTTGGGTATGTTTAAGACAGATTGAACATTTTTAGAAGCTCCGCATGGGATACGAACCCTGACCCGTGCGTCGAAAATCACGAGGCCAAGACGCTAGCAACCATGCTTCATGGTGATGGTTCAAAAGGACTGTACTAGTCCCCGACCACGCTTCACGTAACAATGGAAGATCTAGTCTCAATTTCATCTAATCCCGTATTAGGCGAGCCCTCCGACAAGTTGGGTATGTTTAAGACAGATTGAACATTTTTAGAAGCTCCGACATGGGATACGAACCCTGACCCGTGCGTCGAAAATCACGAGGCCAAGACGCTAGCAACCATGTTACATGGTGATGGTTCAAAAGGACTGTACTAGTCCCCGACCACGCTTCACGTAACAATGGAAGATCTAGTCTCAATTTCATCTAATCCCGTATTAGGCGAGCCCTCCGACAAGTTGGGTATGTTTAAGACAGATTGAACATTTTTAGAAGCTCCGACATGGGATACGAACCCTGACCCGTGCGTCGAAAA
>NC_134816.1:16762959-16767959 GCF_046742065.1 Oratosquilla oratoria
TATTTCTTTACAAATATAACTATCAATTTTGTACAATCCTAAGTTAAGGTTAAAGTTATCATTTGTGATCTTAATCAGGCAACTTTCAATTAAATTTCTTTCGACAAAATTATTGTGAGAATAAACACCTTGTGAGATCGAAACCTTTATTGGTACTACGTTTCGCTTGTTACAGCTTTTTCAAGTACAGACATGACACACACTCTGAGCACATATAAGCCAACAGGGAAGGAACTGGGAGAGGTTATCAGGGAGTGGTGGGTGGTAGGTGGAGGGGGAGGAGGGGGACGGGTGGGACATTTCGGACAGTTTGTTGAAGTGGACTAAGGGGGACATTTCATACATTTATTTAATGCGGGTAACAGATGGATGATAGGAGGGGCGATGTTAAACATGCCTCTGTTCTGCTCAATGGTTTTGAAGCTTTGAATGGCGGCCGCTTCGAGGCATTTTCTCCTCACCCTGTCTGGTTCACTAAACAGAAGTTCTGCGTTATCCCAATCCATCAGGTGGTCGTTGGTGTTCCGGTGGATAACACAGGCGTTGGTGGTGATGTTGTTCCGGGAATCGTAGCGATGCTCCCGGATCCGGGTCTTCAGGTCACGGGAGGTCTCGCCGATGTATACTTTATCACATCCAGCACAGGGTATGCGGTAGACACCAGCGTTTTTTCCCCACATCTCGTCCTGGCTGTCACTCCTTCTTGAGAGCTCTTTGATAGTTCTGCTGGACTGGCCCACTACCTGAATGTTGCAACGCCCAAGTGTCCGGGTGAGGGTGGCGGTGACGCTGCTGGCTGGAAGGATAAGCCTCCTAGCTGGATCTTTTGTTGGTTCCCGCCCTTCCATTATTTTGAGTGCCTTTTTCTTACACTGGTGGATGATGCACTCTGGATATTTTAGTTTCTGAAAAACCTCCTTTATGTGCCTAAACTCGTCCTCTAAGAATTCAGGGCTACATATTCTGAGAGCTCTGAGGTAGAAACCTATGACTACACCTCTTTTAATACTGAGGTCATGGTGGGATAGGAAGTGAGTCAAATCGTCCTTATTGGTTGGTTTCCTGTAGACTGTAATTTTTTTTTTTTTTTATCATGTTTGATAATAAGGGTATCCAAAAATGGAAGGGAATCGTTGATTTCTTCCTCCAAGGTGAACTGGATGGATGGCTCAACCTCGTTCAGAGCCGCTTGGAGTTTGGGGATGTCAAACCGTCTGGGGGAAATTAGTAGTATGTCATCCACATAGCGAAGCCATACTACGTTGCCAGGAACGATATCTGAGAAAGGCCCTGCTTCTAAAAATTCCATGAACAGGTTGGCAAGGACAGCGCTCAAAGGAGAGCCCATGGCCATGCCAAACCTTTGGTGAAAGTACTGGTCCTGGAATTTGAAATAATTAAATTGGACACAAAGCTGTACTAAATCCACAAAGTCATTGGGGGGAATAGGGAGGTTAGTGTGGGAACTAGTGATTTTAGCCCTAAGGAGGTCAATCGCTTTAAGGGTCGGGACACGTGTGAATAACGAGGTCACATCCAGGCTGGCCAGCTTTTTGTTGCGAACAGGAACGTCCTTAATTCTATTCAATAGGTCCCCTGAGTGTTTCAAATGAGCACCGCTGATGGTACCCAAAAGGACAAATGTTTGGCCAGCGCACCTGCCAGTTTGTGTGGCGCACTCCCGATCCCTGATGTAATTGGTCTCATGGGTTTTTGGGAGCCCATACAGGGTGGCTGGACGTGGGAGGTTTGGCAGGAGGTGAAGTAAACACTTACCAGTTTCTGATTTCCTAAGAATCCTCCTGGCTGCCTTAAGGAAGTTATTTGTCTCGACGTCCACTTTCGCCTGGGTGACTTTGGTGTAAGTATTTTCATCGCTGAGGAGGTCAGTCATCTTATGTAGGTAGGACGATGCGTCCATCACCACCACTCCTCCACCTTTGTCCGCGGTGGTGATCCTGACGGCGGGGTCCTTGGCGAGTGCCTCCAACGCTCGAAAGTATCTCTTGGGTAAAGTAGGATTGGGAGGGTCGCAAAGTGCCGAGGTTAGTAGTCCTTGTATGTAGCCTTGTATGTAGCCCTGTAGCCAGGAAATTAGGTTCCCAGCTCCGTGGTATCATGTCCAACTCTCACGCTGAGGCCATTAGAGACGACGTAGCGAGTTTCAACTTCCAACAGGAGAGGCTCGCGCGTCAACTGTCCAGTCTATGTGCCAACAGCCGTTGGAAGAGCATGGGTAGACCAGATATCATCACCAACATCTCCAGCAGGCCGCTGTCCGACATCGAAACTGAAGTGCTCAGCTTGGGACTTAAATTCGCCACCGGCATCCCGAAACCCAACCAGAACATCGACCTCGTCACGAAGAACTACAGGTACAAAGACAGCGAATTCCAGCAGGGCTACACTAACCTCGGCACTTTGCGACCCTCCCAATCCTACTTTACCCAAGAGATACTTTCGAGCGTTGGAGGCACTCGCCAAGGACCCCGCCGTCAGGATCACCACACACACACACACACACGCGCGCGCGCGCGCGCACACACACACACAGGCACGCACACACACACATCAGGGTACAAAGGATACAAAAAATGACCGAAGGTCACAATATGGTCTGAAAAGTGGCTAATGAAATTTAACATAAGTAAATGCAAGGTAATGCACATAGGTAAAAATAACAGTAAGTACGATTACAAGTTATTTGGAAATTCGTTAACAAAAGTGGATAGTGAAAAAGATCTCTGCGTAATTATCAGTAACGACCTCAAATCATCCAAGCAGTGTATTTCAGCCTCTGAGAAAGCAAATAAGATTCTGGGACTGATTGCGCGATCTTTTGATTTCAAAAGTCCATCACTCATTAACAAGCTATATAAATCGTTAGTTCGTCCACATTTGGAATATGCTGTTTCCGTATGGTCACCGAATCTCATTAAAGACATTGACAGACTGGAAAAAGTACAACGGCGAGCCACAAAACTGATTCCAAATATCAAAAATAAATCATACGAAAATCGACTAAAACATATGAATCTGTTTTCCCTAAAAAAGAGTAGACTCAGAGGCGACTTGATACAGGTCTTTAAGATTTTAAAGGGAATTGACAACATCAAAAGTGACAAATTTTCACATTGAATGAGAATCAGACAAGAAACAATGGTCTCAAACTGTCCGGAATAGATTCAATTTGGAAGTAGGTAGAAACAACTTTGCCAACCGTGTAGTTAATGAATGGAATAAACTTCCTGCACAGGTAGTGCAATGTAGTTCAGTTCGAAGCTTTAAGAATCATTTAGATAATTACCTAAGCAAGATGCTGTAATGGTTATAATTTACTATTATTTGTTTTTGTTTTGTTATCATTTGTCTGTCTGATTTTCATTTATTATTAATTATATGTCAATTTATTATTATTTACTATTTACCTGTTTGTTTATTATTTAAGTATACCTATGCATTTATTTATTTTATGTTATTTACATTATTATAGTTTTTATTTATTATTTTATTACTAATATGAATTCTTTTTTCGCATCCGACCTAGATATGGATCAAAAGGTCTCCTGTCGGTATGCTCCGCCTTTGTAATCCTTTGTAATGTACATGGTGGTAGAAGAACTAGGAAAGGTCCAATGTTACCCGATTCCAGAAGAATAATGTACAATCTTTTTAATAACAAAATTATCTAACTTATACAAACCTAAGCTTTAATTCATATTATTTTCAAGACTATTTCTAATGTGACATGACTCAATTACGTTCCTTTCTACAATATTATGACATGATGTAATAGCTTTTCACCTTTGTACCCTGATGATGTCTAGAATAGACGAAAACGTTCGGTATTCATTTATTTTCCAAGTGGTTTCTGCATATATATATATATATATATAATATATATTTATATATATTTATATATACATATATATATATTTATATACACATATACATATATATATATATATATATACACATATACATATATATATATATTTATATACACATATACATATATATATATTTATATATAGATACATGTATATATATATATACAGTATATATATATATATATATATACAGTATATATATATATATATATACAGTATATATATATACATATATATGTATACATTTATATATCACAACTAACACCACAGTCGGACAAAAGAAAGAGTTGAGTAAACGAAACTATATATTTCAATTGCTAACTGCAATCCTCTTCAGTAGAAAGAAAATGAAACATGGGAAAGAATAAATGTCGATATCTATATATATATATATATATATATATATATATATATATATATATATATTATATATATATATATATATATATATATATATATATATATATATATATATATATATATAACTTAAACCCACTCTCGGAGAAAGACAAGCTGAGATACAGAGTAAAACCGTATATTTCGACCACTGACTGTGGTCCTCTTCAGCAGTTACAATTATAGGGTACATAGACAAGAGGTTATATACAGAGGAGGAAGGAGCATTGGGGGACTCAGTAAGCCTCAGGTCACTTGCCCCGAGTGAGGTCGGACATTACGTCCTGTAGAGATGAACTTGTCAACCGCCATACTAGTTATAGCATCAGGTGACCATTGACCTTTGGATGTATTGTAATTAGGAAACTTTTTAATTAGTGAGGACTCAATAATTTTTCTTTTGAAACTACAATTTGAATTGTACACGGTAGCTGCATTCCTCCAAATCTATTCTGTGATCTAAAAGGCTAGAATGGAGGAATACAGCTGAGTTTTCTTGGCCGTATCGTAAAGAATTTTTATGTTCTTTGATCCTAGTGGGTAGATCACGTCCCGTTTGTCCCCAGTACACTTGATCACAGTCGAGACATGGTATCTTGTATACTCCAGATGTCTCCTTATTGGATTTTCTATGATGGACATTTACTACTTTTTTAAAAATATTATTTGGGTAACTAAAAGTGACCTTGATTTGGTTCTTAGGTAATAATTTAG
>NC_134816.1:16777959-16792959 GCF_046742065.1 Oratosquilla oratoria
CCCCTCCACAGTTGTAGACATATTCCTTTACCCACTATGCGTCCAAATAAATCTTGTCGTTGTAGTGTGTCTTTCCACTCTTATAAAGAAAATCGCTCGCAAAATAGTCAAGAATATCTAGCCACACTTCGGATTGATCCTCTAAATCGCAAAACACCAACATCGTGGCATAGGTAGAACGAAAGTCCTTTCCGTTATTGGTGTGATTAACTATTTCCATTAGGGTTTTCTCCCAGTGATTTTTGTCCTTCATAAGCCCCATCGCTTTGACGGCCTCTCGATAGGTGGCGTACTCAACACCCTCAACAGTCCTTATGTCGCTAAATGATTTTGGGTCCCTCACATGAGACAGCATCAGACGAAGATAGAACAACTCCGCATTTTTCGGATTAGTTGTTTGCATCCTACCAATAGATATACTCCCTCTCGACCGCTCCGTCCAGACACCACTCTTCTTGCAAAAAACATAGTGGGTTGGTACTTCGGTGTAAAGGAGTGTCCTAGCAAATACGTCATTCTCACAAAGTTTGAAGAAAGCCATTAATTGCGTAACTTTGGCCAGTTGGTGTTCGACATAGAAGCCTCTTCTTCGACATAGAAAATGTTGTGCTCACCTTCCAAGTGGATAGGCAAATAAGTCACTGGTGGATAGGATTTGTGGATATGAAAATTGAATATTCTCCACGTGGCCTCATTAGCGTTTACGTACCGCGCATCGCGATAATTCCTAATCTCGTTGACAGGCTTACCGTCGGACTTTTGAATATATGATGCGATCGGATCCCTTGACATATTTCGTTACATATGCAATGCACTTTATGGAGTTACAGCATTCGACGTTTATATGAGCGTTATATTTTAGACAGAGGTATGGATTGTAGGGGACTACCCACGCATTATCAATTCTCTTTTTATCCTCCTTTCCTTTTCCTCTCGAAACACCTACCACCATCCTCACCAAAGGACCTTCGTCGATATAGCGGATAACCGTTGTTACAAACAAAAGTATCCTTTCTATAAGGTTTAGGAAAGTTCTTCGAACACTTGTTTTTGACTATACACGGGCTGCTCTCATCGTAACCAACACACGGGTTGTGTATCATATTGGTGGTTACGATTTTTTACAGCCTCGGGGACGTATTCGGATCGGGAATCTCCGCGGAGATGCAGTTATCGATATCCCTTTTATCGATTTTGTGCTCTAACCAAAGAAGGACGTGGCAATGAGGTAACCCACTCTTTTGCCACTCTACGGTATACAAAAACGCCTTTGTACGACCGAAAATGCAAATCTTTGTCAAATCATCCATTAAAGCACACGGTTTCAATCTGAAAACCCGGCTCACTAAATCTGGTCTATCACTGGAAGTACAGCCGGCAGCAAGCAAACTCTGGCCAGTCTGGGTTCATTGTGAACGTAATGAATAGGTCAGGGCGTATTTACCTAAGAAGGTAAGCGCGTCGTTGTTTCTGCTTCATTTACCTAGGTCCGCCAACAAAGGATGGAGGTATGATAATCCTCTGACCGACGGAAGAGGGGTCATCGTTCTGAAGCACGTCGAAACTTTCCTTTCGTATATTTCGTTGAGTCTCAATTTTGACATAATTGTCGACTACAAACTTCTGAAACAGAGTCCTCCCCCTATTGATATAATTGAACTCATCCACTTTGTCCATGTACAATTGGCTATAAAACATACAGCCCGTGAGTCTACCATCAGCCTCTTCTTTCTCATTGTTTGAATTTGTGTTTTTCTTTTTTCCATACCTTATTTTCATCCCTTTTAGTTTCTTCTGGCTAAAACTGTACCCTACGTCTCCATTAGGTATCAAAAGAGGGTACTGCATGGGATCGTAAAAATAGTTGAAAGAACTTATAATAACTCTGGAATATTTAGAGTCTTCCTTGGGAGAAGAAAGCACAACTTCAAGGTGCTTCGGAACATTCGACTCATCGAAATCAACTATAGCTCCAACCTGTGCACGGTCTGTAGGGAGATCATAAGTTCCTTTATGCTGCTGAATACGCTTTCCCTCAGAGGTGCGAAGTGTGATGCGTACGACTGGAAGCTTGTTCAACTGCTTGGTCTTGCTGTCGACCAAATCCACCACACCTTTAAACTCTTTCAACAGGGGTTTCAACACCGCATTGTTAGCAGTAAGATATCCTTGCGGGATAGAAACAATCTCGAAATTCTTTGAGTATAACTTTTCTTCATCACTACGTCTCCTCTTTGTTGAAGCTGATAATGGTTTGTGCGTAGTTAACTGGTTGGCCCTAATTTGAATCTGCTTTTCAGAATTATAACAGAAATACAAATCGAGGTATTTGGGCAAAGGCTTATTATATTCCGCGGTCCCTTTTCTGTGTATATACACATCCTTCTCGTCACGTTTGAGGTACCGGTCCAGCTCCGTATGTTCTCGCATATAGCGTGGTTTCAGTACTCCTAATCGGTGATAAATATGTCCCTTAATTTTGTACGTCATTACGGATTCAGACGCGTTTTCAAGGCTTCCGGAAGTGGCAAATGATGTGAAGCAAAACATGTTATTGAAGTTACATATGTTGTTCAGGAAATGTCTCGAAAGCTGAGTTTCACCTTTATACAGCTCTTCAAGCAAAGGAGAGAGAGGAGTCAAGGGAGTGTGGACTGATTGCCCTCTAGAACAATAGAGTATAGTCATTTCACCTTGCCAACGTTTTGCTCCACACAGAGGACAAATTACATCTAGATTTCCAATGTGATGTTCGATTTTATCCTCCGTGGTCAAGCCACCCAACGTATCCACTAATGGAGGCAGACATTCCTTAGTACTTTTTCTGACCTTAATTTTCGTGCACTTTCATCGATGTATTTTATCCCATTGATTTTGGCCTCTCTTTCTCCCTTTTCTCTCTTGAGTTTCTATCCTGAGACGCTTCTTTTCTTCCCTCTCAGCTAATTTATCCAACCTAATTTGTTTCCGCTCCTCGATTTTCTTTCTCCTTTGGTTTGCCAACTCCCTGTCACGATTACTCAGTCAAAATATCTGAGGGCTCATCGAGACTTTCAGGTTCAACTTCAGCTACCTCAGTCACAATGGTCTGCTTGGTCACAGCGGCATCCCTGCAGTCTGTTGCGGTCTGCGTTGATGTGCTCACGGCGGCATCCTGATCTGTCGAGTGAGGAATTTTTTTAGTCTTCTTTGCACGGATAATAAACGGAGCCCGTTTTCTATCCCTTAATCTACGTTTTTCGTCTCTATTTGCTATATCTTGCCGTTGTGCACTAAAAAACTCCTGAAATCGTAAATGGGTGCTAAGTGTGATCTTTTCATCATTTGTATATTTTCTAAGCGCAGCCCAGTAATGCTTTCGAAATTGATCAATATCTTCATATCGCTCTGCAATAAATTTCTCTTTTGACGCTTTATCACGATAACCTCCTGCCGATACAACCTGCTCGTCGAAATAGAAATGGAATACGTAATCGTGATGAGAATATGGTACGAAATTGTATTGATTCAGGTAATAATGCCCGTCTGATGAGGGCTTTTGGATAGACCCGTCTGATGAGGGCTCTTGGATAGGCCCAAGGTTTGGATATAGCCGCTTATGTTCTTTCTTCAGCCTTCTCATGGGGAATATGTCTGACTTTACCTGTTTCGCATCCACATCCTCGTTGCAATCCACGCCCAGAAATGGCGATGTTTCTTAACCCGTTGAGCCGATGAACCAACCATAATGACAACTACAGTGGCACGGCAGCCTGATCTCCATGTTGTCAATACTTACAGATCCCCCTCTCCCAGACATGTAACATTTTTCAAATGTGTCACCTTTGAAATGGTTTATTATTAAGAATAGAATATTATAGAAACCTAATTTATTGTGAGGAATAAAAGTTTAAGCGTTATTTTTGCCAGTATAACACAAGTTTCAGTTTTTGTCTAGTATATTCCAGCGTGACGTCATCTCGCACGGTCCTGAAAACATATCACATAATCATAATTAAATGGGCATAATTCACCTATGACATTGGGTTATTTTATTAAAAGATTATAAAAACCTAATTGAATATGAAGAATAAAATATTAAGCATGATTTTTGCCATTCTAGCATAATTTTTTGTCTAACACATTCCCGTGTGACGTCATGTCGCGCGGTCGTGAAAACATTTCGCATTATACTAAAATTGGCTGGTTTGACCGTGTGAACAGTTTTTCAAACATGTTTGACAAACCGTTTATCCACGGCTCAACGATGATCGTCCACGGCTCAACGATGATCGTCCACGGCTCAACGATGACCGTCCACGGCCCAACGATGACCGTCCACGGCCCAACGATGACCGTCCACGGCCCAACGATGACCGTCCACGGCCCAACGATGACCGTCCACGGCCCAACGATGACCGTCCACGGCCCAACGATGACCGTCCACGGCCCAACGATGACCGTCCACGGCCCAACGATGACCGTCCACGGCCCAACGATGACCGTCCACGGCCCAACGATGACCGTCCACGGCCCAACGATGACCGTCCACGGCCCAACGATGACCGTCCACGGCCCAACGATGACCGTCCACGGCCCAACGATGACCGTCCACGGCCCAACGATGACCGTCCACGGCCCAACGATGACCGTCCACGGCCCAACGATGACCGTCCACGGCCCAACGATGACCGTCCACGGCCCAACGATGACCGTCCACGGCCCAACGATGACCGTCCACGGCCCAACGATGACCGTCCACGGCCCAACGATGACCGTCCACGGCCCAACGATGACCGTCCACGGCCCAACGATGACCGTCCACGGCCCAACGATGACCGTCCACGGCCCAACGATGACCGTCCACGGCCCAACGATGACCGTCCACGGCCCAACGATGACCGTCCACGGCCCAACGATGACCGTCCACGGCCCAACGATGACCGTCCACGGCCCAACGATGACCGTCCACGGCCCAACGATGACCGTCCACGGCCCAACGATGACCGTCCACGGCCCAACGATGACCGTCCACGGCCCAACGATGACCGTCCACGGCCCAACGATGACCGTCCACGGCCCAACGATGACCGTCCACGGCCCAACGATGACCGTCCACGGCCCAACGATGACCGTCCACGGCCCAACGATGACCGTCCACGGCCCAACGATGACCGTCCACGGCCCAACGATGACCGTCCACGGCCCAACGATGACCGTCCACGGCCCAACGATGACCGTCCACGGCCCAACGATGACCGTCCACGGCCCAACGATGACCGTCCACGGCCCAACGATGACCGTCCACGGCCCAACGATGACCGTCCACGGCCCAACGATGACCGTCCACGGCCCAACGCTGACCGTCCACGGCCCAACGCTGACCGTCCACGGCCCAACGCTGACCGTCCACGGCCCAACGCTGACCGTCCACGGCCCAACGCTGACCGTCCACGGCCCAACGCTGACCGTCCACGGCCCAACGCTGACCGTCCACGGCCCAACGCTGACCGTCCACGCCCCAACGCCGACCCCCCACGGCCCAACGATGACCGTCCACGGCCCAACGCTGACCGTCCACGGCCCAACGCTGACCGTCCACGGCCCAACGATGACCGTCCACGGCCCAACGATGACCGTCCACGGCCCAACGATGACCGTCCACGGCCCAACGATGACCGTCCACGGCCCAACGATGACCGTCCACGGCCCAACGATGACCGTCCACGGCCCAACGATGACCGTCCACGGCCCAACGATGACCGTCCACGGCCCAACGATGACCGTCCACGGCCCAACGATGACCGTCCACGGCCCAACGATGACCGTCCACGGCCCAACGATGACCGTCCACGGCCCAACGATGACCGTCCACGGCCCAACGATGACCGTCCACGGCCCAACGATGACCGTCCACGGCCCAACGATGACCGTCCACGGCCCAACGATGACCGTCCACGGCCCAACGATGACCGTCCACGGCCCAACGATGACCGTCCACGGCCCAACGATGACCGTCCACGGCCCAACGATGACCGTCCACGGCCCAACGATGACCGTCCACGGCCCAACGATGACCGTCCACGGCCCAACGATGACCGTCCACGGCCCAACGATGACCGTCCACGGCCCAACGATGACCGTCCACGGCCCAACGATGACCGTCCACGGCCCAACGATGACCGTCCACGGCCCAACGATGACCGTCCACGGCCCAACGATGACCGTCCACGGCCCAACGATGACCGTCCACGGCCCAACGATGACCGTCCACGGCCCAACGATGACCGTCCACGGCCCAACGATGACCGTCCACGGCCCAACGATGACCGTCCACGGCCCAACGATGACCGTCCACGGCCCAACGATGACCGTCCACGGCCCAACGATGACCGTCCACGGCCCAACGATGACCGTCCACGGCCCAACGATGACCGTCCACGGCCCAACGATGACCGTCCACGGCCCAACGATGACCGTCCACGGCCCAACGATGACCGTCCACGGCCCAACGATGACCGTCCACGGCCCAACGATGACCGTCCACGGCCCAACGATGACCGTCCACGGCCCAACGATGACCGTCCACGGCCCAACGATGACCGTCCACGGCCCAACGATGACCGTCCACGGCCCAACGATGACCGTCCACGGCCCAACGATGACCGTCCACGGCCCAACGATGACCGTCCACGGCCCAACGATGACCGTCCACGGCCCAACGATGACCGTCCACGGCCCAACGATGACCGTCCACGGCCCAACGATGACCGTCCACGGCCCAACGATGACCGTCCACGGCCCAACGATGACCGTCCACGGCCCAACGATGACCGTCCACGGCCCAACGATGACCGTCCACGGCCCAACGATGACCGTCCACGGCCCAACGATGACCGTCCACGGCCCAACGATGACCGTCCACGGCCCAACGATGACCGTCCACGGCCCAACGATGACCGTCCACGGCCCAACGATGACCGTCCACGGCCCAACGATGACCGTCCACGGCCCAACGATGACCGTCCACGGCCCAACGATGACCGTCCACGGCCCAACGATGACCGTCCACGGCCCAACGATGACCGTCCACGGCCCAACGATGACCGTCCACGGCCCAACGATGACCGTCCACGGCCCAACGATGACCGTCCACGGCCCAACGATGACCGTCCACGGCCCAACGATGACCGTCCACGGCCCAACGATGACCGTCCACGGCCCAACGATGACCGTCCACGGCCCAACGATGACCGTCCACGGCCCAACGATGACCGTCCACGGCCCAACGGTGACCGTCAAACGATGACCGTCCACGGCCCAACGATGACCGTCCACGGCCCAACGATGACCGTCCACGGCCCAACGATGACCGTCCACGGCCCAACGATGACCGTCCACGGCCCAACGATGACCGTCCACGGCCCAACGATGACCGTCCACGGCCCAACGATGACCGTCCACGGCCCAACGATGACCGTCCACGGCCCAACGATGACCGTCCACGGCCCAACGATGACCGTCCACGGCCCAACGATGACCGTCCACGGCTCAACGATGACCGTCCACGGCTCAACGATGATTGTCCACGGCTCAACGATGATCGTCCACGGCCCAACGATGATTATTCTTGACTCAACAACGTTCATGGCTTAACGATGATCGTTCTTGACTCAACGATGATCGTCCACGGCTCAACGATGATTGTCCATTGCAAACGATGATCGTTTAGGGCTCAACGATGATCGTCCATGACTCAGCGATGAGCGTCCATGGCCTAACGACGATCGTCCACGGCTCAACGATGATCGTCCACGGCTCAACGATGATCGTCCACGGCTCAACGATGATCGTCCACGGCTCAACGATGATCGTCCACGGCTCAACGATGATCATTGACTCAACAATGATCGTTCTTGACTCAACGATGATCGTCCACGGCTTAACGATGATCGTCCACGGCTTAACGATGATCGTCCACGGCTTAACGATGATCGTCCACGGCTTAACGATGATCGTCCACGGCTTAACGATGATCGTCCACGGCTTAACGATGATCGTCCACGGCTTAACGATGATCGTCCACGGCTTAACGATGATCGTCCACGGCTTAACGATGATCGTCCACGGCTTAACGATGATCGTCCACGGCTTAACGATGATCGTCCACGGCTTAACGATGATCGTCCACGGCTTAACGATGATCGTCCACGGCTTAACGATGATCGTCCACGGCTTAACGATGATCGTCCATTGCTCAACGATGATCGTCCATTGCTCAATGATGATCGTCCATTGCTCAACGATGATCGTCCATTGCTCAATGATGATCGTCCATTGCTCCACGATGATCGTCCATTGCATCATCATCAACGGCTCAACGATGATCGTCCACGGACCAACGATGATCGTCCACGGACCAACCCATTGCTCAACGATCTTCATCCATGGCTCAACGATGATCGTCCACGGCCCAACGATGATCGTCCATAGCTCAACGATGATCGTCCACGGCTCAACGATGATCGTCCATAGCACAACGATTATCGTTCTTGACTCAACGATGATAGTTCATGGCTCAACGATGATAGTCCATGGCTCAACGATGATCGTCCATTGCTTAACGATGATCGCCCTCGGCTCAACGATCATCCACGGCTCAACGATGATCGTCTGTGGCTCAACGATGATCGTCTGTGGCTCAACGATGATCACCCACGGCTCAACGATGATCATTCATGGCTCAACGATGATCGTTCTTGACTCAACGATGATCGTCACGGCTCAACGATGATCGTCCACGGCTCAACGATGATCGTCCACGGCTCAACGATGATCGTCCACGGCTCAACGATGATCATCAATGGCCTAACGATAATCGTCCACGGCTCAACGATGATCTCCACGGCTCAACGATGATCGTCCACGGCTCAACGATGATCGTCCACGACTCAACGATGATCATCCACGGCTCAACGGTGATCGTCCACGGCTCAACGGTGATCGTCCACGGCTCAACGGTGATCGTCTACGGCTCAACGATGATCGTCCACGGCTAAACTATGATCGTCCACGGCTCAACGATGATCGTCCATGGTTTAACGATGATCGTCCATTGCTCAACGATGATCGTCCTCGGCTCAACGATGATCGTCCATGGCTCAACGATGATCATCCATGGCTCAACGATGATCGTTCACGGCTCAACGATGATCGTTCATGGCTCAACGATGATCGTTCTTGACTCAACGATGATTGCCCACGGCTTAACAATGATCGTCCACTGCTCAACGATGATCGTCCACGGCTCAACGATGGTCGTCCATTGCTCAACGATGATCGTCCATTGCCCAACGATCATCATCCACGGCTCAACGATGATCGTCCATGGCTCAACGATGATAGTCCATGGTTCAACGATGATCGTCCATTGCTCAACGATGATCGTCCTCGGCTCAACGATGATCGTCCATGGCTCAACGATGATCATCCATGGCTCAACGATGATCGTCCACGGCTCAACGATGATCGTTCATGGCTCAACGATGATCGTTCTTGACTCAACGATGATTGCCCACGGCTTAACAATGATCGTCCACTGCTCAACGATGATCGTCCACGGCTCAACGATGATCGTCCATTGCTCAACGATGATCGTCCATTGCTCAACGATCATCATCCACGGCTCAACGATGATCGTCCACGGCCCAATGATGATCGTCCATGGTTCAACGATGATCGTCCATGGCTCAACGATGATCGTTCACGGCTCAACGATGATCATCCATGGCTCAACGATGATCGTTCTTGACTCAACGTTGATCGTCCATGGCCCAACGATGATCGTCCATTGCTCAACGATTATCATCCACGGCTAAACGATGATCGTCCATTGCCCAACGATGATCGTCCATTGCTCAACGATCATCCACGGCTCAACGATGATCGTCTACTGCCCAATGATGATCATCCATGGTTCAACGATGATCGTCCACGGCTCAACGATGATCGTCCATGGCTCAACGATGATCGTCCATGGCTCAACGATGATCGTCCATGGATCAACGATGATCGTCAATGGCTCAACGATGATCGTCCATTGCTCAACGATGATCGTCCACGGCTCAACGATGATCGTCCATGGCTCAACGATGATCGTCCATGGCTCAACGATGATCGTCCATGGCTCAACGATGATCGTTCTTGACTCAACGATGATTGCCCACGGCTTAACGATGATCGTCCACTGCTCAACGATGATCGTCCACGGCTCAAAGATGATCGTCCATGGCCTAACGATGATCGCCCACGGCTTAACGATGATCGTCCACTGCTCAACGATGATCGTCCATGGCTCAACGATGATCTCCACGGCTCGACTATGATCGTCCACGGCTGAACGATGATCATTCTTGACTCAATGATCGTCCATTGCTCAACGATGATCGTTCATGGCCCAACGATCATCATCCACGGCTAAACGATGATCGTCCATGGCTCAAGGATGATCGTCCACGGCTCAAGGATGATCGTCCACGGCTCAAGGATGATCGTCCATGGCTCAACGATGATCGTCCATGGCTCAACGATGATCGTCCACGGCTTAACGATGATCGTCCACGGCTCAACGATGATCGTCCACGGCTCAACGATGATCGTCCATGGCTCAACGATGATCGTCCACGGCTCAACTATGATCGTCCACGGCTCAACGATGATCGTTCTTGACTCAACGATGATCGTCCACGGTTTAACGATGATCGTCCACGGCTCAACGATGATCGTCCACGGCTCAACGATGATCGTCCACGGCCCAACGATGATCGTCCACGGCTCAACGATGATCGTCCATGGCATGTAACATTTTTAAAAAGTGTCACTTTTGAAATGTTTTAATTTTGTGTGCATATATATATATACTGTATATATATATATATATATATATATATATATATATATATATATAAATATATATATAAATATATATATATATATATATATATATATATATATATATATATTCAATTACAAGAAGTGTCGATGGAATCTAGAAGATCCACGACGGAGCAAGACTCGACCAATTACGTCGACGACCATCCTTCCTCGAGCGGAAGGATCTCGGGTTCTCTTGTCAGGAGGAACACTTCTGCTGCTGCTGCTCTTGCCCCTCACGCAGGCAGGGAGGGCACTTCGGGGTCGCTTGTGGAAAGCGATCCGTTTCCTACTTGGAACCAGTGTCCCGTAGACACGCGGACACTGATCTTTGATGAGTCGGTGTGTCTCGGTCGCTAGCGTCATGCTCGCTTCTATCTGTACCGAGTCACCACCGACTCTGCCGGGGTCTTTGCACCTCGGGCTTTCATGTCCCTCAGCGTGTCATTCAGTGACAACAACCCCTGTAACAATTCGTCTCAAGTGGAGAGGATTCGAACACGAGCATTTTAATTTTCTTTTCTTCAATTGAGGTTGTTCTGTTTCGTGATAATTCCTCTTTAAGGTAGGCGCACACTTGTCCGCATCGTACGGACGGCACGCATCGTACTCATCGGATTGTTTTTGGGGTCTGCGCACATTGGTCCGCATCGTACGGACGGCACGCATCGGACGGATCGGATTTTCTGCGCACATTGTCGGCATTGGACCATTCACCATCCGCAGTTGTGAAGCTGAGCTCTCTCTGGAAGGACATACTCCATATCTTTCTAGTGTATAAAGTTGTGAAATTGTAGTGGTTAGCTGTTTGCTGGCAGAAGAACAGAAAGTTAAAAAAAGGAAAACATGGATTCACAACATAAACAGGAAAAGGCTGGAATTTGGAGAATTTCATACATTGTTCCCTGATTTGATGGAAGATGTCAAATTTTTTCGTTACTTTCGCATGACGTATTCAAAATTCTCTCACCTTCTCAACATTCTGTCAGTCAGCCCTAAAGAAAGACTAGCAGTTTGCTTAAGGTAAGGATGCAATAAAAATTTTGGATATTTTCCGTTTATTTTATAATCTTGCACAAAATTGAAAATAAATGTATCATTCTCTATAATGGTATAGAACTAAAAAATAACTTCAGGTTTGTAATAAGCGCATACACAAGTTGCTGAAATATAATTAACACTTACAGTAATTGCATTATACTGTGTTGCGTAGCGTCTTCTTCTGAAGTTGCATTTTGCTGCAACACATCAATTGGATGAACACGATTATTTTGGTCCCTTTCTTGAAGTAGTCGCATTTCAGTACCATTCACCATCTGAAACAATTGTCCTTTTATGTAAATTTGGTCTTGAAGGGGAAATGTTTTTACAGTTTGAGCCATATTTACGAAGAAATTTGTTAGTGTGTCAAACTGACTAGGTGATTTGAGCTCCTTGCTCTTGAGGTATTTTTCCAAAACCAATGCTGTTGTGTTTTGTGGCGTGGAAGATCCTGAAGTTTTTTTTCGCTTGCCAGGTGTTGAACTGTTGGAACAGACACTTTGTGCATCACTTGTTGCTGGGGAAGAAGTGGGAACTGGAACTGCAAAAGTAGGTTCTGGTTCTCCATCGCTTTCTTCATCCTCCAGATAGCCAGGTGAAGGGGCAATGTTAGACATGCGATGTTCACTATCATTAAGATATGGAGTTAAAAATTTTAGCTCCAGATGATATTTGGGTGGCTTCATTTTTGGACTCGCTTGTCCACTTTTTGTTTTGCGCAAATTCATGGCTTTCCGAAGATTGTCTTTAATTCTTGTCCACTGAATTCTACAAGCTGAACCTGAAATAGACAATGAATTAAAGATTAATATAATTATAGCATAATACATTTGATATGAAGGTCCATAAATACATCTATTGATAAAAATGTGGATGGAAAATTTGTAGCTCTCAACCCCTTGTTGTATCTAAAATATGAAAGCATAAATATGATAATATTTGGAGCTAAATAATTGATATTTAAATGCGGCCCTCACTGCTTATTGACAAAAAACTAGTGGTATATTTTACTATCCTTTCAGTGACTGGACAGTGAGGGCCACACATTGTTATCAATTAATTTAATCCAAAAATTACAGCATGTACTTTTTTCATAAGTGGGAAAAAATCAGGCGAGTGAGAGCTTGAAATTTTCCAATATAATTTCTTTCAATATATTTTAGGGTCACCTAATACTTAATGATCGGTATAATATACCCCAACGTTTTTTTTTTCAGATATTTGGCTACAGGGAACTCCTTTCGGTCACTAGCTTATTCTTTCCGGATGGGTGAGAGCACAGTTCGTGAAATCGTCTATACAACCTGCACCGCAATATGGACTGTTTTGAAACCCATAGTTATGCCTGTACCTAATCAAGAATTATGGATCAAGTCAGAAAAAGGTTTCTGTGACAAATGGAATTTTCCTAATGCAGTCGCCGCTATCGATGGAAAACATGTTGTAATTCAAGCACCCCCACACAGTGGCTCAGATTACTTTTGTTACAAGAAACATTTCAGCACTGTTCTTCTAGCATTAGTAGATCCAAATTATAAGTTTTTATTTATCGATATCGGTGGATATGGTAAAAACTCTGACGCTAGCATCTTCCGAACTTCGTATTTGGGTAAGAGTTTGGCAGATGGAAGCTTTAACCTACCCCCACCAAAGGCACTTCCAGGAGGAAATACAATTTTACCACATGTCATCATAGGGGATGAAGCTTTTCCGTTATCCACTTATTTAATGAGACCTTACTCACGTGATAATGTGCATCAAGACGAAGAGAAAAGGATTTTCAACTACCGGTTGAGTCGTCCAAGAAATACAGCTGAAAACGCTTTTGGTATCTTGGCTCGAAAATTCAGAATTTTTGAACGCAGACTAAATGTTTCCCATGAACATTGTGTTTCTATTGTAACGGCTGCTTGCTGTCTACATAACTTTTTGAGAGATGATGCATGTCACTGGACTGAATCCGATTTAGATCTTTCTATTTCCAATGTTGAAGGCCTAAGAAATTTCCTAGGAAATGGCGGTGCTTCAAGACAAGATGCTTGAGAAGTACGAGATAGTTTTAAAGAATATTTCAATTCAGAAATAGGTTCAGTTGAGTGGCAACAAAGAAGAGTTCGAATTGGACAGCGCCTTACTTAAAATATAATTATTCTTGTGTGTAATCTGTCTAAAAAAACAGGACGAACGTTTCTTCAAATTACTATAATAATTACCTAATTACAAAATGCATTTTTATTTTGAAGTTCACATATATAGGTATATAGAGATCTTTGCCCTGATTTTTTTTTTTTTTTTACCTAATGAAGTTGCGATCTCTCAACTTCAATGGATAAATGATAATAGCTGTCTACCTATTATTCAAGAGTCAGTAACTCGGTTGGATAGGTAGTTGCATACAAATAGATAATAAAAATATAAAATACTCACTTGGCTGATTCATTCTCCTTCCTATCTCTTCCCAGATATTGTCCCTTCGTTGTTGATTTGAATACTCTGAATGTCTTGTATTGTACAGCTCTTCGTATTCCTGTACAATGACTATAAGCTGTGCCACATCCATGCCGATTGATGTAGTTGAACCCCGTCTTTATCAAGTAGCTACTGAAATAAGTAGACAGGATTTATATTATTATTACAGCAGTTTATAGCCACATTAGCAACATACGTTCTATAGGCTGTGACAGCTGCAACAATAAAAATTAAAAACTCAAGTGCTTGCTAAAGAACAACCACTAGGTGCATGCTAAAGAACAACCACTAGGTGCAGATACAATTTAATCTTGCACAGGATTTATATAGTCCCAGAGTGAAGTGAAATGTGATAGAGAAGGTAAAGGAGGTCAATATAGGTTCGAGTAGGTAATTTACCAGGTAGATAGGATAAAAATTTAGGAACATATCTAAAAACAGTCAGTGAGTTAATATAACATTATATATTATGTACAAGCAAAGCATAGCTATGCAAACAGAAAAAATAAAATAAATACCGAAGAAGAAGGTTTGCATCCGACCGCGACGGCGCTCTGGCTGCAACTGACGATGGGGTCG